>NC_134688.1:256677320-256987737 GCF_050947455.1 Rhinoderma darwinii | reverse complement strand
TGTCTATTAAGAAACTAATTAGCATAAATCTAAAATTGCTCATAACTTGCTCAAAATTGATCGTTTTTCAAAATATAAACTACTGTTGTTATCTACATTACAGCGCCGATCAGATTATGTAGGAGATATATTCTGGATTTATAATCTGGTGACAGACCCTCTTTAATGCTGGTTCACATACAGTAAAACAGTTGTGTCTGACCAGTTCGGTAAAACGTTGTGCAGTTTTAGCACCTGCTCGGTGCGCAGGAAGACATCTGGCAGCAAAAATGATGCCACCGGACACAAAACTGACCCCAACTGGGATTAGTTTTGCAATCAGCTTACCTTATGCATTTTTGTACAGTGGCAAAAGGAAAAGAGACTGGAGGGCTGGACATATATGAATGAGCCCTTACATACTATTTCCTCTTAACAAATGATTTTAAAATCAAAGGCCGTGGTGTTCATGGAGCTTTTTATAGGGAGATGGACTGTTACAAACACGACATAAATAATCTATAGTATTATAGTCTATATATACTGCACCTCCTTCACTTTCTTAGATTTTTCCATGCAAGATACTTTAGCATAAGTGTTCTTCTGCCACTGTCTTGTTACACCAGCTGAATATGACTGATAGATTCAGTTTATGATTAGGCAACTAGAGGGAATAATTCTGAGGGCCTACCCTCTGGCTAGAAAGAAGAAAGGGATAATTTGCTTTTAATTGCTTGTGATTTTATTGCACACAGGGGTCATATCACATCATCAATAAGAATAAATCTTATTTGTAAAATAATCAACTCATGGAACGAATTGTGCATAGGTTCTGTTAATGAATCCAAAACTAAGCCCACCAGTGGATTCTATGGCCCATTGGTGGGCCAGTTGAACCCTACGACATATAAAAAGATTCTAAACACATGATCTATTCATGAAAGCAACCCAATAAACTGATATGAGACAAGTTATCTGATCGCATATTTTACAGATCTAAACAGTGTAGAGATATTTGATCTTTCATATCGTGCCTTCACTTTCGTTCAATCAATGACTCTATATTCTCAAGGATGGGAAACACACAATAATCTGTTTCTGTTTTATTCATACTTTAATCAATTTTTTAATTAATAACATCTATTTGGTTTAATGCTTACAAAATTTGAAACATTATATTTATCCTCTTTCAAGTATTTCCATGTTTTCACTAGAACAACTCTCCATTACTTATCATGTAGATATGCCGGGTGTAGACTCTGATGAACTCTTGAGTACACATAAGCTTTTGTGATCTGCCAGCTCTTATTGTTGGCTTGAAATAAAAATGTCCGGGTGGGTGTGTGAGAGTCATGTATAGAAATTATTTTCAGCAGATATAGAAGAACATGCCGTTTTCACCTGAAGAGATCCATTCATCCACCATAATTGTAAATTGCCAGCTTGGGTATTCGTCCCTGTTATTTACTGAGTAATTTGGCTTTAAAAATAACCATAATTTTATGACTGGTACACACTTTAGAAGTAATTCCCTTTAAGTCACTTTACAACTCAGGAGGTCTTGCTTTTAGAAAAAAAAAATGGAGAACATTTTTGTTCAATCTATTTTTATAGTGCATTGTGGTTTGTTTTTTGTTATAAAATGCCTTGTGTACATGTGCATGCTACATAGGTCTGTTCTAACGTTGAATACCCAGACGAGTGGTTCATTCTGTGTGGAGTGTTTAAACTGATTACCCTGCCAGCTTTCCACGCACAATTAGACTTTAAACATATATTATCAGCATCGATTCAGACTTGTAAGTACAAATGAGCAGGATTAGAGTTTTCTGAACACAAAGTGACATTTTAATGAAATATTTTTGACTTGAGAGCATTGTTGAACCTCTATGACTGGGATAATGTGGATGAACACTGGCATAATAGTCATAGTGGATTCTTTGTTGCTATCTAATAAACAATAGACTGCTTTTCAAGTGGCTTCGCTTCTTAATGAGTGAGTCTACTCTCAATGATCTCACCGAAGAGCTCATACATTACAATAACCCAAGTACTTGTTCTCAGATTGCGCTGTACACTCATGAAAACTGTTTCATTGGTTATGTCTACTCTCAATTCAGTTAAATATAGTCCATTAAGTACATTTTTGGTGTAACAGTCATTTGAATTTAGAACATCCTATATTGTGCTTCCTCTTTAAATTGTTCCTCTTGGATAAATATATGTCATTATGAAATCATATCTTTTTAGGTATTATACCATAGTTGTTTCAGACAGTAAGATATTGTACAGATAAAAGATGAGATACAGACAGTTCTCTGACAAAATGCCTTTAAGTTTGCCATACACATGAGACAGCTTTTGGTCAACCTCATCATAAACATGTTAACTCGGTTTGCCCAACCATGCAGGGGAGGAAGACAAGCCAATTACACTTCTGGCAGCGGATTATCTCCTGGCATAACAAGGGATTGAACATGTTGACATCCACCTTACCTAAGGCTACATTCACACGAACGTAGGAAACCTTAGACGTGAAAAAGTGCAGTTTATCACATCCGAGGTGCACCCTTGTGGGACATGTTGTCACGGATCCCCCATAGGCTAGACTCTATGGTGGATGCAGTAAAATAGGACATGTCCTATTTTTTAATGGACCCTTCACACGCTCCGTTGAAACAACGGTTGTGTGGATGGTCCCATTGAAATACATTAGTCCGTGTGATGGCTGTGGTTTTAAGGGCCGTGACACGGACGAGATACATGCTCGTCTGAATGGGCCCTAATGCTCGTTTTCCCTGAGATCTGCTGTTGAGGATCAGCCGGGATGCTCTCACACGCATTTGATTATCAGCGAATTTCGCCATAAATACAATCTGTTTGGGCAGCTTCAGATAGTGCCCTCAATGTTGAGATAATTGTATGACAATCAAAGAATCCAAGCCGGGTGGAAACATATTTACATCTTGCTTGGGCTTTAAAAGTCTTCACAAAAATCCAATTTACAATACACAATAACATTTTGTCTGACAATTATCCAACACCCTGACCTAAAAGTTTTTGTCACAATTTTTATCTAACATTATTGTAGATAGACAGTTATTTATGTCTCATCTTTCATCTGCAGAAAATCTTAGAATAGTATTTTTTTGTATAATATAAGAAATTTCCATTTGCAGAAATCCTCACATTGAAAAATGTAAAAATACAATGGGGTAGCGCACATAAAGCAAAAACTTACATAAAAAATTCATTTAAAACAAATTAACATATTTTTAAAAAGTGCACTGCAGAAGGATAAAAAATTTTGCGAAACCTACATGTACTTGCCCTAAACACCCTATATCTTCTACCTGAATGTATTAATTCAAATAGACCATGTGACGGGGGCCTTCAGAATTCTGTTAAAAGACTCTCAAT
Source organism: Rhinoderma darwinii (assembly GCF_050947455.1). Classification (NCBI taxonomy): domain Eukaryota; kingdom Metazoa; phylum Chordata; class Amphibia; order Anura; family Rhinodermatidae; genus Rhinoderma; species Rhinoderma darwinii. The sequence goes on along the minus strand of NC_134688.1, from coordinate 256,984,338 downwards.
TGTTGTCTGATACAAACTTTGCAATACTTCAACACTAAAACCATTTATTTTCAAGAGTCGTAAAGAATAAATCCGCTGCTGGGCAAATATTGTACTAGACCAGGTCAGATCATGAGAAATAGTTATCCCCAAAAGATTACTCTTTTACCACATCCACTAGATTCCCAACCAATGTAATCTGAGAAAGTGCTTGTTGATTGTTCCTGAAGTCAATAATCATCTCATTAGGGGTTGGCCACCTTAAGAAAACTGTCAGCAGTGTATTGTATACAGTATTTTTGGTAAGCTTACTCTTTGACTTTATTTGCAGTGCGGTGCCGCTTTCCCTGCGTCATAAGTCTTGCCCCCTTGTTATGACAGCTGTATCTTCCTTATGGCCGCGGCTCCCTTCCATTATATGTCCAAGGATGGAAAAGCACATGATTAGACACGTCACATTGCATTCTTTATTGTAACAAAGTGTCTCCTGGAAACTATCGCCGGCGCAGTGTGTTACTTTGTGGATGCAGTGGCTTCTAGTTGGCAATATAATCCCGAATACTGATTCTCAACCTGATTAGCATAGGAAAAAAAATTACACTCCCAGGCATTTCCTACTCCCATTATTTCCTCAAACAAGCTGAGTGTAGCGGTGGGTAAAACATTCCATAATTCATAACCAGCGTTTTATTCTAAGATTTGATAATTGTGTTGTCCGCTCCCCCATGCCAAGCATCTTTGAGCTGGCTGAACATAGTTTGTTATCTCTTCGGTTAAGGTGACAGCTCTTGCTGTTTCTGTCTTCTGGGAAACCCCTGACCAGGATCCAAGGAACACCACTGTTCTTGGAAACCCTGGTGAGAAAAAAACAATTTACTGTAGGTACAATATGATAGTTATGCTTGTATGTGACAATGAAAGCTCATCTCCATACCTTAAAACTCATGTTTATCTTTCAGGTTTACAGGATCAAATTTACCACCTCCAGTCATCAGCAGCAAGAATTGGCTACGAATTCACTTTACATCTGATGGAAATCATAGACAGAAGGGATTTAGTGCACAATACCAAGGTGAGTGTTAATTAACAGAAGAGGACTTGATATATACAGGTGTCATAATTATAAACATTATCAATACATTTTATTACCAAGTAGTAAAATAAGAATAATTCTTGCTGGTGTAAAAGGTAAATTTCTTAATAAATTAAGTATGGATTCTTTTTTTTTTTTTACTCAAACTACAGAGCCACCATTTTGTTAGTGAAGGAAATAAATCCCCAAGTAACCCCTTTGTCCTATACATGCCATTTCTACAGACACAAGGATAGATGAAGGGCTTGTCCCATTTGAATACGCCCTGTTCGTGTATATGGACATAAACAAAGCAGGTTCCCCAGCTCGGGACCCACCTCTATTAGCCAGAGCAGCTACACAGAGGGGTTACCACTCTGGCAGACTCAACACAACCATGTATTACATATAATATTACATTTTCTTCAGCAGTAACTTAAGCTGTGATTGTCGGGAATTAGAGATGTCATAATGATTGATTAGAATGGCTTCAAAAAAGGGTTATCCAGATGGAACAGCCTCTTTAAAGCTGCTCTGTAGTATGAGGGCCCTTCATATTCTTGGACCCCTGTGAGTATGACATGGGGAAGAATGGTAGATTGAGCTTAACTTAAACCATTTTCCTCTAAATCCATACAAAACCTGAGAATTCATGTATAATTTATCTCCACAAACACTTAGGGCAGATTTATTATATTGGTTGTGCCTAGTTTTAGGTTGTTTTTGCACAATTTTGTGGCGCATTTAATTTGGAAGACATTTATTATTATTTGGCGACGATACTCATTTTCGCGCAAAAAAAGTGGCACAAAAAATATCACCACATAATTGGTTTAAAAAGATTGACAAGTTCTATGGCGTTCTGGTTGAGTGAGGTGCATGTCCCAATGCGCCAAAATATGTAATGTTGTGTGCCTTTTTTATCAATTAAACTAAATTTAACCCCTTCCCGCAAAATGACGGGGTCTGGTATGTCGGCATTGCAAGTAACTTACCACAATCTGACGAACCAGACATGTCCTGTAGATGAAGCGGGTACAGGAGCTGTGCTCGCTTCATCTTCAGCCAGTGTCAGCTCTAATATACAGCTGACATCCCGCTGCTACGGTGGCGATCACAGTTACCGCTGATCGCCGCCTTTTAACCCCTTGTATGCGGCGGTCAATGCCGCCCGCCGCATTGAAGTAGTTGACAGATCAAGGGGGGTTCCCTCTGTACACCCCCGCCCCCCCCCCCGCAAGCGATCGCGGGGGCCGATAGTTTTATGGCAACCAGGAAGCCTAGCAACGGCATTCTGGTCGGCCAGGTATGGAAGCATATTAGGTCCTGCCCAAGGCAGAACCTAACAGGCTAACTGTCAGTTAGAAAATGACAGTTACAATACACTGCACTACATAAGTAGTGCAATGTATTGTATCAGGGATCAGAAGATCAGATCTTCAAGTCCCCAAGTACATAAGTGTTAAAAAAAAGTGAAAAAAAGTAAAAAAACAATAATAAAATAAAAGTTTTAAGTAATAAAAACAATAATCGCCCTGTTTCCCTGACCAAGTCCTTTATAATTAGAAAAATTTTTAAAAAAAACATACATAAAACATATCGTTGCATTTGGAACGGCCTGAACTATAAAAATATGTTATTTTTGCTGCACGGTGAACACCGTAAAATTTTTTAATAAAAAACGATGACAGAATACATTTCTTTGGTCACCTTGTCTTGGAAAAAAATGTAATAAAAAGTGATCAAACAGTCGCAATACTCCAAAATGGTACCCAAAAAGACTACAGTTCGTCACACAAAAAACAAGCCCTCCCACAGCGATATTAACTGAAAAATTAAAAAGTTATGGCTGTCAGAAAATGGCAACTCTAAAACATGATTTTTTTTTTTAGAAAAGAGTATTTTTATTGTGGGAAAGTAGTAAAACATAAAAGAATGTATGTTTATACTGCACGGTGAACACTGTAAAAAAGAAAAAACAAAACAGTGCGAGAACTGCTGTTTTTTGGTTTCCTCGTCTCCCAAATAATCTAATAAATAGTGATTAAAAAAAACGCATGTACGCCAAAATGGAAAAAAAATTATATTACAGCTCGTTCCACAAAAACCAAACCCTCACACCGCTCCGTGATCGAAAAAATAACACGTTATGACTCCCAAAAGGCTAAATGATAGCCCAGACAAATTTTTTAGGTCCAGTAGTTTTTCGCTAAAAACCCCACATCATCTTTTTCACAGGTGGATTCCGGAGATGCAGCAGAGATGAGGACACTTTAGGGCCTTGTGCTGCTTATAAGGCTACTGAAGAAGTCAAAGATTAGGCAATGCTGGAGCACAGATATTTTGTACAAAACACAAAAAACCCGGCCTGTGCATAAAGGATTGGTTCAAAACGTACCACACCAATCCATGGATTATTAATTATATTATTCGTTTACCCCATTATTACATCATCCTATTATACCCTGATGCACTCCTCCCAGTTTACAATTGTGCCCTGATGTACTCCGCCCAGCTTACACATACCCTGATGTACTCCGCCCAGTTTAGATATAACCTGATGTACTCCTCACAGCTTACATATACCCTGATGGCCAAAACACTTGTGGGGTCAAAATGCTCACAATACCTCTAGATGAATTTCTTCAGGGATGAATTTTCCAAAGTTGGGTAATTTTTGGGGGCTTTTCAATGTACTGGTACCTTAACTCAATGCAACATGGTGTCAGAGAACTAATTTGGTAAAATCTTCATTCCAAAAACCAATTTGCGCTCCTTCCCTTTAGAGCCTTGCTGTGTGTCCAAATAGCAATTTATGACCACATATGGGGTATTGCCATAGTTGTGAGAAATTGATTTACAAATGTTGGGCGGCTTTTTCTCCTTTATCCCATGTGAAAATTAAAGAATTCCAATTTTTAGTGGAAAAAATGTTGCTATCAATTTTTACAGCCTAATTCCAATAAATTCTGCAAAATACCTGTGGGGTCTAAATGCTCACAATACCCCTAGACAGATTCTGTAAGGTGTGTAGTTTCCCAAATGGGGTCACTTTTGGGGGGCTTCTACTGTTTTGGACCCGCAGGGGCTTATGAAATATGACATGACACCTGTGGCGGATTAATTAGACGATTGGCCCTGGGCTGTTACCCAAACTTGGGCCCCCCTTGCGCACCACCGCCCTGCCGCGCCGTAACTATTTTTAACACTACCCTTTTGGGCAAGCATTAACAAATGGGTGTTACGGATTCCCCTTGTCACAGGGCTGTGTCCCTACATACTTACAGTATCACACTGTGCAGGGACACATCCTCCTGACAAGGGGAATTGTCTATCAGTCCTGGACTGCAGAAAGACTTTTTGTGAAATGCAAGGATTTCCTATAAAAAAAAATTTCAGGAGAGGTGACAGATTCTCTATAAATCTAGTGACTCACAGGTAACGACGTCTCAGATTCTAGTAGTTTTTTTCCTCTTTTCTTCTCCATCCGGTCCAGAGCACATCACGACTTCTCCCGGCCATGACTGATTTCTGCAGAATTTGCCACTCAGATGTCTTCGACTCCTCACTTTTCCAACATTTCCACACCTATAAATGAAAATAAAGTTATCATGGTGCCACATACTGTACCCCTAAATATAATATCACCAAACACTGCGCGCCTGAATATAACAATACCACACACTGTAAAACACCACATACACACAGCCCCCTGTACATAGTGCCACACACAGCCCCCTGTACATAGTGCCACACACAGCCCCATGTACATAGTGCCACACACAGCCCCCTGTACATAGTGCCACACACAGACCCCTGTACATAGTGCCACACACAGCTCTCTGTACAAAGTGCTACACACAGCCCCCTGTACATAGTGCAACACACAGCCCCCTGTACATAGTGCCACACACAGCCCCCTGTACATAGTGCCACACACAGCCCCCTGTACATAGTGCCACACACAGCCCCCTGTACATAGTTTCACACACAGCCCCCTGTACATAGTGCCCCACAGAGCCCCCTGTACATAGTGCCACACACAGCCCCCTGTACATAGTGCCGCACACAGCCCCCTGTACATAATGCCACACATAGCCCCTGTGGATATTACACCCCCCCATACATAGCGCCACACACAGCCCCCTGTAGATATCACACATCCCCCCCATTCAGAGCGTTACACACAGCTCCCTATAGATACAAATGAATATCCCCAATGGTCAATGGTGATGCAAACGGAAGCTAAGGTTTCCATTTGCCTTTCCGCTGAGGGGTTAACCAGACGGAACTCCTCAACGGAAGGGCAGCGGTGATGTGAACAGGGCCTTAGATACAAGGCCTTAGATACAGGGCCCTAGATACAGGGCCCATGTGCATGTGTGATACTGTTTGTTGGACCCTGTATCTAAGCCTAAGTTAGGCTTAGATACAGGATCCAGCAGACAGTATTCTTATGCAGTATAAGCTGGGGCCCTGTATCTAAGCCTAACACACGGTAGGCTTTAAAGGTTGTCCAGTCCCTAAACATTGATGGCCTATCTTCAGTATAGACCATCAATAGCTGATGGGTTGGGGTCAGACACCCGGGACCCATTGCAATCAGCTGTTTTGAAGGGGTTGCAGCCACTCGTACGAGTGCTGCTTCCCCTTCATTTCCCTCACTTGCTCACACTGTGAATCGCTGACATGTCCATGTCGGCGATTCAGTGTGAGAAAGTGACCGGAATGAAGGGGAAGTAGCGCTCGTACGAGCGGCTGTAACCCCTTCAAAACAGCTGATTGGCGGGGGTCCCGGGTGTCTGACCCCAACCCATCAGCAAGACAATAAAATTAAACTTACCTCCTCTTCGGCCGCTGGTCCTCACTCCATCAACTGTCGGGACGCTGTGCGCGGCGCATAGCATCGTGACGTTATGCGCTGCGCACAGTGCTGTGACGTCAGAACCTCCGATGCGCTCCAGGAAGAGGAGGGGTAAGTACTGTCATTTACTATAGTAACGTGTAGTTTATTACATAGGCCCCAGTTACTATAGTAACTTTTCATTGATGTGTGAATGTGGCTGCCGCTAGCACCGGGGCCCCCTCTGGTGCTAGCGACGCCGGGCATGAGGGGGGCCGTGCAATCATGTGTGGTTCGGTCGGCCATGGGCCCTCCGGGAGCCTTGGGCCCCGGGCGGCTGCCCGAACCGCCCTAATGATAATCCGCCACTGCATCACACCCGAAAACCATTCCAGCTCCAAATGGTGCTCAAACAGCAGTTTATGACCATTTATTGGGTATTGCCGTAATCAGGAGAAATTGATTTTCAAATATTAGGGTGCTTTTTCTCCTTTATTTCTTGTAAAAATTGAAAATGTTCAACTTTTATCAGAAAAAATTTAGCTTTTCAATTTCATGGCCTAATTCCACTAAATTCGGCAAAAAAAATTGTGGGGTCAAAATGCTCATTATACCCCTAGATAAATTCCTTCAGGGGTGCAGTTTCCCAAATTGGGTACCTTTTTAGAGTTTCCACTGATTTGGTCCTGCAGGGGCTTTGCAAATGTAACATGGCGCCGCAAACCATTCCAGCAAAATTTGAGCTTCAAAAGCCAAATGGTGCACCTTCCCTTGTAAGCCCTGCCGTGGGTCCAAACAGCAGTTTATTGCCACATGTGGGTTGTTTCTGTGCTCAGAAGAGGTTGCTTTACAAATTTTGGGGTGCTTTCTCTCCTTCATTTATTGTGAAAATAGAAAAATCTGAGCTAAAACAACATTTTATTAGAAAAAAACGTAGATTTTTATTTTCACAGCCTAATTCCACTAAAGTCAGCAAAAAACATGTTGGGTCAAAATGCTTACTACACCCCTCGATAAATTCCTTGAACGGTGGAGTTTCCAGAATGGGGTCAATTTTGGGGTTTTTCCACTGTCTTAGTCCCACAGGGGCTTTGCAAATGACACATGGCACCCGAAAACCATTGTAGCAGAACTTGAGCTCCAAAAGCCAAATGCTGCTCCTTCCCTTCTGAGCCCTGCCCTGTCTCCAAACAGCAGTTTATTACCACATATGGGGTATTTCCATAATCGAGAAAAATCGCTTTTCAAAGTTTGGGATGTTTTTTGTCCTTTATGCCTTGTAAAAATTGAAATTTCTACATTTTATTGGAAAAAATTTAGATTTTAATTTTTACGGCCTCATTCCACGTAATTCTGCAAAAAAACACCTGTGGGGTAAAAATGCTCAATATACCCCTTGATAAATTCCTTGATGGGTGTAGTTCGCCAAAAGATGTCTTTTTTGGAGTGTTTCCACTGTTTTGGCCCCGCAAGTCCTCTTCAAACCTGACATGGTGCCTAAAATATATTCTAATAAAAAGAAGGCCCCCAAATCCTCTAGGTGCTCCTTTGCTTCTGAGGCCTGTGATTCAGTCCATTACCATACTAGGGCCACATGTGGGATATTTCTAAAAACTGCAGAATCTGGGCAATAAATATTGAGTTGCGTTTCTCTGGTAAAACCCTCTGTGTTACAGTAAAAAAATATTAATTATGAATTTCTGCAAAAAAAAAATGTAATTTGTATATATCACACCTACATTGCTTTAATTCTTGTGAAATGCCTAAAGAGTTAAGAAACTTTCTTAATGCTGTTTTGAATATTTTGAGGGGTGCACTTTTTAAAATGGGGTGATTTATGGGGGTTTGTATTGTATGGGCTCCTCAAAGCTACCTCACATTTGAACTGGTCCCTGGAAAAAAAGACTTTCGAAATTCTAAAGTAAAAATAGCTGTAAAATACAGAGTTGTTTTCAGCCTCTGATTTTTAGTCGTTTTTGAAACCACAAATGTTTTTTGAGGCAGTTTTTGGAGCTTTTTTTCTATTGACACAATCAAAATTGGCTCCAAAAACGGCTCAAGAAGTGACATGCACTTGTTTTTACAGGGGGTGGGGTGTTTTACGCGCTATTTTTCAAAACGGCCACGTAAAAAACGCAGTGTCGGAACGAAACGCCATTTTTTCCATTGAAATCAATGGGCAGATGTTTGGAGGCGTGCAGCTTCCATTTTTTCAGCTGTTTTTTGGTGCGTTTATGGCCCGAAAAACAGCTGAAATTGAGCTGTGTGACATCCTAGAAAAAGAAAACAACGTTCAAAAAATGATGCCACCATAAAGTAGACATATGGGAAATGTACACTAGTAACTATTTTGTGTCGTATTACTATATGTTTTACAAGCAGATACATTTAAATTTAGAAAAGCGCAAATTTTTGCACATTTTCTAAACATTTTGGTGTTTTTCACAAATAAATATTGAATTTATCGACCAAATTTTTTTACTATCAAAGTACAATATGTCACGAGAAAACAATCTCAGAATCGTTTGGATAGGTAAAAGCATTAAAAAGTTACTTCCACATAAAGTGACACATGTCAGATTTGAAAAAATCGGCTTAGAGGCCTGAAGGGGTTAAAGGCAATGTAAACATTTTGGAAGTGATTTTGTTTTTATATAAAAATGTCAGTAACTGTGTTTGGTGCAAATTTAAAATTACGTTTTTTTTTAAAATAATGTTTCATTTTTGAGATACAGCTGCTTTGTATCCTGTGTACAGAGCAGCTGTATCGTTTGCTGAATCCTGTACACGTCAGATCCACAGGAATAACGGGTTCAGTGTCAGCGGGTCCTGCCTGTCTCAGACACACAGGATCAGGCTGCTATCTATCACAGTTAGGCATCATTTACACGAGCGTAATATACGCGCGTGTGACGCACGTGCTTTTCACGCGTGTCGTTCGCACCTATATTAGTCTATGGGGCAGTGCAGACAGTGCGTGAATTTTGCGCAGCGCGAGTGCGTTGCGTAAAACTCACGACATGTCCTATCTTTGTGCGCTGTTCGCGCATCACGCACCCATTGAAATCAATGGGTGATTGAAAAACCACGCATGCCGCACGGAAGCACTTCCGTGCGAACTGCGTGATTCGTGCAACAGCTGTCAAACTCTGAATGTAAACAGAAAAGCACCACGTGCTTTTCTGTTTACAAACATCCAAACGGAGTGTCATAATGATGGTGGCTGCGAGAATATCTCGCAGCCGCGCATTATACACTGATGACACACGGAGCTGTTAAGTGCCTTTTGCGCACGCAAAACGGCGCGTTTTTTGCGTGCGCAAAACGCACACGCTCGTGTAAATCAGGCCTTAGGGCTTATTCAGACGAACGTGATATACGTCCGTGCAACGCGCGTGATTTTCACGCGCCTCGCACGGACCTATATTAGTCTATGGGGCAGTGGAGACTGTCAGTGATTTTTGCGCAGCGTGAGTCCGCTGCGTAAAACTCACAACATGTCCGTTCTATGTGCATATTTCGCGCATCACGCACCCATTGAAGTCAATGGGTGCGTGAAAATCACTTCCGTGGGACGCACGTGATTCGCGCAACAGCAGTAAAACTATGAATGTAAACAGAAAAGCACCACGTGCTTTTCTGTTTACAAACATCCAAACGGAGTGTCATAATGATGGCAGCCGTCTGACACATGGAGCTGTTAAGTGCCTTTTGCGCACGCAAAACGCTGCATTTTTTGCGTGCGCAAAACGCACACGCTCGTGTGAATCCGGCCTTAAGATCATAACTTAGACATGATAGATTACAGGTGGATCATGTGTGTCAGGGACACGCTGGACCAGTTGACACTGAACCCATCAATCCTGCGGACGTGACGGATTGAAGTCTTAGCGAACTATTCAGCAGCTTTGTATACAGGATACAAAGCAGCTGTATCTCAAAAAGTATTTTTTTTTTTTACTAAAAACGAATTTGAAGTTACACCAAACACACTGATACACATATTTATTTAAAAAAATATATATATAAAAAAAAAAAACACTTTTGAAGGTATACATAGCCTTTAAACCACCTTATGAGAGAATTAGCAGACTGAAAGTTAGTTCCTATTTGCTATTTTTTTTGTTCATATGGCATTATACAGTTTTGTCTATACACAGTAAACCTCGTTTTTGCAATATAAATGATTCATGAGAAGATGTATCTGGTTCCTTAGTCAATCAAACTCTGCAGAGGTATTCACAGAATCCGAGATATCCTAAAAGGGAGAACTGACATGCTGTGCTTTTTGTCATTTGAGGGTTTTTTAGTACTGTTTCACGATACTTATCTTGGGAAGTATTGAGATTTTACAATCAACAAAGCCACAAGTAGTGACAAGGTACAGTGAAGACTTATATAAGCAAAGATGATAAGTTGAGATTCCCATGCAGTAGGAGTCTAAGTAACACTAAGACCAATGAGTAGTAGTTTCTTTGTGTAGTGTACATTAGATAGTGGACTAGTTTGTAGGCTTTTACTGGCTCTGAGCAGGAATGCTTGTACTTTTGAGGCTATATTCTCTTGACGTTTATGTGCCCATCAGTGTCGGACTGGAGTACCTTGGGCACACCAGAGGAAATAATTCTTGAGGCCCACCCATCAGATATATAGAAATAATGTGACCATTATTAATTGTGTAGTAAAACGTGTGTAGTAAGACCAAAGTCCAATATTACCGCCATACAGTGACCATATAGTGGTAGACACCCGTCCTACACAAGGGCTCTGCAGACCATATAACTTAAAGGAATTTTCCCATCTTAGACATTTAGGGTCATGCGTGCGCACAGCTCTCTCCATTCTGTTCAATGGGAGTTCCGGAAACAGCAAAAGCTGTTCAGCTGTTTCCATGACAACAATACAACAGAATAGAGAAAGTTGCGCGCATGCGTGACCCTCTCTCCACTGGTCTCCGCCTGGATTCTGCGGCCAGTTCTAGATATAGGTGCGGGTCCCAGAACTGCATTTCCTACCCACCCTCTACAAAAACCTCACCATTTATAGTACCCTAGATGAAAATAATGGCCCCTCGGTGCCACACACTATAAAAGTACCCCCTTTAGGCCCCACAATAATAACAGTGTCACACACTGCTCCCTGTAGCTATTACAACACACAGACCCCTGTAGATATTATTACACACTGCTCCCTGTAGATATTACCACACGCTGCTCCCTGTAGATATTACCAAACACTGCTTCCTGTAGATATTACCACACACTGCTCCCTGTAGATATTACCACACACTACTCCCTGTATATATTACCACACACTGCTCACTGTAGATATTATCACACACACTGCTCCCTGAAGATATTACCACACACTGCTCCCTGTAGATAAAACCACACACTGCTCCCTGAAGATAATGCCACACACTGCTCCCTGTATATATTACCACACACTGCTCCCTGTAGATATTACCTCACACACTGCTCCCTGTAGATAATGCCACACACTGTTTCCTGTAGATATTACCACACACTGCTCCCTGAAGATAATGCCACACACTGCTTCCTGTAGATATTACCACACACTGCTCCCTGTAGATATCACCTCACACACTGCTCCCTGTAGATATTACCTCACACACTGCTCCCTGTAGATATTACCTCACACACTGCTCCCTGTAGATAATGCCACACACTGTTTCCTGTAGATATTACCACACACTGCTCCCTGTAGATAATGCCACACACTGCTTCCTGTAGATATTACCTCACACTGGTCCCTGTAGATATTACCAGACACACACTGCTCACTTTAGATATTACCACACACTGCTCCCTGTAGATTTTACCACACACACACACTGCTCCCTGTAGATATTACCACACACTGCTCCCTGTAGATATTACTACACAATGCTCACTGTAGATATTAATACACACTGATCCCTGTAGATATTACCACACACTGAACCCTGTAGATAATGCCACACACTGCTTCCTGTAGATATTAGCTCACACACTGCTCCCTGTAGATAATGCCACATACTGTTTCCTGTAGATATTACCACACACTGCTCCCTGTAGATAATGCCACACACTGTTTCCTGTAGATATTACCACACACACTGCCCCCTGTAGATATAACCACACACTGCTACTTCTAGATATTACCACACACTGCTCCCTGTAGATATTACCACACACTACTCCCTGTATATATTACCACACACTGCTCACTGTAGATATTATCACACACACTGCTCCCTGAAGATATTACCACACACTGCTCCCTGTAGATAAAACCACACACTGCTCCCTGAAGATAATGCCACACACTGCTCCCTGTATATATTACCACACACTGCTCCCTGTAGATATTACCTCACACACTGCTCCCTGTAGATAATGCCACACACTGTTTCCTGTAGATATTACCACACACTGCTCCCTGAAGATAATGCCACACACTGCTTCCTGTAGATATTACCACACACTGCTCCCTGTAGATATCACCTCACACACTGCTCCCTGTAGATATTACCTCACACACTGCTCCCTGTAGATATTACCTCACACACTGCTCCCTGTAGATAATGCCACACACTGTTTCCTGTAGATATTACCACACACTGCTCCCTGTAGATAATGCCACACACTGCTTCCTGTAGATATTACCTCACACTGGTCCCTGTAGATATTACCAGACACACACTGCTCACTTTAGATATTACCACACACTGCTCCCTGTAGATTTTACCACACACACTGCTCCCTGTAGATATTACCACACACTGCTCCCTGTAGATATTACTACACAATGCTCACTGTAGATATTAATACACACTGATCCCTGTAGATATTACCACACACTGAACCCTGTAGATAATGCCACACACTGCTTCCTGTAGATATTAGCTCACACACTGCTCCCTGTAGATAATGCCACACACTGTTTCCTGTAGATATTACCACACACTGCTCCCTGTAGATAATGCCACACACTGTTTCCTGTAGATATTACCACACACACTGCCCCCTGTAGATATAACCACACACTGCTACTTCTAGATATTACCACACACCGCTCCCTGTAGATATTACCACACACTGCTCCCTGTAGATGTTACCACACACTGTTCCCTGTAGATATTACCACACACTGCTCCTTGTAGATATTACCACACACTGCTCCCTGTAGATATTACCACTCACACTGCTCTCTGTAGATATTACCACACACACTGCTCCCTGTAGATATTACCACACACACTGTTCCCTGTAGATATTACCACACACACTGCCCCCTGTAGATATAACCACACACTGCTACTTCTAGATATTACCACACACTGCTCCCTGTAGATATTACCACACACTGCTCCCTGTAGATGTTACCACACACTGTTCCCTGTAGATATTACCACACACTGCTCCTTGTAGATATTACCACACACTGCTCCCTGTAGATATTACCACACACTGCTCCCTGTAGATATTACCACTCACACTGCTCTCTGTAGATATTACCACACACACTGCTCCCTGTAGATATTACCACACACACTGTTCCCTGTAGATATTACCACACACACTGCTCCCTGTAGATTTTACCACACACACTGCTCCCTGTAGATATTACCAGACACTGCTCCCTGTAGATATTACCACACACTGCTTCCTGTAGATATTACCACACACACTGCTCCCTGTAGATATTACCAGACACACTGTTCCCTGTAGATATTACCACACACTGCTCCCTGTAGATAGTGCCGCAAACAGCCACCTCTTGTTGATAGTGCCACACACAGCCCCCTCTTGTAGATAGTGCCACACACAGTCCCCTCTTGTATATAGTGCCACACACAGCCCCCCTCTTGTAGACAGGGCCACACACAGCCATCCCCTTGTATTGTGCCACACAGCCCGCTCCCTGTATAGTGCCACACAGCCCTCCCTCTGTATAGTGCCACACAACGCTCCCCCTGTACAGTAACACACAGCCCCCCCCCCCTGTTTAGTGCCACACAACCCCCCGTATAGTGCCACACAGCCCCCCCAAGTAGATTGTGCCACATAGCCCCTTCAGTAGATTGTGCCACACAGGTCCTTTAACAGATAGTATCACACAGCCTTCTCAGTAGATAGCATCACATAGCCCCCCTCAGTAGATAGCATCACACAGCCCTCCCCTTAGTAGATATTGACACACAACCCCCCTCCCTAGTAGATAGCGCCACACAACTCTATGTATATATGTATACACCCCCCAAACAAAAAATAAATCAATTGTACTTAGCGAGCCCTGTTCCGTCCCAGCATCTTATAGACTGCAGGCCTAACAGTATTCCCTATAGTATTCATTTGTATCTGCGTCTCGAGGACGCAAATACAAGTTAATCTGGAAGTCGCTAGCACCGGGGCCCCCTCTGGCACTAGTGACACCACCGGGCATTAGGGGGCCCGTGCTGCCCGGCACATAACATTTATGAGGCGGGCGGCCTGAGACTCCTCATGCCGCAGGCCCCGTAGTTGCTGCTATAGTCGGCAGGGGGCGGTACTGCTGACCCTGCCTACAAAAGTAAGCAGTAGAGCAGGGAGACAATGTCTCTCTGCTCCACTGCTGGATAAAAACGGCTCACTGCCTGTAGATATTACCACACACACTGCTCTGTGTAGATATTACCACACACACTACACCGACCACACACATAGGCATACTGTATATCTGGGGCATATGTTCGACAAGACCATTTCAAACCGTCCTGCCGAACATAGTGGTCAAGTGTGATGTGCAACTAGCCTTATCAGGATCAGAAAGTATGTTCTCTTTAGGTGTTAGCTGACTTGTTTAAAGCTATATAGTGTCAAGACCTAGAAAACCAGCTATTTGTAACTCTCCATGATGCAGATCAATATCCTTGACATATGCCATGTCAGGATAAAACTACAGTAGCTCATGTGAGACTCACTTAAAGTCTAAATGAATATATATATATATATATATATATATGTATGTATGTATGTATATATATATATGTGTATATATATATATATATATGTATATATATATATATATATATATATATATATACATATATATTTCACAGTGTAGTATTCCCCTGGAATGAATGCATATAATTCCATATTTATTAAAGAAGTTAATATTTGGTTGGAAATGCTATCATATAATCATAGTAAGAAGCAGTGGTGTCTCTAGCACCAGGCTTTTAGACCCAAGCCCCAAATTTTTGACCCGGTGCCCCTGATCCCCGGACGCCTGCCATATTCAATGTATCTGCAGCTTATAAGGCGCTAAGGCAGGATACCTGCTCAGGGCGGTGTGATAATGTTACTGGATTTCTTTGGGGGAACTATCTACAAGGGTGGGTTTGGCACTGTCTTCAAGGGGTGTGTGGCAATATCTACAATGGGGGATATGTGGCACTATCTACAGGGGTGGTGTGGCACTATCTATATACTATCCAACTTTAAAGAACAGCAAAGGGGGAAAATTGATGCGAACGCATGACAATTTATTTTCCGTTAAACCCCGCCCAATCCCTGCCAATACACACCCAGTTCAGCCCACACAGTAACATGCTCCGAAAGTGCCTCCCACAGTGTAATGCCCTATAGAGCTCCCCACACAGTAGAATGCCACATAGTGCTCCATACAGTATAATGCTCCATAGCTGTCCCTCACAGTATAATGCTCCCATAGCTGCCCCATACAGTATAATTCCCCCATAGATGCACCCTTACAGTATGATGCCATCACAGATGCCCCCATACAGTATAATGCCCATGCAGATGCCCCATAGAGTTTAATGCCCCATAGGGCCCCCCACACAGTATACTGCCCCATAGTGCCCCCATAAAGTATAATGCCCCCATATAGCCTCCACATTGTATAATGCCCCATAGTGCTCCCACACAGTTTAACATCCCAATAGCTGACCCTAACACAGTATAATGGCCCCATAGTACCCTCCACACAGTATACTACCCCATAGCTGCCCCACATCAGTTTAATGCTCCCATAGCTGCTCCCCACACAATATAATGCCCCATAGCTGGCCCTCACACAGTATAAAGCCCATAATGCCATCACACAGTATAATGCTCCAATTGTGCCCATCATACAGTATAATGCACCATAGTGACCCCCACACGGTATAATGTCCCCTTGTACTCTCCACACTGTATAATGCCTCATAGTTTCCCAGCACAGTATAATGCCCCTATATTGCCCCCACACAGCATAATGCCCCATAGTGCCCCCCATACACTCTAATGACCTATAGTCACCCGTGACCCAGTGTAATTACCCTATAGTACCTCCCACATAGCACAATGCTCCTATAGCTGCCCCCACACAGCATAATTCCCTTAAAGTGCCCCCACACAGTATAATGCCCCCACACATTATAACTGCCCCCACACATTTTAATGCCCCTATAGTACACCCCACACAGTTTAAAGCCCCCACAGCTAGCCTCCATATACAGTATAATGCCTCCATAGTGCCTAATACTGTGCAGTATGGGGCTCGGCGCAGACAGGCACGATGATGTCACTGCACCGCACCTGTCGGCGACGAGCTGGCCAGTGTTGCATAGTGAATGGGAGTAGGGAGCTGAAGGTTCCTTGCTCAACCAATGGATTCAACTGTAGCTGTGTCCTAAGGATGCAGATACAGTTCAAACCGGGACATACCTCAGGCTACTTGCGACAGCGGGACACCGCACGGAATCTGGGACTGTCCCGCTCGATCCGGGATAGTTGGGAGGTATGCAATCTTCAAGTGGGTGTGTATCTCACTATCTACATGGGAGGTGTGGCACTATTTACAATGGGGGTATGTGGTACTATCTACAAGGGGGGGTGGTACTATCTACAATGGGGTGTGTGGCGCTATCTATAAGGGGATGTGTAGCACTATCTACAAGGGTGGTGTGTGTGGCACTATCTCCCAGGGGGTTGTGTAGCACTATCTACAAGGGTGTGTCTGTGGCACTCTCTACAGGGGGATTGTGCGTGACCCTATCTATAAGAGGACTGTGTGTGATACTATATACAGGGGGCACTGTGTGGGGCACTCTCTATAAGTGTCTTTGATTAGGCAGTCCCTGTATCTAAGTCTATCATGTGTGATACTGACTGCTGGGACCCTGTATCTAAGCCTATCATCTGTGATACTGACTGTAGGGGCTCTGTATCTAATCCTATTATGTCTGATACTGTCTGCTGAAATAATGTGTCCAATTCTATCCAGTGGTGTGCTATAGGAGTGGTAGTCTTATAGATATTCTGTCTCAGATCGATAGATAGATAGATAGATAGATAGATAGATAGATAGATAGATAGATAGATAGATAGATAGATAGATAGATAGATAGATAGATAGATAGATAGATAGATAGATGATAGCGATATATAAAATATTTGGGGGGTGGGAGGTAAACTTATCTCTTTGGGCTTGTGCCCCTGATCTTTAAGACCCTAGCAACACCCCTGGTAAATAGACATTCTACTGTAGTTACTTAGTTGCTGCATTTGATATAAAGGGATATACAAAAAGCTTGTGTTAAAGGGGTTTTCCCACGAGGGATGTTTATGACATACCCACAGGATATGTCATAAATGTCAAATAGATGTGGGTCCCACCTCTGAGACCTGCACCTGTCTCTAGAATAGGGCCTCCTAAACCCCATTCTAGCTTTGTCTACTATCGCTGACTCCCGGCCACTTCCTGACTTTATGGTTGGGAGTTATGAAAACAGCGTAGCTCGCTGAGCTACGCTATTTTCGTAACTCCCATAGTAGTAAATAGCAGTTACGAAAGCAGCGTAGCATGTGAGCTATGCTGATTCCGTAACTACCATTCAGTTATATGGGGTTTACGAAAACGCTGAGCTACGCTGTTTTCACCCTCCAGGTCGGAAATCAGCTGGCACACACAGAGGTAGAAAAGGGGTGTAGGGGCCCCATTCTAGAGATAGGTGCTGGTCCCAGAGGTGGGACACGCATCTATCTGACATTTATAGCATTTGTATTTTACCTGATGAAGAGGCCGGTCCGGCATTGAAACGCGTGGTAATTAAAACAATATCAGATATTACATTTGCTTGTTTTAAAACCTCATTACTCAAGAAAGGTTTTACCAGTTAGCAGCGTCAGGGAAAATCAGTTTTTTCCTCAAACTACTATCTGACATTTATGACATATCCTGTGGATATGAAGCAAAATGAAAGGTTTTGAAGCAGCACAAATCCCGAGTCTGGTGCGGTGCACGCTGTCAAGCCAGGCAAACCCACTCCGGCATGTTGTAGAATTCCAAGTAAAATAGTCGAACAACAGCACACGTCTCCAGATAATCAAAGTGGTTTTATTGTCAGAACATCCACGACAAACAGGCAACGTTTCGACCCATAGTGAGTGTGGGGTCTTTGTCAAGCCGAAACGTTGCCTGTTTGTCGTGGATTTTCTGACAATAAAACCACTTTGATTATCTGGAGACGTGTGCTGTTGTTCGACTATTTTACTTGATATCCTGTGGATAT
This sequence comes from Rhinoderma darwinii, assembly GCF_050947455.1. Taxonomy (NCBI): domain Eukaryota; kingdom Metazoa; phylum Chordata; class Amphibia; order Anura; family Rhinodermatidae; genus Rhinoderma; species Rhinoderma darwinii. Next base: position 256,965,885 of record NC_134688.1, on the reverse strand, counting down.
GTCATAAATGTCCCTCGTGGGAAAACCCCTTTAAGGACTACAGATCGGATATATAAGCTCTGCAGTGGTTATGGAACAGCACGCTTGTGTATGATATCTAATCACATAAGGTAGAGAATTCTATCAGAATTTAGAAATGCCTCACTTAACATTCCTGGGCCTTAGTTAAGGGGAGGGGAGAGCACAATGCAATATCACTTTTTTGTTTAATTAGATAAAATATTTGTCCTATAAATTATAAATAAAGATTTCATTTGTGAGAATTAGTAGGGTATTTTAGCTACATTATTCCTTTTTTCCTTATTGCCGCTGGTAGAACAATCTGCACAGAAACATTTCTAATGTCCCCTGTGTGTCCTTTACTTCAGTAATGATTCAGATTTTAATATATTTTTCAGCCCTTGTTATGCTTTGAAGGTATTAAATCCTGCTGCAGGGAGTCTCCCGGCACTGAGCATTTGTGCAGCCCGCAGCAGTCTCATTAGAAAATCTTATTGGCTGATCAACAGGGTAGATTTTTTATAGGTTCATGTTTTCTGCGAGGCCACTGTTAGGGAACTGACTGGTTGACTGGATGCTGGAATGAAGTACAATGAGCTTCCTTGTAGGTTGATCTAGTGTTTAGAAAACTAGCATATAGACAGAGAACTACAAAGGATACAATTTAACCACTTTACCTCTTCATGGCCTTGTAAAAGTGTAATAGCAAGGATTTTTACAACCAAAGAGGTCATGGGGCTCTGTTGATGAATGCTGAGAAAAATGGACTATGCTTTAAATAAGAAAATGTGCTGGTATAGTGACAAGAACTCGGCAGGTGCAAACACTTCTGCTTAGTTAATGTCATAATAAAGCAGGACACAGAAATTTTTTCCATTATCAGTGTTTTGATAATTATCTTTAATACATGTTTTGCAATGGAACAAAGCCTCATTTTACACCTGACACAAACCATCATGTTTCACATCTTTCGTAGAATTTTTGTTAAGATCTGCTCAATGTCCGTGACGGATTTCTATAACTTATGTGTGCTTATTATTAAAGACTAATTTGGTTCCTCAACGTGTAATCTTCAGCAGCATTGTGCTTCCCAAGTATCGAAGAGATTACTAGATAACCAAGAAGAGGTTCTAATAACATTGGCAGAATGCAAACTGTGTGTTTATGTGGTTGTTTCTGTCAAGAAAGGCAGATATATTTTCCATTCAGTAAAAAGCCCAAAGGGACTGCTGCTGTTGGACGGTTGAGGTGTAAAAGGTTTTTTTTTCTGTAGAATTCATCATGCTTTTGTGCAAAGAAATCAAGTGTGCAGGCACAAAAAAACAATGTGTTGCTTTGATCTCAAGCTTTATTGTGGCATTGTTCCTTGACCATGAAGGAAAAGGTAATGTATGTGAATATGCACACCTGTACCAGCATCACTCATTATAGGGGTTTTACCAGAATCGACAATTATCACTAATCCACAGGATAGGTGATAATTGTCTGATCACTGGGGATCCCCACCGATCACTAGAACGGAGTCATCCTGAGTGAGATGGAGCTTGAATGGTTAGGCGGTCGAGTATGCGCCTGCGGGACTGATGGAAAAAGCTGAGCGATGTACTCGACTGCTTCCATAATTTTCCAAGACTTTGAATGAAGTGGCAGCGTGCATGCTCGACCTCTGCTCTATTCAATGTCCTCCTCAGTGCAGTCAAGCAGAGAGGAGGAACAGAAGGTTCGAGACCTCCATTCTAATGATTATTGGGGGTCCCAGCAGTAAGGCCCCAGATGATTGTCAGCTGTCCTGTGGATAGGTGATAATTGGCGATTCTGAGAATATCCCCTTAACTTTAATGGAGAGCGACCATGCATGTGGAGTCAAGGAGGAAATTTCCGCCTAAGGCAATTGGCATCCACCTCATCAACATGGTACGATTATAGGTTAGACTTGATGAACCTTTTTCATTACCTTATCAACTGTGTAACTATGTGTGGCCAACTGGCCATGTCTTAAATTGATCCCAATGGCCAAACTTCCACCTATCAGACTTTTATAGCATATCTAGTGAGGTATCTTCAATGTGAAAACTGGATTTGAGCTTCAGCATTATTGCATTTGCCCTTAGAACAATTAAATGAATCTGTCTGATATGCTATTCTATCTAATGGCAACAGATAATAGGAGAAATGCTGAACTCCGGGATATATCGTTTTCTATAATTTGGTTCAGTATTTTCATGTAAAGAGCTGTTTAAATGCTGTCAAAGGTCCGAGAGAAAGCCAGTCATTCCTGCTCCCCCCACTGCCTACACAGAATCATTCACAGCTCACTCTGGATACAAATCAAAACTATACAAGAAAAACAGCTGTCAATTATCATTACAACTATAATCTAGGTGCAAGAAACGCTATATACCCTCTCTAAGAATAATTTGGACACTTCTTATTTCAAATATGGTTGAGTACTAGGAAGTATTTGGAGAGGAGCCTCTCCAAATGTGCTGGAAGCTTTCTTTTATTTGAGAGCCTAAGAAAATGGAAGTAAGCCAAGTCATTGAAGCACCTCACAAACTGTGCAGGTGGAGATACAATGAAAACGTAGAACTAAAATCTAACTAGAATGATATTTTTCCTACTTAAAGACCGATGGGATAAACAGCTGTCCAAGTCTGTGGAACTTTTTAGAAGATGGAAACATATCTAATTTTTCATCTACCTGGCTAGACATTTTTGTATGTTTTATAGCTTAACAACCATAAACACTACTATAGTCTGAGAGGAACTAAGTCAGTGTACTGCAATCTCAGAAATAAAGCATTTGTTCTTTGTAACTTTGGATATAGAACATATATCTATATATATGAGTGACAGACTTCACAGGACTTTTTGTGACTGGCAGTATACAGGTATTTGTATGCATACTGCATGGCCAGTCACAATAGAGTAGCATCTGCCTACTTGTATGGAGGTGCTGACCAAGCTGTTGTATGTTGGCAGTGAAAAAGAAACATAATGATGCAAGAACGTAAGAAACATCAGCAATAGGGTGTGCAGGGACTATTTTATTATTATTATTTTAGAACTATCCAAAAGTGCTGTAAACTCTAATCTCTTGTTTCTCAACATTCCTCTAGATTTATCTAGGTTAAACTCCCAAAATGTGTGATGACAATGAACATTTTTTTTACCATGTTACACGTGGCTGGTTAGCTCTGTAAAAAAAAATATTACATTTAAATGATAAAAACAGTTGCATTAATGGTGGATTTTTATTTTGTAAATATGCTATGTTTGTGCAATGTAATGATCTACATAGTTTCAAGTATTTATTTATTTCTGTGCTGTTGCTTGTATAGTGCCAATATATTCTGCAGCGCTATACAGAGGTTGTCATCACTTCCATCAGTCCCTATCTAAACTAGGGTCAATTTTCCTAGGAAATCAATTAATACTTTTAGGATGTGGCAGAAAACTGGAGCAACCGGAGGAATTCCAACAAAAATATAGAGAAAGCATACATACCATGCAGACCTGTCCGATTCACACCCAGGGCAACAGTGCTAGCCACTGACCATCTTGCTGCCCACATGTCTTGCATATATTGTGTAAACATTTTTCACTTGGTCTCCAGTACATATCTTGTAGGTTGTCTTAGATTTTTGTTGTATGATATGTTAGTGTGGGTTATCTACAGTAAAAGCATTTTATACTGTTTTTCCAATCCATATTATGGATAAGTGTAATTAACTTATTACATATTGCCATTGTTCTTTAAACCCATTCATCTTCTCTGATCCATATTTTGTCAAGGTACGATGTAAACTGAGCAGTGGACTGTTTATATGTCACAAGTATATTTTTATTTTATGATGAAAATTCAAGAATGGAAGCATTAAAGGGGTTTTCCCATAAGGGACATTTATGACGTATCCACAGGATAGGTCATAAATGTCAGATAGATGCGGGTCCCATCTCTGGGACCCGCACCTATCTCTCGAATGGGGCCCCCTAAAAGCCGTTCTATCTCTCTGTGTTGTGGCTGAATCGTGTGATTTCCGACCATGACTTAAACATGAAACATGGTTTCCGTAAGTGTCATACAACTGATTTGTAGTTACAGAAACAGCGTAGCTCGCATGCTATGCTGCTTCCGTACCTGCCAATTACTACTATGGGAGTTACGGAAACAGCGTAGCTCAGCGAGCTACGCTGTTTCCGTAATTCATGGTCGGAAATCACACGCTTCAGCCACAACACAGAGAGGTAGACTGGGGTTTAGGGGGCTCCGTTCAAGAGACAGGTGCGGGTCCCAGAGGTGGGACCCCCATCTATCTGACATTTATGACATATCCTGTGGATACGTCATAATTGTCTCTGATGGGAGAACACCTTTAAACTGATTTTGCAATGTTTCTATTGGGAGAATAGTTTGATTCCTTTCTTGAGAACTGCAAACATACTTTGAATGAAAATTATGTTAAAATACCAAAAGTTATGACCTGTGTATTTATTTTTGCCCTGGCTGACATTGGTTATCTTGTTTAAAATCCTTCTAGTGAAAAAGCAGATGGAGATGAAATCCAGAGGAGTCAAGCTTCTCCCCAACAAGGACAGCAACCAGAAGACATCAGTGTGTAAGTGTTTACTAGCATTTCCTACACCTTCATGCATTGCCATTACCAGACCATACCTCCTGCATACTCAAAAGTGGATTGATGGCTCTCCTGTCACCGCACATAGACTCATCACTGTGGGTGGGGGGATGCTTTAACATTGCCTTGTTTTCCCTTATACCAAGAAGACAGCAGATAACACTGCATTTTCTAAAACGCACCTTATCAGTAGGAGATAAGAGCCCCTATAATAAAACATAAAAATATAGATGTTAAAATAATAAAACTGAAGCTGAAAGACCATAAAGAAAAAGCAAAATTCACATTGTAACTTTTTTTATTTGTGAAAATTCAATCATGTGGCCAGAGTTTAATATGAAAGGTCCTAAGAAAGTAAAATTCCTCTTGTAGAGGTAATGGAAGGTTACATTAAATGCTTCAGGTTTACTCCAGTTATATATTTGTTCACACATTCCTATCGATTTCCTCATATGCGTCTGATGTGAACAGGTTAATTTTAGATTTTCTAGTTAAAAAGACAGATATTGCTTAAACTTCCATAGTTGAACTTCACGGCATGTAAATAGGTGGTTTGGGGGAGCATCGGTAGTGTTCCTACAGATGCGTGCCCTCTCCCTTGGTTTCATGTTTATATAGGCTTTTCACTCATTCCGCTGCACCTGCTCTCTCGGAGCTTCTAATTCTCTGTCCTGTGCAGCTCACAGAATATTGTTGGGTTGAGTAAGACCAGAATTATCCCTGTGTAAAGGACACTGTGCTTTGTTCGCTTGTCTTATCTAGGAAAGGTCAGCTCCAAATCCCCTAGATTTTCATTTTGCTCCAGCACTAGGTGAGTTGATAGGTGAAAACACATTCAAAGTTTCTAGTCTTTGAACAACGTTAGGTCTTTCTTTTGAGGTAAGGCCTTCGACACGGTGCAAGTAGCATGCGGTGCAAACAGCACAAAACCTATGATACAGTGGCAAAAAATAATGTCACAGAATATAATACAGACTTCACCTTCATAAGTGTGTGTAGAAAAATGCATATTTAACTCTACGTTCCTGAGGTGCCTCATTTTCTAGGATCATCTCTCCTACGAATTTCATAGTATTGCTTTGGAGAAATATATAGGCATCAAGAAGTCTGGGCAATCTCCCAAAGCCACAGGTTTTACAATGCTTGCTCTATAAGGAAAGATTTAAGGCTCTTAATAGCGGTCACATCCGTTGTGTCAATTCTTCTACTAGAAACAAATAATGGTTCAGCGTATTTCTATCCTCACAGGCTGCACTTGTTCCTAATGAATAGTTTGGGAGTCAGATAGTTAAGGGTTAACCCTTTGAGTGATGGATGGGAGAGAGTTGCCAAAGAGGCTCAGCCCAGTGAATATGCGCCACTGTATCATGGACCAGTTGCCGTGGCAACACGGCAGCACCTGACGGATATTTCCAGCTTCTCCTCTCCCTCCACTTTTTATAGACTCAGAGCTGCCCCTCTTTTCTCTCAGATACTGCAGCTTTGGGAAGTTAGACCATAGCAATACACTTATTAATTAGTACTACGTTTTATCTGCTTGGTGGCCCCCGTGTCACAAGCCAAGGCGTAGATCTGTCTGGTATCCTAGGTTACGTTGCTTTTCAAACCTAATTTGAAAAGCATACGATATTGGAGACCTCATTTATTGGGATGCTCACTTCTATTAGGGTATATATTATTAAGAAATAGCAAATGTGACTTTTCACTAATAGTGTTTTCTGGTTTGTAGAAATAGAATTCCCAATACAATAATTTGTTATGCTTCATTTAAATGCAATTAAATATTGGATAAGTATATAATGAGTCCTGTTTAGAAACATATTCCTAGCAAAAATATATACTGTATGCACCTAGGTACACCCTTTTTATGTGTACATTGCATAAACAGTAGGATAAATGAAGAATAAAATCAGAGGCTAAAACAACTAAAATAATACATAACTAAAAAAATAAAAACATCATAATAATATAAATTCTATAAAATAAATCTCAATTTCTTTTAACAATAAGTAGTATCTATAGCCCACTGCTCCTTTCGTATGTCAGTTTTATTTATTTGCAAGATTTGTTGACATGTGTCATGTCATTGCTTTATCTTTTTCCATTAAAGGATTCATATGTCACCATTTTACATAATACATTTATTTAGGCTATACGACCAACATATTCAGCATTAAAACAAATTGCTATTCAAAGTCCAAAGATTCAATCGATTGTGGACTCACTCGCACCACATCAAGATGATCCTCTCTATTGTATATAGTATAATAGAGAGAGTAGACACTACACCTGCTTCTTGGCCCTTGATGTGTTGGTATATGTTTCCAAGTTATTTAGATGAATAGTCTGAATCCATTTATAAGTAAACAATCTTGGTGTCCATTGGTTATCTTCCGCTATGGGTAACCAACCAATAATTCATATTAGCAAAAGTGAATCTAATTCATTGTAGTTAATAAACAAATTTAATAAACAAAAAAGTTTTATTGTTCTTGACAGTATTAATAGATTAGTCTGTAGCACTATTCATGCCGTCAAAAAGCACCAGAAACATTACGGATAATGGACCCCATTATCAGTCAATGGGATTCTTTCGTTAAGAATATGTTGGGATTCGTTTGAAAAAGGAACCTGGCTCTTTTAAGAATGTAAGCCGTGACGGTGGTGTGAACAGAGCCTTAGTAAGGACAGAATGGATTTTAGTATATAGGTATAGTTATATACTACAGGTATGCATAATAGATGCTATATTTTCGAAAAGAAAAGAAGGTAGGTCAAGAGCAAACATCTAATCGCTTTTTCTTGGAGCAAGGTTATGGCCTTTTACAGTTTACGTGTTATTGTAAATTGCTTCCTAGAATTTGAGAAATAACCCTGTGGACGTTCAGAGGAACACATAGGGACTTATATTCCAGTGTCAGGGGGCACCAGGGTCACGGGATAACAATACATTTGATCTAGAGAGCAGTTTGAGTTTGTCTTTTTCTAGTAATGGGCATTGTTCCCTTGTTAAATTGCATTATGTCATTCAATCATTCAGTCCACTCAGATTTTCCAGTAGTTTTAGCATCTAGTCTTTGACTACAGTGCTGACCTGCTGTATTTTTCAGTGCAATTTTCTTTTCGCCATTCTCACTAAATTCTTTTGTCCTTTCATTCATTCAGACCAAACGTGATTTACTGATAATCCATTTCCTTTCTGAATGACAGCTGATAATTTCAGGAGATCTGACCTCTGTTGTGACATTAAATACATTACTTGTCATTTCCTCACCTCATTATCATTATAAATGAGGGTTGAAAATACTTCAAAGCTTTTCAACCCACCTCACATGTCATTTCTAATTTTTAAAGGACATGTATTTCTATCATGGTCCCTCATTGGGACTACAATAGGTGTTTTTGCCATTTTTATTTACCTAGAAAATCAGGGCACCAGTATTTCCACATGTCCCTAAAAAATTTACTTCAATTTTCCCATTCTTGATTACACCTTGGTATATTTTCCCTCCAATGGTTTCTTGTACCTTTTTAACTCCCCCCTTTTAGTTTAAAATCCATTCTATCAGTATTTCTAATATCATTCTATTCTCCTGATGATGCCCTGGTTTGTGAGACACTGACTTTTTTAGTTGGGTTGCAAAACAAGCAGATGTTATGCAGATGTATCCTTCCTTACCTTTTCTCTTCTCTCAACATATCCTAAGATGTGTCTCACGAGATGACCAGCTTTGAGAGAAACATGATCTCACGATATTCTGTCACAAGATGACTATGCTATATGTGTACATATGTGGCTATCCAGTGGTTATAATGTCAATTGCAGCCTGTCAAAGGTTTTACTAGAATGTCGCGATATTGTATTGAGAAATTAGAGTCCTTAACCATATTGCAAGCAAAGATAAGGGTGGACACATCTGTGTAACAAGGGCATCCATTTTTCTCGGGTATTAGTACTGTAAACTTATTTTAGAACTAAGCTAATGAACATAGGTACATCAATGTTTTTAAATCAATGTAGAAAGTTCCAATGGTTTAGCATACTGTAGAATATTTCTAGGGAAAGCAGAATATGGAATAACTTAGAAAGCTCACCTCTCCTTTTGTTTAATAAGTGATAATTTTACATTGTTTTCTTTATCCCACTGCATGTTTGTGACTGTGCATTACTGAATCTCTTTTTTATTTAATCCATTGATAAAGGCTTTTTATAGTGTTCATTTTCTCAGATTACTGTGTTTTTGTCTCCATGACCTAACACTTCTATTGTGCCAGCTGGCTACACAGGCTTCTGTATAGAGTACTGATACTTCACCGTTGCTGACATGCCACCTCTAACCATTCTCCCTCACCCTTCACCCATTGTGCCCCCTGAGCTCTGCTTTATCACATATATTTCTTTCAAACTCCACCTTACATATCATTCTTTTGTGTATTCAGTGTCCTGGCTTCACAAACACTTTGAAATCACATTCATCCACAATGTGTTCATTCTTACTTGTTATTTCTTTCTCAGTGTTCACTGTTCCTTTACATTCCTTTTAACTACGATACTGTAAAAGTTGTATTTAAAAGTTAAAATGAACATCATGCAGTCTCTTTTAAAGAATTCTTTCAAAGAGTGCTCTTTACTTTTTTTTTATCAAGCATACACATACAGTAAATACATCTGTATGTATATTTGTTCACAAAAACTCTCTAAGTTCAATAATAACCTCATGAGGAGAAAAAATTGTGATAAGACTTTATTACATGAATGTTTTCATATTTTTTTTATGCCACTATTAAACCAAGGATGTCTAAATTCATTACCGACATGACCTACTGAGGATGTTTGGGGATTCAATGATAGTAAAGTAAGCTGGTACACAGCATCTGTGGTATATAATGCATGGAATAACATTCAAGCCAATGTTCTTAAACACAGCTCTTACGCGTTTTGAGGATGCTTGAATGTTTCTATTGGGTTTTCCTGGCAATACTCCGTGACCAAATGTTGGCTGGGTAACAGCATTTTTCATTCAGTCCTGGGTTGTGGGACTTATAAATGTGGGGATATACAGTATCTGGACGATTGCAGCGTATAGTGAATAAGCTAAGTGTAATAATATATCCTAGTTTGTGTCTTGTGGCTTAGAATTCATTTCCAGTTTGGATCATACCACTTATCCATGCGGCTGTTAGGAAATATTCCAGGTAATGTTTCCAAATAATGGAAACATACAGAATGCATATCCACATGCTATATCCTTCCACTGCGCTGGTGATGTTAGTGTCTGTGAGTGTGAGTGTGCCTGAATGTGTACTACCAATAGTTTTCTAGTGTTGGTTACTGGTTGAAAATCTCTGATCTCTGGACAAGAATGTCTAAGAAAAATATAATCTCTGCCAGCTTTAAGGAATTACATCACAGTCTCTTTTCAAGTCTACAAGTGATTCCTTAATCAAATAATACTCAAGGATACAGGAAGAAAACATCCCATTTTCAAGTTAAGGCCTGCTACAATGAGGTCTTGATGCTTTATGCCTTTGTAACTAATGTATGCACTCATCCAGCTCTGTAGAGCCAAGTCTTCCTCTGATCTGTTCTTGTATATTGGTTCCTCCTGAGCTGAAAGGGTGATCTTACCTTTCGAAATGGGTAAAATTCATAATAGTTTTAAGGGCTCATTGATATTTATAAAATCTAAAATTGCAAAGTGATAAGAATTTTCAAATTGCAATGTGTGTTTGCGTAAAGAGGGAAGGATTTTTGGTTTGGGGAGCAAATCATGTTCATTCAATTACCTTTTTTATAAGTGAAATATGTAAAACACTAAAATGCCAATTACTGTAAACTTATATGATTACAATATCGAGCAGTGTTGCTGTTACAGTCAGCCGTGTGTGGAGTGATTCCTTTCTGTGTATGCTCTCTCTTTTGCATTTTAGTAACTCAGGTTGGTGTTTACCAAGGACACCACTTGTGTCCCGACCCAGGAACTCCAGAACATGGAAAAAGAATAGGTTCTGATTTCAGGTGAGAGGCCTGTTTTCATGTTTCTTAACTCACTGTTTCCTTTTTGCAGCTGATGGATTATCTATAATATTAACAAAAGCATATAGCTGTTTTTTGGCTAGGAATGTGCTTAAAGTGAAGATCTAACTTTAACTTTGTCATTAAGACGTGTCCTAAAATTTTATTGTGAGTGTCTATTAGGTGAGCCCCTGACATTAAAGAAGAGGTCCATGACACTCTACCGGCTGCCACTTCATTGTTGATATCAAAGATCTCTGAACTTCTCTGTTGATAGAGCTTTTAGGCTATGTTCACACGCTTAACAAAATATGGCTGAAAATACAGAGCTGTTTTCAAGGGAAAACAGCTCCTTATTTTCAGCCGTTTTTTAATCAAACTAGCGTTTTTCACTGCGTTTTTTACGGTCGTTTTTGGAGTCAATGAAAAACGGCTCCAAAAACAGCTCAAGAAGTGACATGCACTTCTTTTTATGGGGCGTCTTTTTATTTGAAAATGAGGCATAAAAAACCGCCCCGTCGGAACAGTACGCCGTATTTCCCATTGAAATCAATAGGCAGATGTTTGTAAGCATTCTGCTTCTGATTTTTCAGCCGTTTTTTGGGACATTTACGGCCAAAAAAACGGCTGAAAATAGCCCATGTGAACATACCCTAATAGTGTCCAGTGTAAAATTACTGCTCATGTAGGCTGTAAGCTCATTCATTCTGGGTGGTCCCAGTTCAATAACATTCCTTACAATGGTTATGCAAGTTAGTTCCCCTCCAGGAGGAGGAAAATAATCTTTATAGTGCCACCTATCAGTGGTATCTTCCTTGTAAGTCAATGTCCGACCCACAGTAGAGCCTTGAAACATGACTGGGGATTTTAGACAAAGCCAGTCTCCTCCAAAAGGAAGAAAAACCTATCTGTAGACAACTGTTTCTGTCCCTGGTCAGCACAGAGGAGGGTGCTAGGTGAGAGGCCTTTCATGTATCACTTGGGGGGTGCTGGTTCTCGTTAAACAGACACAGTTAATATGGCAATGCTCCATGATGCAAAAATATTCAAGTAAGTTCCCCTCCAGGAGGGAAAAAATTATCACTCTAGTGCTACCTTTTGGAGGTACAGTAGCTTAACTGTAAGTCAATGTCTGATCTATATAAGAGCCTTAAAACATGACTTGGGATTTTAGCCCCAAAAAGGAAGAGAAACCCATCTGTAGACACCCATTTTAGGGTTTTTGCCCCTTGTCAGTACAGAGCAGGGTGCTGACTGGGTAAGAGGTCTTTCATGTAGTTCTTGGTAGTGCTGGTTCTCATTATAGACACACAGCTAGTATGGAGACTTGCATTTTTATTTCCCATCGTGCATTGCGTATAAGACTCCTTACCAACAGTGTCTCTTTTTTGAGAACCAGCACCCCCCAATTGTTACAATGGTTAGATCTGGTGCCCCACTTTAACTATTCCGCTTACTAAAAAAATAATTACCTGCCTTATAAATGGTCCGCCACTGCATTTAGCTTTGTTTCTGATGTGGAAAAAAAAGTTTAAGGCCTCCATATGTTATTCTACTATATTCCTCCAACACTTATTAGATCACTGCACATAACAATGTTGTGTCTCAAGGCTTTTATTCATGATGTTAGTTGTCAAATGTGCAAAGCTATGACTGTTATGACAACTTTAGGTGTCAACCTTAGATGTCACACAAGCTGTAAAACTCCAGAGGTTTGCCGCTGAAGATACAGAGCATAGGTGATAGGGTCCTGGAAGTCTATGCAGATCATAATATGTAGAAAGGGGCATGTTCTGTAGATTATGACAGTGTAGATATGAAAGTATACCAATCGCTTATTAGGAGCCGTAATTCATTTCTATTTTTCTGTTGTTTTTCTGAACATCATCAACAATTCATATATTTTAGAAGCAAATGTGTAATTAAATGTAACACCGTAGAAATGTTAATTAATTGTAGTTAGTAGTTTTTGCATTTTGTCATTTAAATAATGATGAATTGGAGACATTTTGCTACTGCATAGTAAAGGTCAAAGAGCATGTACAGTAATGTTTCAGAATATTAATTCTAGATATATGAAAATGAATCGATTTCCAGAGTAGGTCTCAGGAACCACATGGTATTTTTATTATATAATCTATTTTCTCATATTTCTGTGTATTCATAAATCATGTCATTCTCCTGAAATGCTATGCCAATATAGCGGCGTACATACAGATTTATTTTAATCTGATATTAATCAGTTTGCAGCTTAGACATCAATGCACTTTTTATGTCTGGACACCTATTTATTTCCACCAGATCTTCAGTTTGAAGCATCAGAAGTAAATATAATCCATCTTTAGATAAAACGGGGGGAAAAAAGGACCCTTTTGCATCCGGTATAAGGCTTAAGCTCCCTGCTCGGACATGCTAACCCTATAAACTTTCCCCTAAATGTAATATTCTAATGGAAATGAACACATTCTGCCGACAGATGGGGCTTGAGATACATTGCAATGCTATTCTCAGTTCCCTAGCTACGGAATCATCTAGAAGATTTGTAATGACAGTGATAATACAATAAATCATGGAGCTGCTGGGAAATACTGGATATCAATATTGTACATTATGCTGTTTTTATAGAAAGAGGGAGAGAAGAGTCGATATTTATCAAACATCTCTTCAGCAGAGAAGATTGGGTCCTGAAATGTTATCAGGTGGAGCAGGAAATCAATATCCTACAAATGTAGGGGTTAATTCAACCCATCGCAGTTGGTCGGTACTAATCTAGTTAGGGAATTAGAAGGGGAGCACATCGTGAGAAAATCTCATTGCTACTTATTGAAGAATGTACATTAAAATATATTGGAATGGCATTTATCTTCAAAAAGTATCTTGTATCCATTATTGTGTATAAGTGCTTCTGTTCTTCCTTCTATCCATCAGGTATTAGTGCCTTCATCTTCTTCAGATGGAAGATGACCCCTATTTATTCATATAATAGCTACAAGTCACAAAATCCATGGGCAAGTAAAAAAGTGCTGCTTCTAGCTAGTCCCATCCATTGGAACCTTACCCTTCGCTCATGCATATCGTCAGATGGCTATAGAAAATGGCAGCGTGCTTGGCATAACATACATTGTGGAATTTTCAAAGTTCATATTGCCTGTCCTTTTATAATGTTGTCATCCAATTTTTGGGATTAGCTTTTTCTTCCACAATCTTTTCATACATGTGTTATTCCCGATAGGCTTGGCTCCAGCATCCAGTTCCTGTGCAATGATGGTTATGACCTGCAAGGTTCCAAAAGCATCACTTGCATGAAAGTGAGCGACATGTTTGCCGCTTGGAGTGATCACCGACCTATTTGCAGAGGTAACAGCAAGGCAGTAACCCTATGTGGTTTATTATTAGAGATGTACACATACTGTATTACTGTAACCTTGACAATATTCTTTTTTTAACTATGATAATTGATGTGGATCTTGGACTGGTTGAGTACTTATTGCGGTTGAACAACAAATATTAGTGGTCCTGCCTAGTTCTTCACTCCACTGGTACAGAACACTGCTTTGTGTTTTTATATGTTGTGGAATTTTTATACTATGAATGACCATGACCTCATCCTTAATGAACATGTTTTAGTTCTGTATCCATCATCTGCACACATAGACACCCTGTTCATACGCTAAAACCATAAGAGGAAATGTTTCCACTATCTAAGTTGTTAGAATATCTACAGTACTATGGAAAAAGCTTTGCCATTGCCATTTGATGTGTTGTTGACCTGCAGCGGCTACATCTCCTTTAATGATCTTCAGGAAACGTATCGTCCTATATACAAGTAGCTCAATACAGACTTGTGCAAGTCCAGGGAAACTAAGCAGTAGATTTATTCTGGCTTTTGGGTCATGTAAGGTTACTCTAATTTGTTCTTTCTTATGACTAGAGCTGCTTCAGCATTCCTTCACCCTTGTGCTAGTCATAAAGACTGAAAAATGGCAGGCACTTAAAGTGTTAATGCCTGATCACACTCATTCACCCTTCCAAGATGGGCATCATTTTTGCTGCTATGTAAGCAAGTAATGTGCACTGTATGAACACTGAAGTTCTTGAATCACCGGCTGTGATCAGTAGAGCATACTGTATATGACAAGATGATTCTGACACCCACTAGTGCTGCAGTGCCATTTCATAGCTGTTGGTGGTCCCTTGAGCAAGAATGGACTCCAAATAGTCCTCTGTACTACTGGACTTACCCTGATACTTCCTATCCATTAATATAATTTTCTGTTTTCCCGCACTAGTCCTTCTGAACCCATGATATACATCTAATGGTGAATATATTACTTTACAAGTATGCTAACTTATAAATGCAAAGATGTGAATTGTCACAATATAACTGATCTTTTCAGTTCATACATCATTTGACATTTAGTACAATAATAAAGCTGTTCTAGAAGAACTGAGGTGTTCATATTGGATAAACATACAGGAATATATCAAAGTATTGCTTCCATACCAGTTCCTAAATACATCAGGGCTGCCGGCAGTCTTCCTATCAACCTGTCGGCAAATTGGTTGTTTTATGACAGCCTGTGTCTGCTAGTCCATAGAGAAAATACAGTCTGCCATATACAGAATCTAGTAATCTGCATTGACGTATATTATTAAAATATTCCTCTGTGAAGGTGACCCTATAATAACACTATAATAGAGAATAGCTATTTTTGCAATTTCCTAATACATTAGTGCAGGCTCACCTTTATTATTAGTTAACCAAATTTTTCAGGGAGTCTTAAGTATTACAGACACATTACATTATATTGGCAATGTTAAGATAGAAGATGCTGTAGATAAAGGAGACCTGTATTGACTTCGGAAGATAATTAATTTTTGACGTATTGCACCAGCACCCTCTGCTCCCTGCTGAGAAATACCCTTGTGAAACCTGACGTACGTGTCACAGAAGTGTAGCAATGCGTCTGTCAATCTGCCAGGCGTTTGGTAGGGAGTGGTGAAGAGGGAGCATTAACATTGCATTAAACATTAGAGCAGGACACGTCTGACTGGGGCATGATGAATTACTGAGGTTCTGTAAATGGAATGGAAAATAATTGTCACTGCCTTTTGTACAGTAATGAATGAGTCCTCTTCTATTCTTCTGCCCAATGCTGGCTGTCACAAGGTCACCTAGAAACATATTAACCCTTCACACTCGTTCGTAAAAGGTTGACAAGTTAGCCAAGAAATGTCCTGCGGAATGGTGGCATGGGGGCTCGTTAATTAGCATTCCTTCTTGTCTGTGAGATTTTTTTCTGCCAGCCATCGCATTTCACTGCAGCACTGTCCTAGTAACACTTGATATTCAGAGCCACACACCCAGCCCAAACACACTCCACGCACAAGGGAGGTGGAGACAAACCTAGCAGTCTTCATTGGGAAGAATGAGGGAGCCAGGGTCTGTCCAGATCAGCTGCTCCTACGAAATGTTCCCCCTCCCATTCTTCTCCATGAGACTATCTGAACAGAAAGCCTGGCTTAACCTTTCTTGTGCCAGATGTTTTTGGGTTTATTGTACATATATATGTGATCGCTCCCTTGGGTTGTCAGGCTCAAAGACATTTGACTGTTTTGTGCGACGATATAACACCCAGTCCGGGGCCAATTCCTACTCTGTGTCAATTGCTGTCTTCTTATAGAAAATGACCTCAAATCCAATGACTTATCTGCAGCACAGGGACAACTGATCAGGCCTAAGTCATTGACCATCTGTGCATAGTATATATTTATGTATGTGTATAGGGATCTTCTCCGCACATCCTTTAAAATGTAAAATACATTCATACAATGCAAATCTTGAACCTGGTGAATCGATTGTATCAACTTAAGGCCCCATGTACACAAACATATTTTTGCGGCCGCAATTCGCGGGAGAATTGCGGCCCCATTAATTTTAATGGGCCCATGCACACAACCGTGGTTTCCACAGTCCGTGCATGGCCCAGGAGCCTGGAATGCAAAATGAACGGACATGCCGTGTTTGGCAGTCCAGGCTCATAGAAATGAATGCACGTGGCCATTTGCATGGCCAATGATTTGCGGGTGGCTCGCGGGTGACACTCCGCGACCGTCCGAGCAACAAATCCCAGCCGTGCACTCCACTATGGTCATGTGCATGAGGCCTTAGTCATTTAGTGTAAGATGTTCATTTACTCTACATATGATACAGAACTACAGACAGTGAAGTCAGGGAATCATTTGATTTGATTTTCATGCCTTCAATGAGAAGGTGAAACGTTGCTGTGAACACCGAATGATTAAAGCAGTTTGGAATTCATTTGGAGTGGAGCCTCAACTCATTGGAGTTCTTCCATGGATATTGAAGGGGACAGAGTCAAATCCGCTAAGGCTAGTGCCTGGCATATAAGCATTTTTTTATAGTGCGGCTCCTATTTTTGGGACTAGATATATTGAAGGAATGGTATTCTGTTACTCTTAATGACTTTCCAGAGGGCACCTATGGCTTCTTCAACCCTTTTGTGGCAGATAATAGCTGAGCACATCCTGTAGAAAGACAATATGTCCTAACTAAGAAAAACTACTGGATATAATCCCGATAGATAGAAACATTTTGTAAATGCAATATATTCATGTGTATTGACATGTTTTGTACTAAGGTGCATTGTCAGCATAATTTCATACAGTAAGGATACAAGCTATATCTTAAATCTGTGATATTAAAAGTTGAATTTAGCTTTAGATTAATACAGTATGGTATCACTGCTAACAGAATCCCCTATAAAAAGCTATAAATAAATGTTTTTCACCACCCAATACAAAATTCAATAATTTATAGCCAGCTGACCTAGTGGATTTTCTGATCTTACCCTACAGCAAGAATGTGTGACGCTCATCTTCGGGGACCTTCTGGCATCATCACATCCCCTAACTACCCAGTCCAGTATGACAGCAATGCACACTGTGTGTGGATCATCACAGCCATCAACCCATCTAAGGTAAGATAACACTGTAAGAACCAGTGAATGTATAAAATAAGAAAAGTCACAGCAAAATGGTTATATAAAAATACGAGAGAGAGAGAGAAAGAGATATTTGCTGTCTCTTTTTTATGAGATTCTAAGACAGTCCCAAAGTATCAGATGTTTTTTAAGAGTGGTTTTTAAAGTGTAACTCTATAATAGGTTTGCAATGATTGAAGCATTAGGTTCATCCTAAACTATGTATTCTATTATCATAGGCCTTTCTGAAAATTTAAATATAGAGAATTAGTGATCCCTATACAATTTAGTTACAATCATTTGCTCCTGAAAAAAAAACAAAAGAAATGCTAAATGGTACACCAAGAACAAAGTGCCTAAAAGCACAATCTACACATCAATGCAACTTGTGCTTCTCCCATTTCATTACAGTTTATCCAAAAAGTGCACCTTAGATTGATATTTTTTTACTGTAGTAGTAATTTCTGTAAAGAAGACATTTCTGTGTGAAAATGTACATTCTTTCAAACATTAAGTAACAGGGGAAATTTATGAACTTTTCTACTCCACTTTTCTGGCGTAGAAAAGTTTCAAACAGCACAAAAGTCACAATTTGCAGGAAAAATTTAGACTTTTGTGCTTTGCCATTGCTCGTGCAAATTCTATTAAAAAGAAGTTGGTGGTGCTCAGCAGAAGGGGCATGGTCGCACTCAGCTCAACACATTTATGCCAGAAACTGGCATATATTATAGTGGAAATTTGTGCCAGCTCCTAGCTGTGGCGTACGTACAGCCAAAGATGCAACAAATTTATTATGAGTTGTGAGCCTCTTAATAACTTTGTTGCATCTTACTCCTGTGGGCTTTAAGCTAAGACAGTCATATGAAATGCCCCTTTTAGTAAATGTGCCCCAATATGTTAGAGATCTTAGTGGAAAATGGCAGATAAAATAAGCTACAAATTATAACTTAGCTCATTGTGCAAAGCAAGTTCCCTTGTGAAGTTCTGTTATTGTTCTGAGAGCCGCTTTAACATATAGGTTGGCCCAGTATAAAGATTTCAAGAATGGGCACCCCGCGTAATCATTTTTATAACCACCCTACTCATACACAAATTGAGTCAGCCGTTACACAAGTGAGCCCGGGGTGTTTAAGAGCAGATCATCCTTAAATGTGCCTGTGCTATTAAACCAAAAGCAAAGGAGGAAATGGGAAGGTGCAGCAACAGGGGGGAGACGATGGAGTGGAACATACACAGACATCCCGGGACAGTGGGAGGTATATAGTGCTATTGGGTACAGGGCTTGCTCTAGAGGTGGGCATGGAGGGTAGTAATGTCTCTCTTGAGTACATTGTGAGAATAGTTTGGGAAGCAGGCATTACTGTGTGTGTAGAAGTGCCATGGAGGGTAGTTCTGCCTTTCTAGGGCTCAGTGTGGTGCTATCTTGGGGTGCAGGAGGGAGGGCATAGTATATATACGGGTAGGTATGGAGAGTAGTAGTAGTAAAGCCTCTCTTGTTCCTTGTGTGGGGGTAGGATGCAGGGGAAGAAAGTGTAGTGCCTGTGTGGATGGGTAAATAAGTACAATTACATATCTTGCACTCAGGAAGGGAATCCCCTGCACTCGTTAACCCCCTATACCTGGTGTCGCTGCAGGGAAGGATCCAGGGATCTCCTCCCAGTGTACCATGCAATCATCTCCCATTTGCTGGGCAGCTGCTACTGACAATCTGGGCTGCACGGTCACTTCCCGAAGCACACACGCCTGGCTGGAGAGAGGGAGATGGTACCAGGACACACACTCTGCATGAGCCCCCCCCCCCCCCATTCACTTCTAAATGCAGCACTGCGGCTCGATGTCAGTCACTGCTCAAGTGTACATATTATATATATCCTACTGTACTGTATGTTGCCTACGAGAGTGAATGATACAACAGAAAACCAATGGCTCTCGGCTCCACCTTAGTTTTCAACTGTATCCAAAGTTAAAAGTAATGCCGCCGCTAGGGTTGCCCAGTGCAAGTGCACAGTTTGCCCTATGGCTAAAGTGGTCCTAATTGTTTCTGTAGCAAATACAATATTACAAGTCTGTTTATATATTGTTCTGTTACCTGCAGAACTTGTATTCCACTTATCCAAATATACAGTCAGTATTTTATCTCTACATCTATACGGCAGGTACCATATGTACTAAATATATAAAATGGACACTAAATGCACCATGATATTGTCATCTTCTTTGATCCTGTTCTGTCCCATGTAGCAATCCAGAGGGTTAAACACTAAAATAAAAAGTCAACATATATGTGTCCCAAGAGGCATCTGCTGCTATTATTCACAAACTACAGACCGGGACAAACCTCAAATGAGAGACAGCCTGCTGCAGCAGGAACCTTCAGTCACTACTGTCTGCAATAGGAGGCAAGAAATACTGAAACGCACCCTTTAGATAACCGCACCCCCACCCCAGTTAATCTTCAACTAAAATAGGGGGAAT
This sequence comes from Rhinoderma darwinii, assembly GCF_050947455.1. Classification (NCBI taxonomy): domain Eukaryota; kingdom Metazoa; phylum Chordata; class Amphibia; order Anura; family Rhinodermatidae; genus Rhinoderma; species Rhinoderma darwinii. Next base: position 256,945,753 of record NC_134688.1, on the reverse strand, counting down.
AAGGCAGTACACAACCCAGTGTTTTCTGTAAGATTACAGCAAACTATTTCAGAAGCCTGAAAAATATTTTGCAAACTTACAAATAGGTACGGTAAGTATTGCATTTCATTAATTTCTATGTTTATTCTCCTTTTAATTCTATAGCTGTACCCTAAAACTGAAACACTAACTTCACTGCACCTGAATTTATGCAATACTTTACAATACACAGTTATAGCAAAAATTGGCAGTGAAGTTCTGTTAATTAAAACAAAATGTTCTAGGTTTTGAATACCTATGTATTGGTTTTATTCATGTTCTTTCATTTCTATTCCTCATTTTTGCAATGTCTTTTACTTCTAAATAAAAACATTAAAGTGGACCTCTGCCCTTTTGTATAATAAAGTTGCCATAATTGCATTTTATCAGAAGCACTGATATCTGGGATTGAACTGTGCCAAAATGTGAAGCAGCTTCATGAGTTGTTCATTAGGACTGGCTGTCACTTACAGGTTTGGAGACCGTGACAAGAATATGGAATATCCTCATATAGTTTCTAGTCTTATCACCACAAGATATTGCTGTGTTGTTGAAGGGGACTGTCTTTTTAAATGTTCTATATATACAAGTATCTGTAATAAGACCTGTACCATATGACCCTAATACAGTTCAGTATACAGATTCTCTCAGTAAATGGCTTTTTATCTTAAAATTGCTAGGAGAGTATAATAAAAAGCAACACCTTATTCAAGTGACAGTCACGTAACCTCCATATAGGAAAGTAAAAATTCTTACGGGGGACCCATGTCAATGTCAAATTCCTACAATGGCAACAGCCATCAAGAGACTTAATAGAGAAGTCCAGTCAAAGTGATCTTTTGATATGCCATATGTGAGAAGTTCACGTTGAAGGAGACCACCACTCATTTTCAGAATTAAAGGTATCTATAGAGCATTTATAGGAGTTGTCCTGGATAAGAAAAAAAACAATGTGCTTTTTATTTTCCTCTGTCTCTTATTGCAGCTCATCCCCATTCACTTTTATGAGCAGGGCCATAGTAGTATACCTGCTTTATAGAGGTCTTCTCATTCTACAGTAGAGATCAATGTGAATCCAAGATCATAGACTTCATCAATGAGATCTTCTCACATGTATCTATGACATATGATAAGATCATTTTGATTGGATTTCCTTTATAACTATCCAATAAGCATAGTAAACAGAGCCTTTTTATTTAGCCTTTTTATTACTGAATTATTCCCATAGTTAAAGACATATCATAGTGCCATTGCAGCCTTGCCTTCTTTATGTTCTATCACCTTGGAAAAACATTACGTTTATGTAGAATACTCGAGGCGACCAAACAGGGCTTTAATGGCACATTCCTTGCTCAGGGGCAGCAGGGTGGGAGATGGGCTGCAAGTACTCTGCTATGAAGCCCTGTTTTGTTCATGTACATACTCAACAAGTCAGAGGCATAACTTGAAGCTTCTGGGCCCCAATACAAAATCTGTAACAGTGCCCAAACATACCATGTGCATTTATAATACTAATGTCTTCTTATGGCAGAGTCGCCTTTGTGCCCCCTGAAGCAACAAGGTTGGGTTTTAATACAACCTCTAGACCCTCAATAGCTACGCCCCTGTAGCAAGTGACGAAAGAGAGTTGTCTTTTTTTGCATACAGTCCATAGATCCAGAGATGAGCACCTGTTCCAGAAATGGGACATAGTGCTCCATCTTCACAGAAGGCTGACTTTTGCATAAAGACAATTTAATGTCCCATGACAGATCCTCTTTAAATACTATATGCTAAACAATAATTTAAAAAAGAAAAATTTCAATCAGCCGCAGCAGTAGAGAATCTTTCCTAGAGATTGATGCCTGACTCTGAATGTCATTGCACACCCCCATAACACTAAATTATTTCTGTTTCACATTTCCTCGTCTTTTTTAGAAAATGATGGGAGCCGATCTGATCACCACTGAGAAATAACGATCTCTTAACTTCAATTTACCATCACATTGCAATTAAACAAAATTCTAATTGCAAAGCTGATTTGATTTAGACCCAGCGTCCAATTAAGTGTAAAACATGAGTTACGTTATGAAGTGAGCACAGTTGCAAAGTTGGAAGTTAGCTCTGGAATGTGACTTGTTATATCAGGTAGGGGTGAACATTTTTTCCCATTTATATGTACTTGTATTTAGGTGAGTATTGGAAAACGGCTCTTCTTGGCTATGGGGAAACAAGTATAGTACTGAAAATGTAATGTCCCATGTATCTAGAACTGTGTCATTATAGTCTTTGAAATCTGCTGTAGACTAAAAACAATGCCTAGTAAATATACTGGCACAAAAAGAATGATAAATATTCCCCTATGTGTTTTTTTCATAATCAATGAATGATTGACTGGTTCTTCAACACTCTTTGGACTTGGGATAAACTTTTTCATGACTGGCACATGAATTCATCTAGGAATGCTTAGTCTTCTTGAGTTAAGCCTAGTTCAGTGACAAAGCACCATCTGACTTATGTAATAGATAGGACATGTTATGTAACAGTAATTTCCCTGTGTGATGCCCCCTTCTGCTCCAAATGATGTAATCGTGTCTGCAACTGTCAACTAAATTACATCACTTCCTGTCTCAGTGACCACAGACTTTTGTCCTTTAATATACTATTTCCCGACATTCCTAAGTCCCCTACTTAAACAAATGCCCCCCAAGACTATGATCATAAAATCAGCATGTTCCCAAGAGTACCCCCTAAAAACCCCTAAGGTACACATACTAGCTAGATAACAGATCTAACTGACGTAGTCACAGAATTATTCAAATAGGGTCTTGGTAGAGAACAGGACAGGGAGACTCCAGTCATGAAGACAAAAGCAGTTATAGAAGATAGCCGCCAGTCCTGGGCTGGGAAGTCCAGAGCAAGTTGGGAAGACACGTACTGGAACTAAGGGATGGAAAGGTGTTTTGTTAGATTGGTAATGAGTAGTCTTTATGGAATACTGAATTAGGCTTTTAGGCCAATTCTCTACAGATAATAGTTACAGCTTATATAACCATTTAGCAATGCTTAAAACAGATGGGATAGGAGAAATTTTCTCTTTTGGCCTTTTTCTTAAAAAGGGAGATGGGAGTCACTCATTATCACCTTAATGAAAATTTAGAAAAGTAGATAGTAATATAAGAGTAAACATAAAATGTAATAAATAAACTCAACATTGGAGCTTGCATATTCAGAACTGTTTCTAACTGTGTTACCATTTCTTTTTAAATCACTTTTTGAAGCCTTTATATTCTTTCTCAACAAACTTTGAATACATCAATAATACAAGCAAATATAAGAAATGTTGTAAAATATCTTAATATAGAAAAATGCCTCTTTTTCAACCTATCAGCCCCCCACCCTTAACTGTTCACTCACTCAAAATGTACTGCTACATCCATCTCCTCAAGACAGACTATTAGCTCACTGAAGGATTAGGTTACAGCTGCCCATAGAAGTCTATAAAGAGGGGAAGGGGAGTAGGCAGCGGGAGCAGGGAGAGATACACACATACAGATGCTGATGCGGAAGCTTTGTAGTAAGTGTTATAATATCTCACCCCAGTGCTAGATTAACAGCTACACTGCTCATTACTGCTGTATGATACTTCTGCTGTTTCTAAAAGTTTGCTACAAAGAGATAGAGGAGCAAGTTGTTCTTTTCTGCACTGTGTGCAGTGTATAGGAAACATGATAGCCGTTAGGAATGACCCACTAGCTCAGGGAAAACTGAGAATTAGAGATAAAGCCTTTGGAAAGGAAATCTGCAGGGAAAAAAATCAGGATACAAGCCATATAATGAGCAGGAATAGGGTTATTCCTAATGTATACAGCTTATTCTGGAAAAGTCACCTGAAAGGTTAAGTACCCTTTAACATAAGATAAATACAGATAGACCTAAAAAAAATAGTACATGGAAGAATTGCACAAACTCTTGTATTTGAGGTGTTAGACCATGTGCCCCATGTACATTAATTTGCACTATAAAGCTTTCTTCAGGACGACAATCACTTTGATATTACTCCCCAGATGTTTTTTTCTCCAGTTTTCATAGATATGCTGAATATTTACTCTGTGTGGATATTTTAACTTGCCACCACATTTGCTGAAAGCATCAGATGAGGATAGGACAAGGATAGGAGAAGCCAGTTTGAGAGTTTGAGTGTGATGCATTAAATCATTGAAACTAGAATTATTGGAATATCTTACCCAATGTTCTCAAATGATAACAGATCATAAAAACTGTTTATCCAATGGACAATGTAAATCCTTAGCAAATTGCTGCTTTTAAAGACCACTATGAATGGAACTACATGTGTCGAATGTGTTGACATTATGTGAGCTTCTGATTTAGTAGGCAGTGTCCCAAAAAAACAGGTAATTGATATGGCAATTGCCATCTGTCTCTGGCTTTCATAAGCCAAGATGAAATTGCAACACAAGTAATTTTACCGGTGATGTGTTCTAGGAACTAGAGAAGCATTGGTTTTTTTTCATACATTGTATGAAAGTTTATATTTACGTTTCTTTTCAGTGCAGATAAAAAAAAAAATTAATTCCGCTATATGATTTCGCTCATCTTTTTAATAATAGTGTTACATTGTTATTTAGCTCTCATTATTTTTTACACTTTCACAATTTCCCTTATTTTTTTTCATAATCCTCTATTTTGAAAAATAAGGCATCCCTATCAATATGCTATTTAATAAATTTTAGTCAGGAAGATATTTGTTTCCCATTACAAATGTATGATATTTACAGTACTGTGCAAAAGTTTTAGGCAGTTGTGAAAAAATTTTAATAGTTTTTTTTTATCAATTAACAAAATGCAAAGTGAATGAACAAAAGAGAAATCAAATCAATATTTGGTGTGACCATCCTTTGCCTTTAAAACAGCCTCAATTCTTCTAGGTATACCTGCTCTCAGTTTTTGAAGGAAATAAATCGGGAGCCAATCAGACGCCTCTCTGATGTTATTGCATGATGGATAAGTATCTACCTGCATTTCTCAGCATTGAGGATACCATTAAAAGTGACCAAATCCGCAACTTTATTTGCTGAAATGCAGCCCCAAACTTGTAAGGAACCTCCACCATGCTTCACTTTTGCATGCAGACACTCTATTCTCATTATTGTACCGCTCTCCAGCCCTTTGGTGCACAAACTGCTTTCTGTTAAAGCCAAATAATTCAAATTCTGACTCATCAGTCCAGAACACCTGCTGCCATTTTTCTGCACCCCAGTTCCTATGTTTTCGTCCATAGTCGAGTCGCTTGGCCTTGTTTCCACATCGAAGGTATGGCTTTTTGGCCGCAATTCTTCCATGAGGACCACTTTTGGCCAGACTCCGCTGATGGCACTGCTGAACATCTTTTGATTTCCAAGGGAAGTAAATATGATGTGTCTTTGATCTGCTGCACTAAGTTTCCTTGGCCGACCACAGCGTCTAGGGTCCTCAACATCGCCCATTTCTTTGTGCTTCTTGAAACAAGCTTAAACATCACATCTTGAAACCACATTCTGCTTTGAAATCTTTGCCTGGGAGAGTTCTTGCTAATGCAGTATAACTACCTTCTGCCTTGTTGCTGTTGTTGCTCAGTCTTGTCATGGTGGACCTGTGGCTTGAAACTGTGATGCACAACCTGATGTTTGTAGCAGAGTTTGGCTATTCCTCTCCCAGTTTGAAGCCTCCTACACAGCTATTTCTGTTACAGTTAATGACTGTATTTCAACCTACATATGAAAATGATGATCATTGTCACCTGTTGGGTGTAAATGGCTAATCATACACCTGATGATAGTACTGCAAAATCCATGACTTTTTGCAAGGGTACCTAGAAGAATTGATGCTATTTTTTAAAGCAAAGGGTGGTCACACCAAATATTCATTTGATTTAGATTTTCCTTCTTTTCATTCAGTTTGTATTTTGTTAATTGATTAAAAAATAGTATTAAGACTTCTATTGTTGAAAGTATTGTTACTTTGCAGCATTTTTCTACAACTGCCTAAAACTTTTGCACAGTATTGTACCTCTCTAGGATTCTGTGTTCACCTTCTTCTGGATAAACAATAAGAGAAATATATAGGTCACACAATAAAGATTCCTGTTTGTTTAATTTATTAAAGTGGTTGTCAGTTTTTTACAATGCCTTTTTGTTAGAAGGTCCCAGGAAATAATCTGACCACATGGTGTCCCACTGCTGGGATACCCAGTGATCAGCTGTGAGCTGCGGGGGAACCTGGCAATGCCAGTACTGAAAAAATTAGGCATTACATAGTGCCAATTGAAATGACCTGGTCCTCCAGAGAGAAATAGAGAGACTCTCTGCTTTGGCTAAAAGATGGAGTTCCCAATTGGGGGACTCCCCTTTTGTAACTCTGAATGCTTTATTACAATATTTAAAATGGGTTGCTTAAACCAGACAACCCCTTTAACCATTTTCGTATGATATTGGTTAACCCGCTAGTGACCGCCCCATAGTGTTTTTATGGCGACCACTAACGGGCTTTATTCCGATGCAGTAGCCTTTTTACAGCTCTGAATATAAATAAATAGAGCAGGGAGCCATTAAAGCTCCCTGTTCTCAGCTACCAGAGGTAGCTGAGGGCTGGAGCATCCCTGCTCTAATGGGCGAGATCGATATCTGTATCGATCTCGCTCGTTTAACCCCTCAGATGCAGCGCTCAATAGCGAGCGCCGCATCTGAGTGGTTTTGGAAAGAGGGAGGGAGCTCCCTCTCTCAGCCCACTGGCACGTCTGATCGCAGGGTGTCGGTGTCTTCTATGGCAGCAGGGGGGCTAATAACGGCCCCCAGGTCTGCCTTAGTTAATTTCTGCTATGCCATGCCAGAGACATGGCCTAGAAGATGCCTGTCCGATTTACACAGACAGGCAGTAAGACACTGCAATATAGAATTATTGCAGTGTATTATACTAGCGATCGGATGATTGCATAGCAAAGTCCACTAGTGGGACTGGTAAAAAAGTAAAAAAAAAGTTTAATAAAGTTAATAAATAAAAAAGTGGGGAAAAAAAATGAAAAACCCACTTTTTCTCCTTACAAACAGCTGTATTATTAAAAAAACAAAAAAAAAGGAAAAATGTTACACATATTTGGTATCGCCACATCCGCAACGACCCCAACTATAAAGTTATTAGATTATTTAACCCGCTCTGTGAAATCCGTAAAAAATAGAAAACAATGCAAAAATTGCTGTTTTCTGTGAATCCTGCCTTAAAAAAATGTGATAAAAAGTGATCAAAAAGTCGCATGTACTCCAAAATGGTACCAATAAAAACTAAAAGTCGTCCCGCAAAAAAAAGCCCTCATATAGCTGCATCGGCAGAAAAATAAAAAACTTATGGCTCTTCAAATATGGAGACACAAAAACAAATAATTTTGAAAAAAAAGAGATTTTACTGTGTAAAAGTAGTAAAACATAAAAAATCTATATTAACTTGGTATCGCTGCAATCATAACAACCCGCTGAATAAAGGTATTGTGTAATTCATACCACATGGTAAACAGCGTAAATGTAGGACACCAAAAAGTGTGGCGAAATTGAGTTTTTTTCTCTATTACCCCCCAAAATTTTTTATAAAAGTTAATCAATAAATTATATGTACCCCAAAATGGCGCTATTAAAAAGCACAACTTGTCCTGCAAAAAACAAGTCCTTATACAGCTATGTCGACGCAAATATAAAAAAGTTATAGCTCTTGGAATGCGACCATGGAAAAACTTACATGCTGAATGTATTTATGCATCTTCCTCAGCAACAGGATTTCACCTAGACTGAAAATTGTGTTACACTATTTATTTCATATACACATTGTGTGTGGCGGCAAGGTCTAGTCAATATATCACTTTGTATTGCACAGAATAATTTGTTAGATATGATCCATTAAAAGTCTGAAAAAAAGTTGGTCTACAGCATTACCTCTGCAAAGAACCATTTACATTGTAACACTAGGCTTTACATGTTGGAACCAAGGATTTAAATTGAATCCCGAAGGGAACAGAGAAACTACTGTAGAGGCAGATAGGAAAAGGGGGGTTGTTTTTTCTTTTTGTTTTTTTAAAAGGCCGAGCAGAATGAATCGGAATACACCAGCAGCATCTAAAATAGATTGGAGTTTGACAGTTGGAAGAAAACTATTTAGAAGGAGTTATGTCTTTTCCAAGACAAGAAACAGATTCAAGAATTGCTTCTTAAATGAAGGCGGTAGGATTTAGAAAGGGTTTGAAAGTGAGAAATGAAGCAAAGGGCCGGGTGAAAGATCATTCAACAGCAAACAAGCTTTGGAGTTTTTCACACTAGGGAGGTTTGAGATGAGGGGTCGAAACTTGGAGCATGGAACAGGAAGCATTCGCCTCCTCAAACTAAGTTTGTTGGATTAAGAATTTTATCTAGAAAGAAAAATCTGCTTCTAACAACAGGAGCTAGAATTTTATTTCAGTGCACTATATAGGTCAACAAGACAAAAGTGAATATTGGCTTCAAAATCCAATAGTACAAGTATGCTATTGCTAGCATACAGAAATTGCTACAATAAAATGGGTGGCCAGGTGTGTTAGCAGGTAAATATCGTGTTTGGTAGATGGTGATAAGAATTTTATAGCAATGAATTATAGTCGGGTCAAAATGAATGAACAGGAAATTGTGCCCCTTAAATTAACTAGTGACAAGATCACTTAACACTTTAATCAGAAAATTCTCACTAGAGTCCAGCGAGACAATATAAATAATCTAGTCATATGAGAGAGATACGGATGTGTCAAGTGTAGGCAGGATGTTTTATTAGGATGTAGGAAGCTATGTTCTTATCTGCGTCGGAGGCTACAATTTAGATGCATTGCTGGAATCAAACTCAGGTGCAAAAGAGTTCACAGCCTTTAGGATTTCATTTTCAAATTTTAACAATTGTAATTCTCCGTCCTGTGAGGCTCTGTTCACATCTTTGTCAGAGGCTCCTTTAGGAACCTCCGTCGTAGATACCATTGGTCTTGATGGGAAAATAGCAATGCATTCACGTCAACATGACGAATAACTCGTAGGATCCCGACTGAACCTATTATAAGTCAACAGGGTCAGTTGGGCGCCACTGATGTCTATTATGCGATTGATCGGAAATAAAGGACACAACACAAATATGACCAGAGCCTAAGGGTATGTTCACACGGCTTAGCAAAATACGTCTGAAAATACGGAGCTGTTTTCAAGCGAAAACAGCTCCTGATTTTCAGACGTTTTTTTAACAACTCACGTTTTTCGCTGCGTAAATTACGTCCATTATTGGAGCTGTTTTTCAATGGAGTCAATGAAAAACGGCTCCAGAAAACGGCGCAAGAAGTAACATGCACTTATTTTTCGCGGGCGTCTTTTTACGTGCTGTATTTTGACAGCGATGCGTAAAATGACACCTCGTGGGAACAAAACACCGTAAAACTCATTGCAAGCAATGGGCAGATGTTTGTAGGCGTAATGGAGCCGTTTTTTTCAGGCGTAATTCGAGGCGTAAAACGCCCGAATTACGTCTGAAAACACTGCGTGTGAACATACCCTAAGAACAACAGAGAATTTTTGACCATAAAGAATAATTGCATTGCATTTTATTTTTATTCTACCAGTCACTGTAGCAACACATTTTCTAAAAATACATATAATAGCAATCGTTTCAAGGTATAACGTACGCGCCCAGTTAATAGTTACTGTGGGATATTGGAAAGGCATTAAAAGGTATTTCAAGTAACAGATTTATTGCCGTAGTTTGGAATTTATTAAGAAATGTGCTGGTGACATGAGGTCAGTTTCTGTATCTCTGCAGAGCTCTGCATTTTAGTATTTTAACAAGCAGCAATGACATTTTTTAAAGGGTTTGTCCCAGAAAGGACATTAATATAAATGTCTGAACCCTGGGGGCCCCAACACTTCTGGGGTGGAATGGAAAAAACAATACAATTTCTCCATAGTTTTTGGGGTTTTGTTTTTACAGCATTCACTGAGTGGTATCTTTATTCTGTGGGTATACTTACAACGTAAAAACTGTTGATAGCTATAACTTTTTTTTTCGGTGATTGATCAGTATGAGTTTGTTTTTTGCAGGGCGATATGTCGTTTTTATTAGTACCATCTTGGGGTACATGTGACTTTTTGATTACTTTTTATTACATTTTTTTTTGGGAATCAAGGTGACCAAAATCCAGAAATGCTTGCACTGATTTTTTTTTTTCACCGAGTTTACCTGGGGGGTATAATAACGTGTTATTTTAATAGTTCGGACTTTTACAAGCGCGGCCATACCAATTATGTGTACTTTTTATTTTATTTTTTATATATTTGTAAAACTTTCCTTAAACCTTTTTTAACTTTTTGTTTAGTTCCCCTAGTGGACTTATAAATTGAAGTGTAATGCCTAATTTATGCTCTACTATTAAACCTTGCTTCTGGCAAGGTTTAAAAATAGATTACAGAAGGCAGACCTGGAGGCCTTCAATAGGCCTCCAGCTGCCATGGCAACTGATCGGCAACCCGAGATTTTTGATGCAGGGGAGGCGATCGGGGGACCGAGGGAGCCCCTTCCCTCTGTCTAAATGATTAGATACCGTGGTTGCTATTGACTACGGCATCTGAGGGTTTAAACCAACTGGATCGGAGCTATCTGCTATCCCTGCCATTGAAAGAGTGTCAGCTGTTCGAAACACCCATCACCTGCCGGGTATGGTGAGCCATCGCCATATTGTGATGGCGTACATCAGATGTTGCCAGGAGAAAGTATAAGTTTTTTACTGGATGGCTGTGACAGATGCCTCTGATAAATGCCATCCGATGGCCATCCGTTGCCCATAGAGCCCATGTAAAAAAAAAAAATATATATATTTAACATATGCGTGCTGTTACTGGACGGCTGTACTGGCTGTCTCTGACAGATTCCGCCTGTCGTCCATTTGTCACCCAAAGACTCCCATGTTAAAACATCTTATAAATTTATACACTTTTTAACTGGATGGCGCGAGATTGTATTGACTAATGAATGTCATGCTCTGAGATCATCACACTTCAGTTAATAGCCCACTTTTAAAAAATATCCTAGAATGTAAGAAAAAAAACCTGATAGAAGCACAGTACAAAAAGGCAAATCGTGGCTGACACTTTTAGACAAAATCAAGAGTGTACGTACCATAGACAAATGCTATTGGGCCCCTAGACGGAAGAGGCAAACCAAGGTTGGCTGCATCCCTTATTTTCATAGATAATCCCCTCTACACAGGCCCTATGACGAGTTTAGGGGATCACACAAGGATTATGTAAAAGAGATGGGGGGAAAACAAGCAGTAACTACTCCTGTCCCAGTTGGTTAGAGGTGTGGTAGTGTTAGCCAGGTTCAGAAAAGAGTCCAATTTTAATATTTGCTATGGGGATTCCTCACTTCTATGTACACCCTGGCCTAACACATTTAGCTCTTCCGAAAGATTATGTATTAGTAAATAACTGAATATTTAGATGTTAAATACACTGCCTATGGACCCTTATAGCCTAAACTACCAGAGAACAAGATCTCCTAAACCTTTTAACAAAGTCTGAAGCTTACATAGGCCTAGAATTGAGAAAAGATACAAACATGTTAACCATATACATTTGTAAGGCAGTTATGCTTCATGATTTATAGACAGTATATTTAGGCCCCATGCACACGGCCGTGCCACTGGCGGTCGTGGACAGCCACCTGCATTAAAGTATGGGAGTACGGTCCGTAAAAAGCAAAAGATAGGACATGTCCTATCTTTTGCGGAGGCTTTCTACTGCCCGGACAACTTGCCATAAATATAAAAAATTAATGGGTCCATAATTGCGGACCGTAATTACGGTCCACAATTACGGATGAATTCTACGGTTGTGTGCATGGGGCCTTACTCTGTGGCTTTTTTTCCATACTGGTCATATTGAGATTAAGGAATTTTTGTATCTTCCACATCTTTTCAGTTTCTCTGTCAACTGTTTAAGTTTAGATATACTATGACAATCACAATCATTTATTGCTAGAATTTATTCTTTAAATGTGTTCAATGGCATTGAGGCCTTTTGGACAGTATCCTGGGGGTATATGGAGAAAAGAATATTCCTTTCTAGTGATGGAAACCTTACGGTGTTCTTTATTGTAAGTAAAATGTGGGAAAATTGTCATCTCTATCCAATTTTCATAACCATTTTAGTCCAACTTGATATTTGGTTGAATTCTTTCAATTAAAATTTTGGTTGAAGAATAGTATATTCCTTCCTCTACTTCTTCCAAAAATATTATTGCAGCAAACATAGTATGACTGTTCTCTGTAATACATAATAACTGAAAGATGAGAGAGTGACTTTTTATATTTAGAGTAAGTGTGTACTGGTATGGTACAAGACTGGTCAACTGGAATTCTGGACATACTATAACTCCAACACTGCTTTTTCATGCATTATCAAAGAAATTATTACAATGTTTGTGTTCCTTTTGGATCCCCACGGTCTAAGAAGTTCTGCTGTTGCAGCTTGTTTACTTACCTGTTTCTATGTTCTGTTAGGTGATCAAGCTGACATTTGAAGAATTTGAGCTTGAAAGAGGGTATGACACCCTCACAGTCGGAGATGGTGGGAAGGTGGAGGACCAAAAGTCTGTACTTTATGTGTAAGTAAATTGGATGCTTTAATTATAGTATCTTTTAAAAAGTGAATTATCCATATTATATTGATAAAGAACAGTAAAACTTGAATCAGTTTGTTTTGAACTTGCTGTATTTGATGTCTCTTCCAACAGACTGACGGGAGCTAGCGTTCCTGATCTGATAGTAAGTTCTAACCACCAGATGTGGCTTCTCTTCAGGACTGACTCTTCTGGGAGTAACCTGGGTTTTAAGGCTTCTTACGAAGGTAAGCGAGTCTTTCCATAAGTGCTATGTGTTCATAGATGTTTCACCATATGCAACATCCGTTCCATTTAGTATCTAGAGGAAGGAATCTAACGGCCTCTAAACACAAAGAACATTCATTCCAGCGCACACTGGTCTTATTTTTCATCCCTGCTCTGACTTTTATTCTTAGCAGACTTATTATGTGACTGAGAGTCATAGATCTCTCTTATTTAATCTGGTTGTGAGTTGCAATTCTTCTAAATAAAAATTACTAGGTACTGTATATATACTTTGAAAACAACAGATTGAAAAGGAAAATTCAATGGTACATCATAAACCTGCAGTTTGCTGAAACCTATAACAGGTATGATTGATGTAGGCTTTTTGCCTTTTCTTTCAAATACATCAGGCTATGTTCACATCGCCTATTTTGGCCTACAATTGGCATATACACCGATGAAAAGCTCCCGACTTATATGCTAAACATAGGCTGAGAAGGATGCCTAAAAGTAACACGCTTTCCTAACATACATGCTAAAGGTAAACAAAAAAATATGATGTGAACAGAGCCTTAGTAGTGTGATTGCGTCTCTTGCAATATAAGATATAATATGTAATATATGCAGCAGGCAGAGGTGGACCTCCTAGTCAGAGGGATCCCATGGCCTCTTAGTCAAATGCAGCTCGGTGGTAAAGGGCCCTTAATGTTTACTTCCCGTGGGGCCCAAACCAATCTAAGAGTCAAATGGGCATACAAAAATCCCACGGCTCTTTGTTATGTTACACTTGTATTGAATGATATGCAAAATAGCATTGAAAGTGTTAGATAGACAGAGTTCTAGCAGCGTTCTGCAATAAATGAACTCAAGCCTGGCGGTAGAAGTTTTAAGCGCAAATGCTCAGTTGCTCATGGCTATGAACCAGATGTTTGCAATGAAAACCTACTGTATATGTGTTAACAGCTGACTGTAGATTTATACTATTTACATCGTAAGCCATATAAAACTCTTTTTTAATAATTGATATGTGTTTTGTAACAAAGCCCACGTAACATTTGTAGAGGCACCATTGCAGGGACATCCACATTGTCTTAAATAGTAAAGAACCCTATACTCACAAAGCACTATTAACCTCTGTGATTTTTCAGTAATTCTTATAAATTTTAAAGGTAACTAAACTTTTAAAAAACTTTTGACATGTCATAGTGACATGTCAGAAGTTTTCGTTGGTGGGGGTCCGAGCACTGAGACCCCCACGATCGCTAAAACTTAAGCTTCAGAAGTGCTCGTGTCAGTGCTGTGCCGCTTTATTTCTGATTGGATTTTCTCAGAAAGCCGAGCTAGCGGTGTACGGGCTCATAGACTTTCTATTGAGCTGGTACACCGCTGGCTCGGCTTTCTGCTTCTATCACTTCATTTTAGCGATCGGTGGGGTTCTCAGTGCTCGGACCCCTACCAATGAAGACTTCTGACATGTCACTAAGACATGTCAAAAGTTTTTTAAAAGTTTAGTTACTCTTTAAGTCTTTGACTGTTAGGGCATAGTACTTATATTGACTGAATATATATCTTAGGCAGTCAACATTTAATTCAACATTAATGTGTATCCCCAGTTGGATTGGGCAATACCATTAAGTATATGCTCTTTTATTATTGATTAGCTGTTTATTGACCAAAGAAACTACTAACAATCCACTTAAAGACTGATGTGACAGTCGCAGATATTAACACAAAAATTTAAAAAATTAAAGTTGCAGAATAGGACAAATTGTATGGCAAAATACTTATTGTTTTACTTATTGTAGTTGAAACAACTCTGCCAGGTCTTCTACGCTACTTTATCTGAGGGCAGATAAATGTTATTTATAAGACCAGGCATCTTCTAGTAAAAAGATATTAGATACAAAAAGGTGTCAAACTTCTAAAAGTCACAGTGTTTGGTCTTCGAATACTACCCTTTGCGAGAGACAAAATGCTGAGCTCAGGGAAATATAAATGTATAAGTATATAAATGCTGCCAGGATTTATCAAAAAAGCCTGTGAGTCCTGCTTCCCCCAACCACACAGAATGATTCACAGCTCTTCCTGTATTCAAACTCATACGAGAAAATATGTTAATAGGTGGGCTGAAGCAGGACTGACAGGCTTTCTCGATGAGTCCTGGCAGTCTTCATATACTTATACATTTACATATGCCTGAGCTCAGCATTTCTTCCTCACATAGGGTAGTATAGGGGACCTGACAAAGTCATTATAAGCACTGTAATATTATTTAGCTGTGTTTAACAAAGCAAAATGCAGCCAACAATACAAAAAAGGATAATAAAACCTAGTAAAAGCTGTCATTCCCAGTGGAGTGCTTCAAATCAAGGGCATCGTACGTGGTGGAAATAGTGGATGTAGTAGTAAGATCAGTGTAAATGTACCTGTATTGTTGTTTTTACACTCGCTTTAGCACAACAGAATATAATAAACATGTAACATTCTGCAATTTCATAGTGTTGCATATTGTAGCCAGAGTCGTATCTAGCTTTTTTTCACCAAGGGCGAAGATTGAGTTTGCTGCCCTTGCCATGTATCTAAATTCACTGGCCAATACAGCATTTAGGACATATGCCCTGTTATTTTCTCACCGCTACACCACTGCTGTAACACCCTATACAAAGCAACCACAAAGAGGGTGTTGCAGTCTACAAAAACTCATAACAAGTGGGGACAGCCCAAAAAAGGTGGCTTGTCCTGACTTTTCTGTTACATCTAAAGATGCTGATTTTAAAAGATCAGTGGTACCTCCAATTGCTATTCAGACATGATGACCCTATAACTCCAGCCAGATGTGGGGCAATGCATCCTACCAGTGTATTCCAATTATCAGCCTTTAAAAAAATAATACTTGAAATAAAGATATAGCAGCAGTCTGTAAGAAATTACTGAGAGGATGACATATTCATGGAACATGTGTCTGACAGAGATGGACAAGGCTCATAAAGCGAAAATATCAGCAACCCTTACAGTAAAAATACTACTAGTTCCTGTAAAAGGGAAGATAAAGTAGAGGCTGAAGTTTAAAGACAGGTAGGAAACATTATATTTGTCCGTCAGTTACTTTTTATTAGGCACTAGACATATGCCATTGCCCTAGGATAGTATCTCAATTTGTTTAGGATCCCTCATTCCAATCAGGATTAATTCTGTTCTACCCTCCGCTTTTTTAAATGTGAAAGGTAGTCCTAATTAATCCTGCCTCGGTGACTGTCTGAGCTCCTTGCGTTTATTTTATTATTTTTTGTAGTTTGAGTTACTAATCTCCTGTAACCAGATTGTAGGGAGAGGACAAGCCACTGGCATTTCCTAGGCTTAGAACTTAATTCCTCAGATGTTCTTTTAATCTTGGATATAAAACAAATATAAAAGGCACTGATAATTAATGACTGTCTCTTACTTCCCAGCACACCGTATAAGGAAAGCATTTTCTTTCTTGTAGACTAGAGAGAGCAGGTGTCTTAACCCTGGAGAGAAAGGGGATACCAGTTACTTGAAGCAGTGCAGCTCCTGTTAAAGGGACACAATTCTGATAATTACCAATTTTATTGGCTTTATAATTCCTTAAATATGTGCCTGCTAAATCCAGCAATCTCTCTTTATATAAACAGTTAATTGTTATTATTTTCCTTCAGCTGAATGGGATAGCATCTCCAATCCTGATAATAAAATAAATTTTGCAAATAATAAGGCTGTACTCACATATGAGGTTTTTGTTGTGGTCTTCCAACGATTTTTGCAGCGTTTTCCTTTTTTACTTTATTAGAGTAAAATGTATTAATGCAATTTAAAATATTGCAGCAACAACGCATCAAAGTCACACGAAAAACAATATATGTGGATACAGCCTAATGTTACGCTGCTGGTAGTGCTCAAGACTGTAACACCATACAATCGCTATCACATGGGTGAAGCATGCTTCAATACTGAAAGAAAACAAAAGGCACGAGTAACTCACCAGTAGACAAGCGCAACCGAACACCGAAAGAAGTAGATGATGGAGACGATGCACAAATGTAGTGGATGGCATATTCATAGCATGCAAGCACTTAACAGATAAACAGACAGTGGATAAGTGAGAATTTACATCACTCACTGACCCTATCTGAATATTATCCCACAGCAGGGTAAGACAACAGCTTGGCAGCAGATTAAACACACACAAGAGGCAAACAAACCAGTAGAACTACTGATCCCAGGATACACATAAATAGACTATACAAAAACTAGATCTCTAAGAGGACCAACAGGTTCCACAGTACAAACAAACACATGGACAAGAACAAAGTCATCAACAAGAATCTAGAAATGCCAGAAATAGTAAAACCAGCACCTGAGTAATCCAGGCCTGTAATATATAGGGGCCCAAAAAAAGTACTCTGCCCTAATCAACCAGGCAAAGCTAAATGATGACTAAATCCAGATTCAGACCAAAGACATTGCCTAGCAATGCCCAAACACAGAGATAACAGAAATCATTAGCAGTCCTGATGCTAATCGTAGCAACCAAAAAGGAAGAGCATAATATACAATATGTGCCCTATTGGGCAGACCCCAGACCACTTTTCATCCTAATTTTTGGTTCATGACTATAATTACTGTAAAAACAGGCACAGTATGATTTGTATAACAATGAAGATTTATAAGCAACTCAGGGTATTTGGAAAGCTTGGTGGCAGCCCTATGGTCAGTGTAATAGCTGCCACTAGTGGTTGTCACCCTGTGTCAGATATCTGTGTAAAACAAGATAGAGCAGAAACAACTGAACAGAATGTAAGAAGACCCCACACAAGATGAGACATCAAGGTCAAAAAATTTTTTTAGAGAAATTTCTGATTTTAGAGTGATATGCTTCTAAAAATATATGAATAATTTAATAGACAAATATTACTTTACATATAGGTGCAATTTTTTTTTACTGGGACACAAATAATAATTAAGACAGAAAACACAGAACTTTAATGTGCATAAGTAATCACCTCCTGATAGTCAATACTTTATGGAACCACCTTTCGCTGCAATGACAGATGCAAATCTCTTGGGATATGTCCCTATTAGCTTAGCACATCTAGACACTGGGACTAGTGCCCATTTTTCCAGGCAAAGCTGCTCCAACTCCTTCAAGTTACAGTAGATGGGTAGCGTTGGTGTACTGCAGTCATCAACTCACATATTCTCAATTAAATTGAGGTCTGGCCTTTGACTAGGCCATTCCAAGATATTTAAATGTTTCCCTCAAACCACTCCAGTGTAGCTATAGCAGTATTTTTAGGGTCAATGTCCTGCTGGAAGATGATCTCCGTCCTAGTCTCAAATCTATGGCAGACTAAAACGGGTTTTCCTGTAGATTTGCCCTGTATTTACTGTCATTCATCTTTTCTTCAAGCCTGACCAGTTTTCCAATACATGCTGATGAAAAGCATCCACACAGCATGATGCTGCCATCACCATGCTTCACTGTGGGAATGGTGTTCTTGGGGTGATGGGCAGTATTGGGTTTGCGCCACACGTAGCGTTTCCCACGATGAAAAAAAAGTTCAATTTTAATCTTATCTGACCAGGAAACTTTCTTCCATGTGTTTGGGGAGTCTGCCACATGCTGTTTGGAAAACTTAAAATGTGTTTTCTTATGTTTTTCTTTAAGCAATGACTTTTTTTCTGGCCACTCTACCATAAAGCCCCACTCCGTGGAGTATACAGCTTATAGTGTATTCCTGTGAATAGATATTTACATCTCCGCTGTGGATGTTTGGAGCTTCTCCATTGTTTTCGTAGATGTCTTTGTTGAATCTCTAATTAATTCCCTCTTTTCTTGTCAGGTTTGTAGTTGTGCTTCCCATTTTATTCTAATGGTATATATGGTGTTCCGTGGGATGTTCAAAGTTTGGGATATGTTTTTAAAACCCAACCCTGATGTTTTCTTTTTTCTTACCTGTTTGGAGAGCTCCTTGGTCTTCATTTTGCTTTCTTAGTGGTGTTGCAGACTCAGGGGCCTTTCAGAACAGGTGTATTTATACTGACATCATGTGACACATCATGTGACACTTTGATTACAGGGGGACCTTATACAACTAATGGGTTGTCCAGACCTTATTTAAGGGTCTCACAGCAATGGGGGTGAAAACTTATGCACTCACATTTAATTTTTTTAGTCATTTTTTTTATTTTTTCAAGCAAGGTATTTTTATTTTTATTTTCATTCCTCTGTAACAATTTTAGCTATTTTGTCAGGTCCATTACATGAAATCAAATTTAAAGTCCATTTTAATTCCCGGTTGTAATGCAACAAAACACCAAGAGGGTGAATACTCTTGCAAGCCACTATAGATGTATAAGGAATAAGTAGAATTCTTCATCTTTATTATTTTGGAAAGATATAATGGTGAAATTGACAGATACATGTCAATGCACACACATAGGTA
Organism: Rhinoderma darwinii; assembly: GCF_050947455.1. Lineage (NCBI taxonomy): Eukaryota > Metazoa > Chordata > Amphibia > Anura > Rhinodermatidae > Rhinoderma > Rhinoderma darwinii. The sequence continues at coordinate 256,926,362 of NC_134688.1, read as the reverse complement.
TTGATAAAAGCAATGTGGCATTCCTTTCATACTGACTGCCATTAAGATTTCTCTCTCTTTCTTGGCATCATTACTAGTAACTCTTCCTAGCTCTATAATTCCAGTTGATAATCCAAATAGCACCCAGGTCCACTTGCTAAGGGCGCACCACCTCCAGAATTGTTTCCTGAGTGCCTGACCTGCCTAATGGATGTTTGCTGAATATTTAAAGGGCATTTCTGTCTAATGCGTTCTCCCAACTCATCCCCTCCCCACTTTTCCAATCTTTCCCTGCTGATGGCTGGTGCGAACAGAACAGTTTAATGGAGTGCAAGCTAAAGGACAGGATTGAAATAATGCGTGTAAAGCTTTAGCTGTGAATTAGTGGTTGGGGAGGAAGGAAAGGTTCCCATTAACCTATTTGATGCTGAAAAGGAGAGTACTATTGTTCGTAGTTGTGATTAACAGCGTACATCATATATATCAGTTTTACTAAGAAACCTAGCACACAGCAGTTCAACATTAAATGGGTCTTTCTAGGCTTTTTTTATTTTTTTAAAGCATTTCAGTAATAAGTGATCCAGCCTGAACCACATCTTTATAGCACGGAGCTAGGCAATTTACATGGCACATGCTTATTAAAGTGATTGATACATTTATATCTGAAATATAACATACTGACTCCCTGTGGCTTCTCAATAATATAAATTTGTATAGGTTACACTAACAAAAACTTTATTTGGCACTATCTACAATTCAACATTGGAAATTACAACATTGGAGTGATAATATGAAAAATGATTACGTTATATAATATGATATAGTGTTTGAAGTTACAAGTCACAGGTGGTCCCAAAATCGACAATTATCATCTATCCACAGGATTGATGACAATTGTCTGATCGCTGGGGGTCCAACCTCTGGGAACCCCTCAGATTGCGAGAACAGGGGTCTCAAACTGGGGGGGGGGGTACAGTGAGGAGGAGCCCGAATGCAGCGGCAATCACGTATGTGTCCGCCACTCCATTCAATGTCTATGGGACTGACAAACAGCCAAACGTTGTATTCGACTGTTTCAGTCATTCGCATAGACTTTGAATGGAGCGGCAGCGCGCATGCTCGACTGACGCTTTATTCAATGTCCTCCCCACTGCAGGCCAGCAGTGAGAATCAACAGGGGGTTCGGGATCCCTGTTCTTGTCATTAATAGCTAGAAAGCTAGATTAGGATTAACATACAGATGTCTTCACCCTTACTTTTCTTAAAATGTGCTAAGTTAGACTATTTGTCATGATACATGATACATTCAATACAATCTTGCGTTAACCAGTAAAAAAGGCTATACATTAAACACATACGTTATTTTAACACGGAGTCTATAGACAACAGATGGCAGCTGTTAAATCCATCCATCTAGTTAAAAATTGATACGTTATACTGTACATTTTTTAACATAGTAGTCTTTGGGGACACGGAGGTATACACTTTTTTTACATTTTGTTTAACATCTCGTGCCATACATCTCAGCATATAGAGTTGTTTAGAAATAGTCGGGTTAAGAGATAAGTTAAAGAGGCTCTGTCACCAGATTTTGCAACCCCTATCTGCTATTGCAGCAGAGAGGCGCTGCAATGTAGATTACAGTAACGTTTTTATTTTTAAAAAACGAGCACTTTTGGCCAAGTTATGGCCATTTTTGTATTTATGCAAATGAGGCTTGCAAAAGTACAACTGGGCGTGTTGAAAAGTAAAAGTACAACTGGGCGTGTATTATGTGCGTACATCGGGGCGTGTTTACTACTTTTACTAGCTGGGCGTTCTGATGAGAAGTATCATCCACTTCTCTTCAGAACGCCCAGCTTCTGGCAGTGCAGATCTGTGACGTCACTCACAGGTCCTGCATCGTGTCGGCCACATCGGCACCAGAGGCTACAGCTGATTCTGCAGCAGCATCAGCGTTTGCAGGTAAGTAGCTACATCGATTTACCTGCAAACGCCGATGCTGCTGCAGAATCATCTGTAGCCTCTGGTGTCGATGTGTCCTCGCTCGTCTGACACGATGCAGGACCTGGGGAAGTGACGTCACAGCGTGATCTCTAAAGAACACGGCTGTGTCTGCACTGCCAGAAGCTGGGCGTTCTGAAGAGAAGTGGATGATACTTCTCGTCAGAAAGCCCAGCTAGTAAAAGTAGTAAACACGCCCCGATGTACGCACATAATACACGCCCACTTGTACTTTTACTTTTTAACACGCCCAGTTGTACTTTTGCAAGCCTCATTTGCATAAATACAAAAATGGTCATAACTTGGCCAAAAATGCTCGTTTTTTAAAAATAAAAACGTTACTGTAATCTACATTGCAGCGCCTATCTGCTGCAATAGCAGATAGGGGTTGCAAAATCTGGTGACAGAGCCTCTTTAAGAAGGGGCAACTCACCTAGCGGCATTCAGGATACGCATTTCCTATAATGACAGTAGCCGGGCCCTTAACCCAGCTGTATCAGAGCTAACTAAAAAATGTCAAGAATAAAAATCCTATTTTCTGTAGCCCCCCCTTTGATCAATGTATGAAAGATTGCTAAAAAAAAAAGAACAAAAAGGCATCAAGCTTTGAAAACAGTTTGTCTGATCCCTGTTTAGAGATGTGTCTAAAGAACTAGCTCAAGTTTGCCTGACAGTTCCCTAACACATTCTGTAACGGGGCTTGTTTGAAGCTACAAAGAAACAGAGGTGTAGAAATTATATATATATATATATATATATATATATATATATATATATATATATATTTGTATATACAGTACATACATATATATGTATATATATATATATATTTATATATATATGTATATATATATTTATATATAAAAAAATTAAGTTTATATATATATGTATATGCATATATATATATATATATATATATATATACATTAGTATATAAAGAAGTCGCAGCACTCCAGAAAATTGCAGTGTTAGAATAGTTTATTCCCCCATGTCACAGCAACATCTCAGCATCGTCACATGGCTATTTTCAAGCAGTGTGGTACAGTTTGTAAAGAATATATAAAGCATGTGCAACAATTGTATGAGAGGGTACCTTTTGTACCTTCTGATTGATAAGTGAACCTTTTCCCCTTCTACTATTTAATTATGATAATTAATTAAAGTATTTTTGTATTATTGTAAGATGGCACTATTATATTTGCGTAAATAACATGGGATATCACAGATTATTGTTATGTCTATGTAGACTGGTTTTATTAGAAATATGGGCTGTATTCTTAGAAACTTATATTTGATCTAAAATTTAATTGTATCTTATTATACAATTGTTACACATGCTTTATATACTCTGAACAACCTGTATCCCACTGCTTGAAAAAAGCCATGTGACACAGCTGGAACGTTGCTGCGACATAGGGGAATAAACCATTTTCACGCTGATATCTTTTGGAGTGCTGTGACTTCTTCATCAAGATTGTGTTGCTGGCACCCTAACTCCTTTACTCATTCTGAGTGGATGATATATATATATCTATATATATATATATATATATATATATATATATATATATATATATATACAGTGAAGGAAATAAGTATTTGATCCCTTGCTGATTTTGTAAGTCATGAACAGTCTAGAATTTTTAGGCTTAGTTAATTTTAGCAGTGAGAGATAGATTAAATAAAAAAAATAACAGAAAATCACATAGTCAAAATTATATATATTTATTTGCATTGTGCACAGAGAAATAAGTATTTGATCCCCTACCAACCATTAAGAGTTCAGCCTCCTCCAGACCAGTTACACGCTCCAAATCAACTTGGTGCCTGCATTAAAGACAGCTGTCTTACATGGTCACCTGTATAAAAGACTCCTGTCCACAGACTCAATTAATCAGTCTGACTCTAACCTCTACAACATGGGCAAGACCAAAGAGCTTTCTAAGGATGTCAGGGACAAGATCATAGACCTGCACAGGGCTGGAATGGGCTACAAAACCATAAGTAAGACGCTGGGTGAGAAGGAGACAACTGTTGGTGCAATAGTAAGAAAATGGAAGACATACAAAATGACTGTCAATCGACATCGATCTGGGGCTCCATGCAAAATCTCACCTCGTGGGGTATCCTTGATCCTGAGGAAGGTGAGAGCTCAGCCGAAAACTACACAGGGGGAACTTGTTAATGATCTCAAGGCAGCTGGGACCACAGTCACCAAGAAAACCATTGGTAACACATTACGCCATAATGGATTAAAATCCTGCAGTGCCCGCAAGGTCCCCCTGCTCAAGAAGGCACATGTACAGGCCCGTCTGAAGTTTGCAAATGAACATCTGGATGATTCTGAGAGTGTTTGGGAGAAGGTGCTGTGGTCAGATGAGACTAAAATTTAGCTCTTTGGCATTAACTCAACTCGCCGTGTTTGGAGGAAGAGAAATGCTGCCTATGACCCAAAGAACACCATCCCCACTGTCAAGCATGGAGGTGGAAACATTATGTTTTGGGGGTGTTTCTCTGCTAAGGGCACAGGACTACTTCACTGCATCAATGGGAGAATGGATGGAGCCATGTACCGTCAAATCCTGAGTGACAACCTCCTTCCCTCCACCAGGACATTAAAAATGGCTCGTGGCTGGGTCTTCCAGCACGACAATGACCCGAAACATACAGCCAAGGTAACAAAGGAGTGGCTCAAAAAGAAGCACATTAAGGTCATGGAGTGGCCTAGCCAGTCTCCAGACATTTAATCCCATCGAAAACGTATGGAGGGAGCTGAAGATCCGAGTTGCAAAGCGACAGCCTCGAAATCTTAATGATTTACAGATGATCGGCAAAGAGGAGTGGGCCAAAATTCCCTCTAACATGTGTGCAAACCTCATCATCAACTACAAAAAACGGGTTTTGCCACCAAGTATTAAGTCTTGTTTGCCAAAGGGATCAAATACTTATTTCTCTGTGCACAATGCAAATAAATATATATAATTTTGACTATGTGATTTTCTGTTTTTTTTTTAAATATAATCTATCTCTCACTGGTAAAATTAACCTAGCCTAAAAATTCTAGACTGTTCATGTCTTTGACAGTGGGCAAACTTACAAAATCAGCAAGGGATCAAATACTTATTTCCTTCACTGTATACATATATATATATATATATATATATATATATATATATATACACATACATACTGTACATACTGTATATGTATGTGTGCACCCCCAGCAAAAGCTTAAACGAAAACAAAAAACTACAGTATGTTTTCTATTTTAGCAGTAAGTATTTATTTCTTAACATAACATATGGACTTGTAAGGCCTTGTTTACACAGTTTTTCTGTAGGCAGAAAATTTTGCCTCAAAATTCCGTCTGGAATTTTGAGCCAGATTTTTATCTGCCCGCACGCCGTTTGCCGCGTCTATCACAGCGTCTTTCGCTGTGTTTTTCGCCTGTGGCCATTGAGAACCGCGGGCAAAAAAACGCAGCGAAAAACACTTTCTCTACCTCCCATTGATGTCAATGGGAGGTCAGAGATATAAACGCCCAAAGATAGAGCATGTTGCTTCTTTTTCCCGTGAGTCGCTTTTACCACTCGCGGGAAAAAAACGCCTCCGCCTCCTATTGAAATCGATAGGAAGCGTTTTCAGACGTTTTTTGCCGTGTTTTCTGACGCGGTTTCTGACTCAAAAATTGTGTTAAAAAAACTCAGTGTGAACAGGGCCTAAGTGTGTCAGCGATAGCGTAATGACCTTTCTTTACACAGGTGTCAGTTGGGGTTATTAGGTACGCCAAAATAGTCTCTTAATACCCTAAATTGAATAATTTTCTATTGAGAGTTTGACCATACATATCGAAAACTCTTATTACTCTTTTCCCCGTTTTCCTTATATTGTCAGTTGGCAGATGCATACAGTCACATAACACAGTTGGAAATAATAAATCATGTGACCCAAATAAAATATATAAATGTAGGTCTTGTCCATTGAATACCTTTCATGCCCGATCATCACTAGTGTCCTATAGAAAGGCAATGTAAAACAATTTAATAATTAGTATTTTCCATTAACATCTGTTAAAATTGAGAATAACATTATGTACTCTCAACAATTCTGTTGTCGCCTATACAGGTCATACATTGCTAAAAAGTCAAACAATTGTAGTGTTTACCATGGAGGTCACTGTTACATAGTTACATTGGTTTAAAAACGACAGGTTCATTCAAGTTCAACTTTCTTAATCAATTACACATCATTCATTGCTAGTTTATTTATAACCCTCTATGTCCTTCATCAATGGATAAGCATCTATCCATTTTTAAAGGCTGACATATTATCTGCCATTGCTACTTCTTAGGGTAGGGCATTCCATGGTTTGACTACTCTAACTGTAAAGAACCCTTTCCTATGTTGCTGTCTGAAACACCTTTCCTCCACATGTAAAGAATGTCCCCATATCAATCCTAAAGTCCTTAAAATAATAAATTATAATGGAAAAAATGGACACGGCGCCAAACACACTGTGGTGAGAGATGTAAATTCTTAAGAGGGATTGCTTCCCTTTTTTTTAAAATCCAAATACTGGCAGGTATGTGCAAAGTGGTCCAGCCTGCTGCCGATCCCCAACGCAAACACCCTAAGGAGTTGCCTTACATAGAAAATGCATAGAAGCCGAAAAAAGAGGGATGCTGTAGGCGCTGCTTGTATTAAATGATCAGTTGGTTTATTGCATATGAAAGCAAGGTAAACAATTTGCTACGCGTTTCAACGCCGGACTGGCGTCTTCCTCAGGCAATAAAATATACAAGGAAAAATACAAGTATATATACACAAACAGGTACATACATTAATTGGGCCAGTTCAGACGTGGCAGTGAAAAAAAACACCAAAACATGGTTAAAGAGTCCTCCGCCTTTGAATTCTATGTCGTTTTTACAACGTGGAGGCCAAAGACTGAATTCCACAATCATGCAGGACTAAAGAGGAAATATTTCAAATACGTTTTTTCTTTAGTCAAAGGAACAAATGCTCTACTGCTCTTTTGTCTCTTTGGGCACATGGGAAATTAGGAGGTGTGAGGGCCGTGCTGCAGGCTAATAAAACCTCAATGTAACATCATCTGCTAATCGAAAAGCAGCCGATGAAAATTATTTTAAATGTGATTCTGCTTATACGTAGCTCAATGAAGTCACAGGAACTTCTCTGTATAGTACAATGATTATAATTCCTATGACTATACTTCATGCAGATATATATGTATTTGATGATGAACAGTGTTCAGTATTTACAGCTTGCTGACCGACAAGAAAACTTGGTATCTGTCTACTACTGCTGACCTATGACTATAATATGAAAATTATGCATGAAAATTCCCTTAGGTGCATGGTATCCAGAGAGAATACTTACTCATTTGCAAATGCTACTAGATAAGGATGGACACAACTTAACTCTTTGCATAAAACAATACAAGCAGTGTTAAATGACTTCCATTATTTTGTGCATTAAAAAACGATTGCAAACTTATTTATTTAAGAATGAAAAAAAAAGAGATACAAACTAGAAGGGCGTTGAGGGGATTCTTTGAAGTATTTGTAAAAATGTTGTAGCTGAATATCAGCTTTTTTGGTATCTCCACTATTTTATGTTTCTATAGATAGATAGATATAATCTACATATGAAGTTAGGTGACTTTGTAAATACATTGTCTTACTTATCTTGTACTGAGCTTGTATTATAGTCCAGCGCTGCATTCACACACTTTTTTTCTAATGTTAGACATAAAATATAGTTCTCTGAGGATCAGACCCAATGTTCATTTCAGGTCATGTCTTACTAGACTAACAACTGATATTCCAGCATAGAAATGAGAATTATTCTGATTATACGTCATCTATGTGTTGCATCCTATGACCACTGTGTCCATTGCATTCCCTGCATGCGCATACATATGGAAACGATGGCTTACTTACTCTGCGCAAGCACATCTATATGCATGGGAGGCCATGGATGCAGAGGTCATGTTGCCGCAAGTGTCACACAGCGCTATTTGCAGATTTTAGGGAATACATATCATTAGTAAGTGGCATAACTTTTTAGTTGCAACTGAGAGATGTTTTTAGAAACTTGACAACCCCATTAAAATTAGTACTTTATTGTAACCAGTGAACTCAACCATGGCCACGTTTTTAGAAGACTGAAGATCTCAAACACTTCCTTTAAATGTCATCACCTTTGTAAGATTTCCTGTATAAAAAATATATATTGCAAGCTACTGTCTACATTTCATTTTCTACTGAGGTATGAACATATATCAGTTATTCTTAAAAGTAATCTATAAAAATTAAATCATAATTATGGAATCGTACATATAAGACATTCTGCTCGGGAAATTCCTTTGTAAGTGTTTAAAAAAAAAAAGACTATTTTAGGAGAAAATGGTACACAGTATTACACTTTCCAAAGGGAACTAGAGTTTGCTGAATCAACCCAAGGGGTAGTGTGGATTGCATTGATGTATGCAAACATATGTATAATTATCATTGTCCTGGTACTGAAATATTTGCGGTTTATTATGTACCATGTGATTCAGCCACCCATCTTACAAAAATGTGTTTGTAAGAGGTAATTGAGGGAAAGTTATTTACCAGCTTTTGTCTCAAGTGGTTAAAAATGATCAAGCAAAGAAGCCTCAAGACAAACAGAATATTGTGTTTGATTACCGCTCTCCCCTCAGTATGATAGAATGGGAAACTTACTTAAGACCATCTGCTGCTGAACTTGAGCATTCTGTAGGTCCTCCTCTCATTCCTCTCCTCTAAGTGTTAGATAATAGTTCTTACTGATAGTTTCTCGTGGGTATATTCTTACTTTGTTGTATTGCAAATGTGATCATCTGCTTAAAAAACATATGCCAATATGCAAGACATTTAAAAAGCCAGTATATGTAACCATATTATTGAATTACAAAATGATAGAGGTGGTAGCACCTGCATAAATTATGCTTTAGACTACCTAAGAGAACATAAAAACTTGGATAAGAAGATTAAGAAGGTTGAAATTGCTCCAAAACACGCAACTGTTCTCAGTACACTGTATTCTATTCTTGTCTTTCAGAGATAGACCAGGGGAGCTGTGGTGACCCAGGAATTCCAGCATTCGGAACAAGGGAGGGTTCAAGATTCCGACATGGCGACACTCTGGTATTCCGGTGCCAGCCAGCATTTGAGCTGGTTGGGCAGTCGACAATCACATGCCAAAAGAACAGCCAGTGGTCTGCCAGAAAACCTAGTTGTGTGTGTAAGTGAGGAGAGAAGTCTGTGTGTGTGTAATACCAGGCCAGCCAGACAGCAATGGGTGCCACGCACCCACTCATCTTTCCACCCTCCCCTACCCCCCCCCCCAAGGCAATAAGGACTCGGAGTGCCATGCAAATGAAAATACTAATCGCATGCTAATAACATTCATATTCCATTTTCAGCAGTAATTTAAGCCGCTCAACGAGGGAGAGGTGCAGCTGGAGTTACTGCCTCTCTAGAAGAACCTTATTTTTTATCATGAAATATTCATGTTTTCATTTAGAGGAGAGAAGTTCAGCAATCAGGCAGTTTTTAAAATGCACCTTGTACTGTGTTTTTAGTTGAATTAACTCTGTCAATGTTGGATCTGGGTTTTATGACGACCTCCCTAGAGATTTTCAAGTACATTGGGTAAACATACAACAGGTATTTGTGAAAGGTGCAAGATTAGAGTCATAGCTGTGTAGTTAAATTTAAAGGAGCATTCTCGTTGCAGAAATTTTGATGGAGTAATATCGATTTTATCCATTTTGTGCTTTCTTCAGTGTAGCTGCTAGAAGCCTGTGGTACCACATTGTCTAGCTGTGATGTTTCATAAGACTGTAAATGACTTAAAGAGGCTCTGTCACCAGATTTTGCAACCCCTATCTGCTATTGCAGCAGATAGGCGCTGCAATGTAGATTACAGTAACGTTTTTATTTTTAAAAAACGAGAATTTTTGGCCAAGTTATGACCATTTTTGTATTTATGCAAATGAGGCTTGCAAAAGTCCAAGTGGGCGTGTTTAAAGTAAAAGTCCAACTGGGCGTGTAATATGTGTGTGCATCGGGGCGTTTTTACTACTTTTACTAGCTGGGCGTTCTGACGAGAAGTATCATCCACTTCTCTTCAGAGCGCCCAGCTTCTGGCAGTGCAGACACACAGCGTGTTCTCGAGAGATCACGCTGTGACGTCACTCACTTCCTGCTCCAGGTCCTGCATCGTGTCGGCCACATCGGCACCAGAGGCTACAGTTGATTCTGCAGCAGCATCAGCGTTTGCAGGTAAGTAGCTACATCGACTTACCTACAAAAGCCGATGCTGCTGCAGAATCAACTGTAGCCTCTGGTGCCGATGTGTCCTCGCTCGTCCGACACGATGCAGGACCTGTGAGTGACGACACAGCGTGATCTGTCGAGAACACGCTGTCTGCACTGCCAGAAGCTGGGCGTTCTGAAGAGAAGTGGATGATACTTCTCGTCAGAACGCCCAGCTAGTAAAAGTAGTAAAAACGCCCCGATGTACGCACATAATACACCCCCAGTTGGACTTTTACTTTAAACACGCCCACTTGGACTTTTGCAAGCCTCATTTGCATAAATACAAAAATGGTCATAACGTGGCCAAAAATGCTCGTTTTTTAAAAATAAAAACGTTACTGTAATCTACATTGCAGCGCCTATCTGCTGCAATAGCAGATAGGGGTTGCAAAATCTGGTGACAGAGCCTCTTTAAGGGACCCTTTGCTTATAAAATATCTTCAAGAAAATTTGCTGATGTATGGATTATATTAGTTATTGTTGGACTGATTAATATTATAGTATGGTCATGTGAACTAATTTCATTTCAGGACAAGATATTAAACTATCAGTTTAGCAATTTGACATATACATATCTACTATAGATCAGTGGTGTCAACCCTTCACATCATGGAGGTGCCGAACACAGCCTTTGACTTCATCAGAGGGCCATAAAACAGGTTCAACCAGGGCTGGGATAAGGAGTAGACATTCATTTATACACATATACACCGTGCTGGTTCAACACAGAGGGAACACAGACCAAAAATATTGCCATGTCAACAACTCTTTTTGTGTGTGTGTGTGCGTGTGTGTGTGTGTGTGTGTGTCCTGGCAGAATTTGCGCAAAGGGACAGGATCTCCTTAGCAATGCCAAGTACAGTTCCCCGTATGTGTTAGCTACAGTAAAACAATTAACACTTCATCTCCTATGCCAGTCTGTCCTACTCTATGAATAACTGATCAGTGGCCTCCCTTGATAGTTCTCTCCTCCTGTGCCAGAAGCAATAGAGAGAATAATAATTATGTGTTATTTCCTGTCTCTAATCCAAAGGAGAGAAAACAGGGGAGCCATTAGATAGCAAAGGGTTAACCAATGCATGCATGTGTGAGATTTCCCAGAATGGTTACAAAGTAGTGAGTACTAAGTAGACTTGGAGAATGTTTACATTGACCTCATTTCAGTTGTCCATGAAACACAATACAGAGTTAGATAGCCAAGGATATGTGGTTGTCGGAATATACAATAGCGTATTATCATTATTATAATAATAACAACAAAATATGGAATAAACCAGGTAGGAATATTTACATATTCACAATTTGTTTACATCCTTCGATACAAGATCTGGTCTCACTTGGATATAAATACCTGTAGATGATTGCATAGAGAAATTTAGTGATGTGGAAGTAAAACATCTTCTCATCACTATATATTCTATCTAGAGGTACCTATATCCATCAATTGTAACTGCCTCATTAAATATTTTAAGCAGGTCCTTTACAACACATACTGTATAAAAGTATACTAAAGGTGTTGATCTTGGAACCATATTATCAAGGTTTGGGAATAGAAAGGTTAGAAAGTCGTCTAACCCGGAATATCCCTACAGTATATTGGTCTCTAGTAACTCCAATACAATTTACTTTCCTATGTTTTGTCTAATGAAAATATATTATATTTATAGGCCTTTTGTATTAATATACATTTTTTTTTAAATGGAAAATTTTATATAATAGTTATAGATTCGGTAATACATCAAAGGTTGACACCAATACTGTATAGAAATTAGTTAACATATACACTACCGTTCAAAAGTTTGGGGTCACCCAAACAATTTTGTGTTTTCCATGAAAACTCACACTTATATTTATCAAATGAGTTGCAAAATGACTAGAAAATATAGTCAAGACATTGACAAGGTTAGAAATAATGATCTTTATTTGAAATAATAATTTTCTCCTTCAAACTTTGCTTTCGTCAAAGAATGCTCCATTTGCAGCAATTACAGCATTGCAGACCTTTGGCATTCTAGCTGTTAATTTGCTGAGGTAATCGGGAGAAATTTCACTCCACGCTTCCAGAAGCCCCTCCCACAAGTTGGATTGGCTTGATGGGCACTTCTTGCGTACCATACGGTCAAGCTGCTCCCACTACAGCTCTATGGGGTTGAGATCTGGTGACTGCGCTGGCCACTCCTTTACAGATAGAATACCAGCTGCCTGCTTCTTCCCTAAATAGTTCTTGCATAATTTGGAGGTGTGCTTTGGGTCATTGTCCTGTTGTAGGATGAAATTGGCTCCAATCAAGCGCTGTCCACAGGGTATGGCATGGCGTTGCAAAATGGAGTGATAGGTTTCCTTGTTCAAAATCCCTTTCACCTTGTACAAATCTCCGACTTTAACAGCACCAAAGCAACCCCAGACCATCACATTACCTCCACCATGCTTGACAGATGGCGTCAGGCACTCTTCCAGCATCTTTTCAATTGTTCTACGTCTCACAAATGTTCTTCTGTGTGATCCAAACACCTCAAACTTCGATTCGTCTGTCCATAACACTTTTTTCCAATCTTCCTCTGTCCAATGTCTGTGTGCTTTTGCCCATATTAATCTTTTCCTTTTATTAGCCAGTCTCAGATATGGCTTTTTCTTTACCACTCTGCCCTGAAGGCCAGCATCCCGGAGTCGCCTCTTCATTGTAGACGTTGACACTGGCGTTTTGCGGGTAGTATTTAATGAAGCTGCCAGTTGAGGACCTGTGAGGCGTCTATTTCTCAAACTAGAGACTCTAATGTACTTGTCTTGTTGCTCAGTTGTGCAGCGGGGCCTCCCACTTCTCTTTCTACTCTGGTTAGAGCCTGTTTGTGCTGTTCTCTGAAGGGAGTAGTACACACCGGTGTAGGAAATCTTCAGTTTCTTGGCAATTTCTCGCATGGAATAGCCTTCATTTCTAAGAACAAGAATAGATTGTCGAGTTTCACATGAAAGCTCTCCTTTTCTAGCCATTTGGAGAGTTTAATCGAACCCACAAATGTAATGCTCCAGAATCTCAACTAGCTCAAAGGAAGGTCAGTTTTATAGCTCCTCTAAACAGCAAAACTGTTTACAGCGGTGCTAACATAATTGCACAAGGGTTTTCAAGTGTTTTCTAATCATCCATTAGCCTTCTAACACAGTTAGCAAACACAATGTACCATTAGAACACTGGAGTGATGGTTGCTGGAAATGGGCCTCTATACAGCTATGTAGATATTGCATTAAAAACCAGACGTTTGCAGCTAGAATAGTCATTTAGCACATTAACAATGTATAGAGTGTATTTCTGTATAATTTAATGTTATCTTCATTGAAAAAAACTGTGCTTTTCTTTCAAAAATAAGGAAATTTCTAAGTGACCCCAAACTTTTGAACGGTAGTGTATATATATATATATATATATATATATATATATATAAACAAACATATAATAGGAGCAGCACTGTGCAAAAAAACAAAAACAGCTGGTGCTAGGCTTCAGATAACAGGGAGTGACGTTCTCCCAGTGAGGTATATAGAAAAAATCGAGCAAAGAAGCAGCACTCAATAGCAAAAAATGAAGTTTATTCACCCAACACTGCTGTGTTGGGTGAATATACTTCATTTTTTGCTATTGAGTGCTGCTTCTTTGCTCGATTTTTTCTATATATATATATATATATATATATATATATATATATATATACACACGAACATTTTAGAAATAATTATGCCATTATATTCTGTTAATATATACATAGGCAAACCTAAGGAACAGTTTATTTTTTTTTAATAAACTACACACTAAGTTGTAACGAAATTGCTCTCCAAATTCTCACATATTTCCTTGATTATGGTAGGGCTATAGAGTTAACAATTCAGTCGAGATTCCAATATTTCCCTTCTCATTTAATGTTTTTACCTTCATCTTGATCTTGTTTTATTGAGCTAAGAAAATTCTCACAAAAAGGTGGCAGACTAAATCACTAGCCACAAAACTATATGTACGTTCAAGCAATACTTTTTTATACCCCCCTACAGGGGTGTAAATATAAGGGGGCAGCGATTGCAGCTGCACCAGAGCCTAGGTGTCTAAGGGGGCCACAAAAGGGGACACTGGTGCTTTTAATGGCACGTACATGGAGTTACTACTAGGGTAGCAAGTATAGCGGGTGCTACGGGACTCAGCATTTAAGGTGGCCCGTATTTCTTCAGGGGTGAGAGTTCAGACATTGCGGAAAACTCTGCTGCGGACCATAGGCTGCAGTGCGGAATTTTCCCTTCGCAGCATGCACTGTCTGTTGCGGAGAAGAAGCGGAATTTCACTGCGTATTTCAGCCTTTGCAATGCAAAAACTGAACTCTGTGGCAAGTCCGCTGTGTTTTCTGCAACGTCTGAATTACATGTCAAATATGCAAATGTTGGTGCAGATTCGTTGCGTAAATGCCCCAAATCTGCACCAACATTTGCAGCAGAAAAACTCTGCCACGTCTGGCAGTGCCCTAAGGAATCCAAAGAGGGGAGAAAATGACACGGGACAGAATAGAGACTAAAATAATCATATGCTTCTCATGTTTAGAATATACTTTCTGCTAAAGGTTATTGTGGTACAGGGGAGCCCAGGAGCATAACTATAGGAGGTAAAGAGGGTTGATGGTGCCCTAAACCCTATGGGGGCCCAAAAGGTCCCTCTGTCAAATATACGGAGACCAATACTATAAATAAAACATGATGTTTGTGGGGCGTTGTTACAGATTTTACATTGGGGCCCAGAACCTTCAAGTTACAGCTCTGGCATAATGCTATTTTTTGATATGGGGTACCATGATTATTTGTTACTCCCCTGGCTAAAGAATAATGTAGAAAGATTACAAGTTATAAATGAAAACATGCCAAAAAAAAATTACATAAATCAGGAAAATAATTTTTCTAAAAGTTGAAGACATTTTTCATTTCAGTTTTTGGTAGTTTACTAAAGAGCATATAAAATAATTTGAGCGTGACAACATGTTTGACTTTTTTTGTAGAGAGTCTACAGTCAGAGTCTGCGTAGTTGACTCTTTATTAGGCTGCTTTTATAAATTTGTTAAATATTTTTTTCTC
The DNA here is from genome assembly GCF_050947455.1 of Rhinoderma darwinii. Classification (NCBI taxonomy): domain Eukaryota; kingdom Metazoa; phylum Chordata; class Amphibia; order Anura; family Rhinodermatidae; genus Rhinoderma; species Rhinoderma darwinii. The sequence goes on along the minus strand of NC_134688.1, from coordinate 256,910,910 downwards.
CCTGGTTTAGTAAGGCATTAAATCGTTTTTTAGTTTATATCATGCTGAGATTAGACAACTCTCACTTCCTGAGGGAGAACTCAGGGGTTACTGTGTGTATTAATTATAGCTATTTACTTTTTATTTTTCACCTCTACAAAAGATCTCCAGGGATTAATGTGTACCAAGAGTTTGGAAACATTAAAAAAAAGCAACCAATTACCTTGACATATCACAAGATAGCAAAAATATATTCAACACATATGTCAAAAGAGTTTTTAAGGAAGGAACTTGGGAAATTTAGTTTATTAGAGCAGCAAATTTTTGTATGCATATATGACTTGATATGGCAGGGGGAACAGATTATTTATTAGTACTTAATTAAGTTTATTAAGTCTTAATAGGAAATAAGCTGGTATAAAAAGCAACAAATATATTAAGAGGTGCACGAATTTATCAGATCTTAGGCTGTCTGTGCGCCACCGAGTGCAATTTATGGCAGCCAGGAGCTGGCGTATATTTCCAGCATTATTTATGCCAGCCTCTGTGTGTAAGTGTGTCCCCGACCCCTTCCCCTAAGTGCTGCCCATTTTCAGAAAAGTGGTAAGAACGGCGGACATGGCTCCAAAGTAATTTTTTTTGCGACTTTTAAGCCGCTTTCAAATTTTTACGCCGCTTGCAAATTTTTACACCAGAAAGCTGTACAGACTTGGAAAGTAACTGACAGACTTGGAAAAAAAAAGGATTGCAAATGTTGAAGAAAAATAATTCCAAAAATTACAAAAAAAATATATGTGAGGGGACAATAGTCTAAAATAGATCATTACGTAATAGCATTTTTTTCTGGAGACTTTGGTCATTAGCTCTTAGACGAGATGGTAACCATCTCTTTGAAATGCTGCTAAGTAAGCATATAAAAGAGTTAATATTTAACTATTAATGAGTACAGTAAATTGGTCTATTTTAATAATCAGATTGGCCTTTAAGTTAGTCTATTATTGGCTATACGTGCCTTATGTGGGTAAGAAGCTTGATATCTATAGAGTAGATACAAGTGCTTCCAGATGGGATTTAAACATTTATAGCACATCTACAGTATAATCTATGAGTAGGGGAATAACTAAAATTGGTGCTGAAGCTGCAGTCACATTGGGCCTGAGAGTACCTCTTTGTTGTTGGGAGGCCTGTTCCAAATTTCACATAGGAGCCCAAGGGCTGCAAGTCATGCCCTGCCTGGGGTGAACAATGGTCAAATGCATAGGTTCTGCTCATATCACCTCTGAGCCTTCTCTCAGACTATACCTCTAACGCACGATGTATGTCACAGTATAGGCAGGTTAAAAAAACAAACGTATACTGCAAGGTATACATTATTTGTGTGATGCCCCTGCAAAGAAAAGCGTAGTCAACTACGCTTTCTATACAGCAAAAAAAAGTATACTATCGTGTGCCAGCCAGATGGAGGCCAAAAGGTCACTCCTTTAACATCCGTCAGGTGAATAGATATATTTGGCGTATACACCAGTAGTATTTCCCTGCATATATGCCAAATGTATTGCTGAAAGGAGGGTAACTAAACTTTCTAAAAGCTTCTGATTTGTCATAGTGACATGTCAGAAGTTTTGATCGATGAAGGTCCAAGCACTGAGACCCCCACCGATCGCTAAAACTAAGCTGCAGAATCACTCGGGTGAGCGATGTTGCTTCGTTTCTGATCAGCTTTCCTCAGAAAGCCAAGAAGTTGGTGTACGGGCTCATAGACTTTCTATTGAGCCCGTACACCAATTGCTCAGCTTTCAGAAAAACGTCAATCAGAAACCAAGCGGCTCAGCGCTCACCCGAGAGCTTCTGTCGCTTTGTTTTAGCGATTCCTGGGGGTCTCAGTGCTTGGACCTTCATCGATCAAAACTTCTGACATGTCACTATGACATGTGAGAAGTTTTTTTAAAGTTTAGTTAGGGTATGTTCACACGCAGAGTCAAAAACGTCTCAAAATACGGAGCTGTTTTCAAGAGAAAACAGCTCCTGATTTTCAGACGTTTTTTGTGCCACTCGCGATTTTCGCAGCGTTTTTCGCTGCGTTTTTTACGGCCGTTTTTGGCGCTTCTATGGAAAACGGCTCCAAAAATGTCCCAAGAAGTGTCCTGCACTTCTTTTTCATGGAAAAACGCAGCGAAAAATGCTCTGTTTTCCCATTGAAATCAATGGGCAGATGTTTGGATGCGTTCTGTTTTCTGATATTTCGGCCGTTTTTCGGGCGTTTACGGCCAGAAAAACATCCGAAAATAGGCCGTGTGAACATACCCTAACCCTTCAAATGATCTTCTGTTGCAGTGACACATTTTCTTATCTATGGGTGTTTTGACACAAATGTCAAAACTGTGCGCGTTTTACTGCATAAAATTTTTCAATGTGGTTCTTGGATGCATGGTTTCTACGGTCAAAAAAAGCATTGCAAAACAACGGCAATTCGCAATAAACCATGCGCAGTATTGTGGAGCAGTATCTGGCGATGTAAAGATGGTGCCATTCGGCACGTGTGAAAGCACCCTGTGGCAGCCCCCTTAGTTCCAAATGAACTAATAATGAACGACTTGTAGTAGATCATTAGATAATCAGCTAAGACGAAGACAGTCCATTTCTGCTCTGCTCCAGCACCAACTAATCCCCGTGGGTTAAGTGCCCTGAGCTTGTGATAGCAAATAAGAGATGGATCAGTGCGGATAAATATATACAGTGGAGGAAATAAGTATTTGATCCCTTGCTGATTTTGTAAGTTTGCCCACTGTCAAAGTCATAAACAGTCTAGAATTTTTAGGCTAGGTTAATTTTACCAGTGAGAGATAGATTATATAAAAAAAAAAAAAGAAAATCACATAGTCAAAATTATATATATTTATTTGCATTGTGCACAGAGAAATAAGTATTTGATCCCCTACCAACCATTAAGAGTTCAGCCTCCTCCAGACCAGTTACACGCTCCAAATCAACTTGGTGCCTGCATTAAAGACAGCTGTCTTACATGGTCACCTGTATAAAAGACTCCTGGCCACAGACTCAATTAATCAGTCTGACTCTAACCTCTACAACATGGGCAAGACCAAAGAGCTTTCTAAGGATGTCAGGGACAAGATCATAGACCTGCACAAGGCTGGAATGGGCTACAAAACCATAAGTAAGACGCTGGGTGAGAAGGAGACAACTGTTGGTGCAATAGTAAGAAAATGGAAGACATACAAAATGACTGTCAATCGACATCGATCTGGGGCTCCATGCAAAATCTCACCTCGTGGGGTATCCTTGATCCTGAGGAAGGTGAGAGCTCAGCCGAAAACTACACGGGGGGAACTTGTTAATGATCTCAAGGCAGCTGGGACCACAGTCACCAAGAAAACCATTGGTAACAAATTACGCCGTAATGGATTAAAATCCTGCAGTGCCCGCACTGTCCCCCTGCTCAAGAAGGAACATGTACAGGCCCGTCTGAAGTTTGCAAATGAACATCTGGATGATTCTGAGAGTGATTGGGAGAAGGTGCTGTAGTCAGATGAGACTAAAATTGAGCTCTTTGGCATTAACTCAACTCGCCGTTTTTAGAGGAAGAGAAATGCTGCCTATGACCCAAAGAACACCGTCCCCACTGTCAAGCATGGAGGTGGAAACATTATGTTTTGGGGGTGTTTCTCTGCTAAGGGCACAGGACTACTTCACCGCATCAATGGGAGAATGGATGGAGCCATGTACCGTCAAATCCTGAGTGACAACCTCCTTCCCTGCACCAGGACATTAAAAATGGCTCGTGGCTGGGTCTTCCAGCACGACAATTACCCGAAACATACAGCCAAGGCAACAAAGGAGTGGCTCAAAAAGAAGCACATTAAGGTCATGGAGTGGCCTAGCCAGTCTCCAGACCTTAATCCCATCGAAAACTTATGGAGGGAGCTGAAGATCCGAGTTGCCAAGCGACAGCCTCGAAATCTTAATGATTTACAGATGATCTGCAAAGAGGAGTGGGCCAAAATTCCATCTAACATGTGTGCAAACCTCATCATCAACTACAAAAAACGTCTGACTGCTGTGCGTGCCAACAAGGGTTTTGCCACCAAGTACTAAGTCTTGTTTGCCAAAGGGATCAAATACTTATTTCTCTGTGCACAATGCAAATAAATATATAGAATTGTGACAATGTGATTTTTTTTTATTTTTTTTAATATAATCTATCTCTCACTGGTAAAATTAACCTAGCCTAAAAATTCTAGACTGTTCATGTCTTTGACAGTAGGCAAATGGACAAAATCAGCAAGGGATCAAATACTTATTTCCTTCACTGTATGTATGAATGTATGTATAGTCTGTCTAGTGATAATTATATACCATCAGTACAGCTAATGAGGATTGCAAATTATCCATGGATGTCTCGGAGGTAGTGTGTGTATTTTTTTGCTGGCTAATGCTAAATTATTTGCCAAGACAAAATCTTATATACCGTATTCATTGGTAAAGAAAGGGAAAAAAAACCTCCTAAACTCCTTTTGTGCCTCTTTCGCACAAGGGCGTCTGGCGTTTTAAACTGCTTGAAAATAAATGCATGATTTTAAAATTTAAAATGCATTTTTTTTTTTCTAGTATTCGGCTTCTGAAAGCTGCTGACAAAACAAAATTAATTTTTTAATGAAAGCCCAAGTATATTTAACCCTCAAAGCAGAATAACTATACGGCTGGATTCACACGCAGCATTTACTTGGGTCTTTGGTAGTGCTTTTAACCTTTTCTAGGTATGGCATTATACTGGCGTTTATACATAATATCACTAAATAAAAAATTACACCAAAAACACTTGTAAAAACACCATAAAAAAGGTATGTTTGGCTTCGTTCACATCCGCTTCAGGGTTCCGTTCTGGCGTTCCTTTAGAGTTTCCCGTCGCGACGGAAGCCTGACTGAAACAAACGGAAACAATAAGTTCCGTCGACTACGGTATTGATTCTGTCAAAACGACGGAACCCTTGCTCAACTGAGATAAACGGAAACCATTTGTACCGGAACCGTCACCATTGAAAATCAATGGTAATGCAAATGGAAACCTATGGTTTCTGTTTGTTTCAGTCAGAGTTACGGAACTCTGACGGGAAGCTCCGATGTAACGCCAGAACGGAGCCCTGCCGCAGATGTGAATGAAGCCCAACATTTAACAAACGCTGGCATTTTTACATACGTTTTTCATGCAGTTTAAAATGCCAGACAAAAACTCTCAGTTCTATTCATCTGAATTGATTCTGCAGAACTATCCATGTGCTTTCTGTAGAAACAATCCCATTCAGATGAATGGAACTGAACTTTAGTCGCAGAAATTTCTGCCATAATGTCTGTCATGTGGGAATCCACCCTTAGGCCTTGTTCACACAGTGCAAATTTGCTGCGCATTTTGCCCGTTTTTTTCAAGCTAAAACCAGGAATGGGACCTAAACAAAAGAAATATATAAAGGAAAGCATTATACAGTAGGTAACCTCTATTGAATACAATTCTGGTTTTGGCCTAAAAAATACAGGCAAAATCTGCAGCAAATCTGCACTGTGTGAATAAAGACTTAGATTTCAATGAGAAAGCACTATAGGTTTTGTGTAGTACAGCAGGCTATGTGTGGTATAGACAATGACTGCAGGAAAGATTATCATTCTCATTGCAGCTGCAACGATAATAATAGCTGATTGCAATAGGACACAACAGTGGGACCTCTTAGGCCATGTTCAGACGTGGCGGAATTTTTCAGCTGGATATGTTGCTGCAGATTCATTGCGAATTTGCAGCAACATTTTCATATTTGACAGGTAATTCAGACGTTGAGGATATCACAGCGGACTTGCTGTAGATTTCAGCCTTTGCAATTCAAACGATGAAATCCGCAGTGATATTCCGCTTCTTCTCCGCAACATAATGAGCATTCTGCGGAGGGAAAATTCTGCACCGCAGCCTAAATTCCGCACAGTTATTTTCCGCAACGTCTGAACTAACTTTCCTAAGAATGTATAGAAACAAATGTAAAAAACGGCTGCTGCAGAATTCCACTGCTGACTGTCCGCAGAGGAATTCAACAGCAATTCCGCCACGTCTGAATGTGCCCTAAGGGTATGTTCACACATGTCGATACGCTAAGTAAAAGTACTGTAGACTGTATATCCGAACTAGAACCCGCAGAGAATTCAGGCTGAAAGACTGCACCAAAGTGTGGTCCAGATTTTTGTTCGAAATCGCAGCTGCGGAAAACAGAAGAGAAAAGAAAACTTACCTTCACTGGTGTTGCCTTAGCGACGCATTTCTCTGGTCTCCCAGCAGCCCACTCTCCTGTGGTGACGCTGCAGCCCATGTGACCGCTACAGCATGTGACTGGCTGCAGCAGTCACATGGGATAAAACAACATCCCAGGAACCTGGCTGCACGGAGAACAGCCAGAGAAGCAATGAGCTGTCGCTATGACAACACCAGGGGGTAAGTATAGATTATTCCAATAAATGTAAACAAGAAAAAGTTTACGTGGCAGAATTCTTCCACTGCAAATGTTGGTGCAGATTCGGGGCAATTGCACCAATATATTTGACAGGTAGTTCAGACGTTGCAGATATCACAGCGGACTTGCTACAGATTTCAGCTTTTGCATTGCAAAGGCTGAAATCTGCAGTGTAATTCCACTGCTTCTCCGCAAAATAATGAGCATGCTGCGGAGGGAAAATTCTGCGCTGCAGCCTAATTTCCGCACAGTTATTTTCTGCAACATCCGAACTAACTTTCCTAAAGATGTATAGAAACAAATGTAAAAAACGGCTGCTGCAAAATTCCACTGCGGACTGTCCGCAGTGGAATTCAACAGCAATTCCGCCACGTTTGAACGTGGCCTTACAGCGCAATTGTAGCTTTTCCGCTGCAACCTTTGGTTTTGTTGCAGGTTTTACCTTCCCATTGAATAAAATCACATGCTGCGGAATAAAAAAACTGTACCACAGGTCAATATATGAACGGATTCTCAGCAGATTTTCGTTCAAATCATCCACTTTGCTGCTATTGTAATACGCTGCGTATTTTACACAATGAAATCCGTTGTGAAAAATCTGCGACTAATCCGCCCAGTGTGCACATACCCTTAGGCCAGGTTCAGCGTAGTATAGACGCTGCAGGATTTCCACAACGGAAATCTATGTGGATATTTCGCTGCGTTTACAGTAGCAGCAAAGTAAATGAATTTTAGAAAATCTCCTGCCTATGCTGCAACAAAAAAACACAACCCAGTGAAAGCTTTCATACATTGACCTGCGGTGTGGATTATAAATCCGCAGCATGTCAATTTATGCTACCTTTTTTTTACTTTTCTGTTGTGGGCTTTCCCCATTGAATTTAATGAGAATGTAAAATCCCAAATAGCTAAGTGTTGCGACTTTTGTGGCAGAAACTCTTCGATTCTGCTGAAAACACTCCGAAAAACAAAGGTTATACGTACCCCCCGAGTGTTGCCATAACAAAGCTTTTTTACTGTTCTTCTTCCAAACGTTTAATCCCATGTGACTGCTGTAGCCAATCACAGGCTGCAGAGGTCACATGGGCTGCAGCGTCATCCCAGGAGGCCAAACTACGCGACAACGGATGGATGTGTTGCCATGACTACGGCCGAGTATAAACAATGGGGTTTTTTTCTAGCGCTGCATCCCACAGTGAAAATTCCACTAGAAATACCCCACTACAATGTGGTGCGTTTTTTTGGACGGAATGTGCTGCGTGTTCTAGGTTGGATACGCTGAGTTGTTTTACACCACGTATCCGACCCATGGGAACACGGCCTTAGGGTACGAACACACACCACATAAACCCTGCGGATTTTCCGCAACGGATTCATTGTGGAAAATCCGCAGTGTATTGCAGTAGCAGCAGTGTGGACGAGATTTCAACAAATCTCATCCCCACACAGCAGATAAAAGCCGCCAAAAAAAACGCACATAAATTGACCTGGGGTACGATTTCCTCAACCGGAGCATGTCAATTAATGCTGCGGAATTACAGCTCTTCTGTTACCGGTTTTCCCATTGAATTCAATGGGGTGCTTAAACCCGCAATAAAGTGGTGTGTGTTGCGACATTTGCGGTGGAATCACAGAGATTCCGCCGCAAAAAGGGCAAGTAATAAAAAAAAAAAAAAAGTTATACTTACCCAGAGTTTCTTGCTTCTTCTCCATTCCGGCCTCCCATGTGACCACTGCAGCCAATCACAGGCTGCAGTGGACTCATGGCATGCAACGTCATTCCAGGAGGCTGTACTGCGCGCAGAGAAGAGGGAGGGGGTAGGTATGAATGTGTTTTTTTATCTTTACACAGCGTAAATTCCGCCGGAAAAACGTGGTGCGATTTTTCGGGCGGAATTTCCTGTGGTATTCAGGGCAGATACGCTGTGAAGCTTGACGCAGCATATTCGCCCCGAGAACACGCTGGGTATGTTCCTACCTTATGGTTGGGTTCCCACAGTGCAGATTTGCTGCAGATTTTGCATGCGTTTTTTAAGTCAAAACCAGAAACGGAACCTAAACAGAAGAAATATATAAAGAAAGGCCTTATAGGTCTGCTCTCCCGGATCCAATTCTGATTTTGACTTACAAAATGCAGGCAAAATCAGCAGCAAATCTGTTCTGTGGGAACCCAACCTTAGGGTGCAGATTTTGTTGCAGAAATTTTCTGCATCTAACAATCGGTACTATTCATCTCAATATGGTTATTTCTGCAGCATACAGCATGCACATGGATTTCTACAAGTTTCATTCAGATGAATAAAACCGATTTTCAGTCGCAGAAAATCTCTGCAACAAAATCTGCTGCATGTGCATTCACCATTATGTCCAAATTGGGTCCGCAAAAAAATTTGAAATTTTTCATGCATATGACTGTCCGTGTTGCGTCAGTGACAATTTCTGCTTGTTATCCGTTTTTTTTGTCCATGTTTTTACTCTGCAAACACTTCCTGGGGTCACTTTTTTTTTTCTCTGCATTTAGTTAGCAACTGATGGGGAAAAACGGGCAGCACACGGATGTCGTCCATGTGCTATAGGTTTTTCCCTTGCACCCATAGATGTTAATAGGCGAATCTGGTCCGAAAAAAACAGACTAGAGTAGGACATTCATTACGTTTCTCGCAACAGGCATACGCTCCGTGAAAAAACATGGATGTGTGAAAAGCCCCAGTGAATTGTACATGTGTGTGTCTGTGTGTGTTGTCCGTTATTAAAACTGACTTAATAAGGCTTTAGGCCATTTTTACACTACAGTGTTTTGGTCAGTATTTGAAATCAGTATTTGAAATAAGTATTTGTGAGCCAAAACTGGAAGTGAATTCAAATACGGATGACGAGTAAATCTTTCCGTTATAGTTTTTTGCTGTTTATGTTAAACTCTTGGTTTTGGCTTGACAAAAACTGATGCAAGATGCTGACCAAAATACTGCTGTGTGAAAGAGACCTTACAGTCAGTTTTACTCCAATGGATCCTAAAATAAAAACAAAGTGATCCAATCCAGTCAGTTATTTATTTTTTTAATCATGCTGCCATTTTTTGTGTCCAGTGTTTTCTAATTTGTAGCAGAAAAATATACCAAACACTTCAAAAATGTTTGTGTGGGTGCAATGGTCCAAAGTTTTAGCATTATCATTCTGGTAATAGGAAAATGTTGGGAGAAAACGTTCAAATTCCAGCACAAGTAGCCTCATCTATGATTGTTACGTCCATAAGCGACCTGGTACAAAGTGTTATCCTTCTAAAAAAAAGTCGAAAAATTAAAGTTTATGTATACAGTGAGGTCCAGAATAATTTGGACAGTGACACAAGTTTTGGCATTTTAGCTGTTTACTAAAACATATTGAATATACAGTCATATAATCAATATGGGCTTAAAGTGCAGACTCTCAGCTTTAATTTGAGGGTATTCACATTATAATTTGAGGGAGGGTTTAGGAATTACAGCTCTTTAATATGTAGCTGCCTCTTTTTCAAGGGATCAAAGGTAATTGGTCAAAAGCTATTTAATGGTCTGCATGGGCTATTCCCTCATTAATCCATCATCAATTAAGCAGGTAAAAGGTCTGGAGTTGATTCCAGGTGTGGCATTTGCATTTGGAAGCTGTTGCTGTGAACCCACAACATGAGGTCAAAGGAGCTCTCAATGCAAGTAAAACAGTCCATCGTTAGGCTGCAAAAAATGAAGAAATCCATCAGAGAGATAGCACAAATGTTAGGAGTGTCCATATCAACAGTTTGGTACATTCTTGAAAAACAAGAACGCACTGGTGATCTTCTGAACTCCACGGAAGACATCCACGCAAGACAACAGTGGTGGATGATCGCAGAATCCTTTCCATGGTGAAGAAAAACCCCTTCACAACATCTACCCAAGTGAAGAACACTCTTCTGGAAGTAGGTGTATCATTATCTAAGTCTATCATAAAGAGAAGACTTCATGAGAGCAAATACATAGGATTCACAACAAGGTGCAAGCCATTAATCAGCCTCAAAAATAGAAAGGGCAGATTAGACTTTGCCAAACAACATCTAAAGAAGCCAGCCCAGTTCTAGAACAGCATTCTTTGGACAGATGAAACTAAGATCAACCTGTGCCAGAATGATGGGAGGAAGAAAGTATGGAGAAGGCCTGGAACGACTCATGATCCAAAGCACACCACATCCTCTGTAAAACATGGTGGAGGCAGTGTGATGGCATGGGCATGCATGGCTGCCAAAGGCACTGGGTCACTAGTGTTTATTGATGATGTGACTGAAGACAGAAGCAGCTGGATGAATTCTGAAGTGTTCAGGGATATACTTTCTGTTGAGATTCAACCAAATGCAGCAAGGTTGATTGGACGTCGCTTCACAGTACAGATGAACAATGACAAAAAACATACTGCGAAAGCAACCCAGGAGTTTATAAGGCAAAGAAGTGGAATATTATGCAATGGCCAAGTCAATCACGAGATCTCAACCCGATCGAGCATTCATTTCACTTGCTTAAGACAAAACTTAAGGCAGAAAGACCCACAAACAAGCTACAACTGTAGACAGCTGTAGTAAAGGCCTGGCAAAGCATCAGAAAGGAGGAAACCCAGCGTTTGGTAATGTCCATGGGTTCCAGTCTTCAGGCAGTCATTGCTTGCAAAGGATTCTCTACAAAGTATTAAGAAAAACACATTTTATTTATGGTAATGTTAATTTGTCCAATTACTTTTGAGCCCCCGAAATGAGGAGGCCGTGTAGAAAAATGGTTGCAATTCCTAAATGTTTCACAGGATATTTTAATTCAACCTCTTAAATGAAACCTGAAAGTCTACAATTCGGCTGTTTCCTTTCAAATCCAGTGTGGTGGCAGGCAGAGCCCAAATCATGAAGATTGTGTCACTGTCCAAATAATCCTGGACTTAACTGTATGTTTGATTTTTTTTTTTTTCGACCAGTGATTTGAAACTTTGCTGTATCTTTTTTTAAAAATGGATATAGTTTTAATACACAATGATACGTATATTGTAATCATCTGTTTTCAGTTATTATTCAGAAAGGGTTTACCTGGCAAATCCTCTGTTTTTAAGAAAACAAATTTAAAAGAATTGGGAGACTAGAATCCATCATGGCATGGCATTAAACTATTCGTCTGCATGCATGTGTGCATTGAGAGCATATTTGATCTCGGAGAAATAAACCTAGACTCCCTGTGCACTTTAGGCCGCTGGCAGTTGCTCCCATTGCCCCTTTAAACAGTCCTGACACAACAAATCTACATGATGGACTTTCAGTAGTTGATCCAGGCTTATGAGATGTGGCATACAAATTGCGCTCTGTTTTCCATGCAGAATGCTGAACTTATACGTACTGCTGAATGCCAGTTTGATTTCTCTACAGACCAATTCAGCAATTTGTCATCCTGTTCTCCATCATGACCAGTGGGAAGAAGAGATGTCTCTGCAGATCGAATAAATATAGATCTTTGGGGCAATGTAAACATGTAGATTGTTGCTGTTCGTCTATTTTTTATCTCAAAATGTCACTATTATCATAAGATATTCTATAATGTTTTTGCCAAATATTATGCCTTGTCACACTCGAGAGAGCAATGAGACATGTACGGCTGCTAAGTTATACACACTGTACAGATTCCAAGCAGAAAGCCTGGTTGTAAATAAAGATATATGAATATAATCTCTAGATTTGCAGAATTTTCAAGCATCACCGTTTGAACCAATTCACCATTTTCACCCCATATACACAAGTTTTGTCATCTGCATGATATTTTAGCTATATCATAACTAATGCTATAAACTGGTATCTTTCCATTTCTGTCTTTCATTTCTGTCTTTCATCCGATCCAGAGCACCCTAGCACCCTAAGGCTAAAGGTTAAAAGAAGGGACGAAGACATACAATAGACCTATTGTATTTATAGCACAGTATGTAAATGAATATATATGTGCCGTAAATCACCCAAAACATTTTTCGGTAGTAGACTTGAATCAATGGTTCTGTGCTGTGGTAATGATCCTATACACAGAAGCCGTCATCTTACCTTGTGTCATCTCTTATGTAACATTGTATTCAACTACTGCTGCTATGTAGTGTATTCTTGTCAAGTCATTAACTATTTTTGTCTTTTAAGATGAGATTAGAATGATGAATGACAAAATTCATTTTTTGTTATGGAGTAACAGCCTAAGCATTTTTTTTTTCTGGAGATGACAGAAGAGTGGAGAGCCTAATAAATAATACCACGACACACATACTCTCATGTGCATAGTTACTATTCTTAGCGAGATTTATGAGCACTATTTTTGCATACCGTCGCTTATAGAACTGATATCTGTTTCCTAGCAGATTGCATATCCAAGATCCTGCCAAAATCCTGATTTGCATTTATGATATTCTAGCCAGAATCCCATTATCTTGACATATTTGAGAAAATGAAAGGTAGGAAAAGTAAATAAATGCTCTTTCTCAGAGACAAAGTCATACATAGAAACTTGATCATCAAGTGTCAAGTTATATGGTTCTGTTTCGAAGTGTCTGAAACCATAAGAAAGAAAATTTTAGTATGGTTAACAGTAGCAATTGTAAATGGAATCACATACTAGTATATTTTAATATATTTCGGATAGTGATTTCCGAGGAGAATACGGTTCTTTAAGAATAACAAAAGAGAGGCTACCTTAAGGCGTTTGAGGTTGTCAACTAAAGTTATTACGGTGGTTGCCTCAGTTCTACTGAAGTTTTCCCCCACATTTGCTCACTTGTTGACAAAACGAACCATGCATGCGTCTATATGCCCTTAATCTAACCAGTTTGTTTTGGGTTTTTTTTTCACTCAGTTGCTTCTTGTTAAAGGGTCATACTTTGCAAAATATACGCAACAATGGGAATTATTTTCTTTAAGAAAATTGTTTGCACAATTGCAGATGTTATTCATGTACATATATATTCATATTATGGCTATGTATTTAAATGTACCATTTAATCAGTTACAACCGAGAGTCTGTAATGACTAAGAGATTTAATTTACATCAGCCACAGCCAAACGTTTTAGTGATACATATAATGGTTATTAAGTATTGTCTTCTTTTTTTGTTTTGTTAATAGTTATCATTATATGTATGACCACTAGTCCCTATAACCCAGTCACCAAGGTGTAATTAATGACCTTTATAGAAATTTAATTGGGACGTATGGAAAGTGGTGTGTGGTGTGTGTGTGTGTGTGTGTGTGTGTGTGTGTGTGCGGCTTTGTTACCTGGATCATATGTGTAAAGAGTTGTGAATCACCACAGTGTCTTTCACAATCTTAAATGTTTTAAGGTTTACTAACTTGGTTGTACTGTAGACTGAGATCAATTTAAGGACAGGTTTGGACGATAATCAAGGCATGGTGACAAGCCCAAGAATTATTTGGACCAAAAATGGTGTCTTCCAGAAGAGTCATAACATATAGTTTCTGACACGATTCTGGGGTATGTGGACCCACTAGGCCGCTCCTCCATAGCATAGAGGCAGCAGGCCAAACAACAGTCAATGGAAAGTCTATCACAAGAGTACCTGTATGAGAGTCCAGAAAGACACGAGATGTAGCAGACGCTTTGACACAGATGATGCTTGGCGTGGCAGATGATGGATGGACGTGGCAGATGGCACTGGATGTGGCAGATGACACTGGACGTGGCAGATGACACTTAGTGTGGCAGATGACACTGGATGTGGCAGATTGAACGAAGACAATTCCAACACTAGACTTTAGCTCAGGAACAAACAAAGTTACATAATACAGGATACGGGAAACAGGATACGCTAACACTGTGAACAGGATGCAACTAAGGGACTATTTGCTTAAACTAACATGGGAAGACAACAACAATGCTCAGTCAAGGAGGAAGAGGGCAGGATCCTTTTTACACGAGGGTGAGTAGGGATTGGATAGGGAGCTTAATACTGGTGCGTGCGCTGGCCCTTTAAGGCCAGGAGCGAGCGCGCACCCTAAGCACAGAAGCCAAGGACAGTCTTTTGTGACGGCGTCTCAGAGGAGGGAGACGCCAGGAAGAGCTCAGAGGCCTGTGGTCGCAGCCGTTGGTGGGTAAGTAATGTCGACGGTACACGACAGCGGCCATTACAGTTTCTTTGACTTGTTGGTCAACAAAAACTTACAAATAATTCAATTAATTCAACGAATAGTTTAATTTGGATTAATCTCAGTATTTAACATAACCGTCTGTTACACACACTGAGTATTTGTCAGAATATTATGGGCAATGCAAGGTTACTGCTGTAAGTAAACCACATCCCTAGCTGTTTTATTGTTTCACGGAGAAGGTATACTGAGCATATGCAAAGTCAATAAATAATAAACAAGACACAATCAAAAGCAAGTAGCTGAGATACAGCTGGCACATATGTGGCTCCCAACATGGAAACTCTATTACCGGGAACATCTTTAAGCAGTCTGTTGGAAACTCCTGGGTCTTCACCACAAGGGTGTGTGTGACTACCGCAGAATTCTCTAAACTATTATGTCTTGTTAAGAATTGTGTATTTAGTGATGTGACCTACAGCTATTTATCCCATCACCTGATTTAGCAGTTCAAGCTGGAGGACAAGTTGTAAATCATGGATCTAGGTAATATTGCTGTTAGATCCAGCAGAGCTATGACATTTTATACAATTCAGGTGAATATAGGATTAGACAAGAAACTCGGAGAAGTACTCTATAGCCACAACAGACTCATGTAGTCTTTGGGTTCGAAGCTTTTACTCTGCAGTTTCCTTGGTATGATTGTGGTCTGAGCTTTCTACGTGTAAACCTGCCTTCAAACAGTGGCTGCGAAATATTAACATAAAGCATAGATGTTATATAACTAACAATTGTTAGTCACTTATTTTAGTAAATTATTAGATTATTAATATTGTATGTAATCTGTAGGCTAGCTCGGCTTGTTGTTGAGGATCAGATATTCTAGTATTAAGAATTTCCAGTACAGACTGTGAGGCTCAGCACAAAGAGTAGTCCTTTCGTGATAACAATTGTGGTTAGACCTGTAGTAATACAATGTTTTACAATGTAAGCCTTTGCCCTCTATTATTCACACTGTTCTTTCAGAACGACATAGTCTCTGTGATGATACATTGACTTGCTGGAGGTTTTAGGCCCATTTAGTGCTTTGAACATCCTGTACTTTCAGATGTGTGTTTTCAAACCAACACCCACAGATCTGGTACCGCTTATTTCATATTGATTTTCAATGGACAATAATGAGCAACCCAAAACTAGAGGATACAACACCCTCTTGTCCAACAAATCAGAGTTGATCTCTGATTGACGAAAATACACTTTGAGATCTCACAGGGCTCTGTAAAGTGTTCTACATTTTGTCTCTAGTAGTTTTAATAAGTATGTGCAGCAAGTGAAATAATGTGGGTACCATTACCCATTTACAGTGTTGGGCCGAAATACCTTGGGTATATTACTAGGTTAATTCTTCTGATGGCCCACTTTAAATCTCCATGTGTACTCTTAAAGGGGTATTCCCAAAATTTACATTAATCACCTATCCAAAGGATAGGTGATAAAAGTGTCCGATCACCAGGGACCTCCAGCAATTACTAGAATGTTTACCTGAGTCCCCTATTCCTTCTCACTGCATGACCGTGAGAACTTTAAATGGAGTGGTGGCTGAGCATATGCCCTGCCGCTCCATTCATTGTCTATGGGATTGACAGAAATCGCAGAGAAATGTACTTGGTCAGTTCCATAGACTTTAAATGGAGTGAAACCACACATACTCGATGGCTACTCCATTCAAAGTTTTCACTGCGGTCGAGCACACAGGAGGAACAGTGAACTCAGGACCCAATTCTAGTGGTCTCTGGGGGTCCCTGTGGTGGGGCCCACAGCGATCAAACAGGTATCACCAATCCTGTGGATAGATGAGAAATGTTGATTCTGGGAAAACCCTATTAATTGTATCCTAAACTCTGCTGTTATGGATGCCCACACGGTAATATCTTCTAATATTTTTAGTAAGTACAGTAAGGTTATTTGTAAACTCAACAAGTCATCTGCTGTACAACTTTAGATAGATTTGTTGTAGAGCTCAGTTTTCTATTCAGAACTTGGATCCTCAAGTTATTTGGTGGCTTAGTTGGACCCTGTCTACTTACATCACGAGTTTCTGAATTAGATAGTTTCCATTACAATTAGATTAATATCAATTTATACACTGACAATATTGTGTATAGGGGCAGACTGACTGTCCACAAAATCTGCCGTCAGGGTAAAAAGACAAGGATCGGGCATTTGGGATTTCAACATGCTCAATCTTTTCTTCCCACTGGAGAAAAGCAACTGCCAAAGGTGCCTGGCAGCATCTTATCCCTTTCTTTAAACTGGCATGTTTATAGGGGAGTCAGGGGAGATAGCTGTAGATGCCAAACACTCACTGTCTTATGTGTCTGACTAGCTTTATCTCATTGTATTGCCACATTCAGTTAAGCATTAGCTTATTCAGTCAAATGTCTACATTTACATGGTACTTGTAAAATAAGATCAGTGCATGGAACCAGGAGAATTGTATAAAAAGTACAGTGAGCGGCAACATTAAAACTAAGCCACAGTTATTTAAAAATTAATGACAGCTAATGAGTTTTTGATGCATTGGGCCTTCGTATTTCAGTCTATTCTCTTGAGAGTAAGAGAGGGAAATAAAGAAATCCGATAGGTACTGAGAAATAGAAGCGTTATTTTTCTTTGATCAGTTTGCTGGAAAACATGCAGCCTTTCATAATACCTCTGGTTAGTGCGTGCTATATTACCCACTGTCACTGCCGTGATGCCTGGTTAAAATACTTTTAGGTTATTTCTCACTTGTTCTTATACACTGCTTGGATTTTATAACGGATGGGCTTAGTTTATTTATTTTCATACATTGAAAATTCTTTTTTTGTGAATTATTTTTCTCGGCAGTAAGTCTAATAATATTTCTGTATTTCACTGTTGGAGTTGATTTGGATAATTAGTACTGGAGAGTAGCACACATCGTTCTTCATTCAGAAAGCTAAAACCATTCTTGAGTATGTAATGGGCCTGCCTTGTGTGAAAGCCAGCCAATGCGAAAGCATTAAGAAGGTAGCCTCCTTCGTTCTTGGTAAGCAGCAGAATCTCAGCTTCATTTTCCTGTCATTGTAGTCCATTAATAGATTTTCATTCTGTGCTGTGTCCTGACAGCAGTTACTGTCTTTATAAATAATATATATACTATTCAAGGAAAAATGCAGTTTCCCTGATCCTTTCAACTTCATCTTTATTATTATACTGGAATTGTTATTGCCGGAAACGCTATACTGTTTTATCTGAGAGCACAGGTTAGGTAAATTATGGCAGCTCCAGTTTACTTATCAAAGTGACCTATTTCACGTATTCAATCTAAATTACTTTATATTTGTTGGTGATAGTAAAAAATAAATAATGCAATGCAATTAAACAAAACAATGAAGTGTTGTATTGTTACGTGACATGCAAATTAGTTGCAGCAACTTTGTAGCTGATACAAAATATCTCACTTTGGCCTTAGTCCTTGTGTACATGTCAAGTCTGTGGGCATGGTGCCTGTACAGCCCCTGTCATTAAGCTGTAGGTACTCTATGCTCTATGTCCTGCTGTATGGGGCACAGTACCGCATCATATTCTACTGTGTAGCATCTGATGGAGTGAGAAAATCTGTGAGAAAAATCTCCATATGCCACCATATAATGTCAGAGGTACATTGAGGTATGGCATAGGCTCAAAGATTTCTGTGGGTACCAGATTATGAATCCATAATACGACCGCATACATGAGCCCTAAGATCAGGGGTCTCAAGCACGCGGCCCGCGGGACACAGAGCCACTAGTACATGCTCTGCTCCGGGACAGTGTGTCAGGGTCTTCCCTAGAGCGGAGTCCCGAGCAGACTGCTAGTATAGGCTCTGCTCCGGCACTCTGTGGAATTCCCTGACATCGCTGACCACATATGGACAGCGATGTCTGGGGCTTCCCCAGCGCGGAGTCCCGAGCAGACTGCTAATATAGGCTCTGCTCCGGGACTCTGGGGAATCCCCTGACATCGCTGTCCTCATATTGACAGCGATGTCTGGGGCTTCCCCAGAGCCGGAGTCCCGTGCAGAGCGCTAGTATAGGCTCTGCTTCGGGACTCTGGGGAATCCCCTGACATCGCTGTCCTCATAGTGAAAGCGATGTCTGGGGCTTCCCCAGAGCCGGAGTCACGTGCAGAGCGCTAGTATAGGCTCTGCTCCAGGACTCTGGGGAATCCCCTGACATCGCTGTCCACATATGGACAGCGATGTCTGGGTCTTCCCCAGAGCCGGAGTCACGTGCAGAGCGCTAGTATAGGCTCTGCTCCGGGACTCTGGGGAATCCCCTGAGATCGCTGTCCACATATGGACACTGTTGTCAATGGCTTCCCCAGAGTTCTGGCGCAGAACCTATACTAGTGCTCTGCTCCGGGACACCGGCTCTGGGGTTGCCCCTGATACCACATTCCCGTCCAGGAGGATCCCCTGATGTCACAGTGTATGGACAGTGACGTCATGGTCTCCAACAGCAGAGGAATCCCCAGCCAAAGCGTTGGCAACGCTCTGGCTGGGGATTCCACTCCTAGAGGGAGCCTCAATGCAGCTATCTACTGGGGGTGTGTGTGGCATTATCTGCAGAGGGCACTGTGGCAGCATCAACAGAGGGTTTTACTGTGGCAGCATCTGTGGAGGGCACTGTGGCAGCATCTGCAGAGAGCACTGTGGCAGCATCTATGGAGGGCACGGTGGTAGCATCTACAGAGGGCACTGTGGTAGCTTCTGCAGAGGGCACTGTGGTAGCACCTACAGAGGGCACTGTGGTAGCACCTACAGGGGGCACTGTGGTAGCATCTACAGAGGGCACTGTGGCAGCATCTAAAGAGGGCACTGTGGCAGCATCTACATAGGGCACTGTGGCAGCATCTACAGAGGGCACTGTGGCAGCATCTACAGAGGGTACTGTGGCAGCATCTACAGAGGGCACTGTGGCATTATCTACAAGTGGGTTTGTGGAAGTATTTACAGAGGACACTGTGGCATTATCTAGGGGTGTGTGGCAGTATCTACAGAGGACACTGTGGCATTGTCTACAGAGGGCACTGTGGCATTATCTACAGAGGGCACTGTGTCATTATCTACAGAGGGCACTGTGGCACTATCTAAAAAGGTGCTGCCCAATCTTGACATGTGTGTTTGCCAAATGCTGCCAACTGAGCTGCCGGACTGCATTTAGCGATACTTAAACTGGAAAACTGGTATGTGGAGAATTCTCTAAAATTTTAAACCTAGCGGTATTATTATAGTAATGTAGTATTATTATAGTAGTTCAAATAACTAATTGATTAACAATAATTTTGTATTGTATCAAATTTGAAAGTAAGGCGGCCCGTCATTTTTTCTATATGTGGCCCACTTACCCGGCCGAGTTTGAGACCCCTGCCTTAGATGGTCCTAGGTAAAGTTTCAAGGTAGAAGACATGCAGGCTCTAAGAAAATAACTTATGCGTTAAAAAAACTATGTTTATGTTGCCATGTACTACGTAACTATGATGTAATAAAACAGTCCTTTGCAGCGGTTTAAAAACTATGTAAACCTTTGAAAACTTGTTTTAAAAAAAATTAAAATGTCTATCAGCGTGTTTGGTGCAACTTTCTAATTACTTTTTATTAAAAATTATTCTTACTTTTTGAGATACAGCTGCTCTGTATCCTGTATACGGAGCAGCTGTATCTAGAACTAAAACCTGTATCCGTCAGGTCAGCGGCACTGACGGGTTCAGCGTCAGCGGGTCCAATCCAACTGTTATCGATCACATTTAAGTTATGAACTTACATAATCGGTAACAGCTCTGACACACAGGACCCTCTGACACTGATCCTGTCAGTGCTGCTGTCCTGACGGATTCAGGTCTCAGGGCACGATACAGCTGCTCTATATACAGGATACAAAGCAGCTGTATCTTAAAAAGTAAAAATATTTTTAAAAAAAAAGTAATTAGAAAGTTGCACCAAGCACACTGATAGACATTTTTATTTTTTTTAAAAAACAAGTTTTTAAAAGTTTACATCGTTTTTAAATTGCTGCAAAGGACTATTTTATTACATCATAGTTACGTAGTACATGGCAACATATGCCTAGTTTCTTTTTCGCATAAGTTATTTTTCTTAGAGCCTGCATGTCTTCTACCTTGGAACTTTAGCTAGGAATATCTAAAGATGTTCCAAACATATTGATACCCATTTTTATTTAAAAAAAAAAAACATATTTTCAAAAGTGTACATAGCCTTTAATAGGACATTTTCTTCTTTAGACATATAACATTGCCAGAACATTAAACTGTGGAAAATAACTGCAGCTGACTTTGCATCGTGGGTGCAAGCTCTGGGCGACCAGGAAACTGCAGTGCCCCCTTCGAGAGTGACAAATGATGCGCCCTGTCCAACCGCATCAGGTCACACACCCCTAGGGCCAGTACTGTTTGGGGGAGTTGACACATCCGCGCATTACAAGGGCAGCCTACTGATTTTAATGGCAGGGGCTAATCTACTATATGTGCAAACTTTGCAGCTGCACAGTGGCTTAGTAGGTGAGGGGGCCACTGTCACCTTATAAACAGCTTCCTACTAATAGATTTAATGTAGGGGGCAAAGCTAATGAATTTAATGGCTCACAATTACTGATGGATTGTTGGAAAGAGTTATGAGTTATTTGAGAGCAGTAGGCCCACATGCTGGTCTTGCACAGGGATTTCTGCTGTGCCCACATCTGTTCACTGGGCACCATTTAATGCTTAATTTCTCCCGTGGTGGCATTGCAGGGGAAATAAACAATTGCTGCAAGTTGCCATATGCAGATTACATTTGATGGAAGTTAATGGATCCCAATCTGACCAGATTATTATCAAGATAGCCATCAAAAAAGAGGGTTTGTCCAAAACTGATTAAGTAGACACGGTCTGCTTGCATGTGTTTGCTATTCCATAGTTATTATTTGTATTATTTTGTTTATCATACATTGCTTTAGGAGGGCATCATGACTTCTGGAAATGCCGCTGTCCCCACCTCCCCCCCAAAAAAAAGAAAGACAAGGAAAAGAAATAAGAATCAGCTTTTGTGATATAAATTGCTGCTGAATAAATGGACACTCTGTAGTATATATCCATGTAAATATATAAACAATAATAGCCAACATGACTACTAATGGCATTATAGCATTGAACTAGTCACATTTCTCTATTAAAACCTGTTTCGTGTTTCTATTATATAGACAATAAATTGTATGAACATTTTCATTTAAATGTGATTAAGTGAACGCAGATCTGTAAATTTCTTAGATCATTTATTCCCGCTAACCATGATAACAAAAAATAAACAAAATGGGTAATTTGGGACCCTTGGAAATGATTACTCCATGGATTTACCATTTTCAGCTCTTTACATGCGCTTTAATGCATTTTTGTTTTTGCTCTTTTGCTAAAACGTTACTCATGTAAGAATGTGCATCTTCCTAAACTGGGAGAAACCTTTTTAACTTTAACAAGTTTTTAAAACATGCAGTGTTTATCCAGACAAGATATTTGTGTCTCAATTGTTTATGCTTCATCATTTCCAAGGGCAGTCTGAGGTTATAGAGTCAATGATAATGGGCATCAGGAATAAAAAGTAGTGCACATAAAAGCTGATCATATCCATGGTTACTAATAAGAATCCGGTTTTCAATTATCCAGTCCACGTTTGAAAATAATAGAAGCATCTAGAATTGGTGCTACAAGCAAATTCTCCTCTTTTCATGTGCGGTTGTTGACCTTTTTTATTTTCTTGTTGGAATTTGAAGTGTTATTAAAGGGAACGAGTCATCAGAAAATGATCTATGGTTTAAATTAGGTTATTATGTTAAACCTATTTTTTAAATAATATTTGGTGTGTTTTCTAATTTTCTATGTCATTTTCTGTATTTAAAATAAATCCTAAAATCTTGCAGTTTCCACTCTGACCACTGGGCCTCACAATAGACTGACACTTCCTGTTCTGTAGAGATCACTTCTCAGCAGTCATCTTATTATCATCACAGGCAGGATTACACTGGCAGCTAACATCTCTATATAGATAATACAGGAGCAATCATCGACAACAGATGATTGACACAGCTATCCATACCTGCACAATGAACTCTGCACAGATCACAGAGCATGCCTAGAACACTCACCTATAGAAGTTAATGGGTCTAAATTCTGTTAACAGCAGCTCAGACAAGATGGTTACCCCCATAATCATGTACAGAAAATAGAATAAAAACAATCTGGTTTTAATTAGCCCAAAAAAATGTATAGGTGACACATTTTCTTTAAGACATAATGTTACATACTGTGGTACTTTCTTGGTGCAATCTGTCAGGAAAGCAGTGTATAGGTGCAAGTGTATTATTTAATCTCTATGGGGCTTTCATAGTAGTGTAATCATAGTGGTGTAATCTCCAATTTTATATAGTGGGTTTTTTGTGTGTGGTGTGTAGAGCAAGTCTCTAAGGCTATTAGTGCCTTTGATAAAATTACATACTTATTGGGGAGATTTATCAGTGCATTTACTGTACACCATTTTTTCTGGTGTAAATTCATTAAAGTAAATGCAAATTCCAAACATCAATCTTTGTGAAGCCCCTGCACTACTTGTTTATAATAGGGCATATGGACAGGGATTGTCTTCATGAGGCAACACCTTTTAAGGAAAGATTTGTACTACACACACATATATATATATATATATATATATACACACTAAGGGAACTGGTGAAAAAAGGTGGTGTGTTTATTCACCCCATGGCATGCCTGGGGTGATGAAACACACCACTTTTTTTCACCAATTTCCTTGGAGTGGTGCCTCTTCATTTTTTGGGGATTTCATTAACAGGTGTTCCTAGCCTCAGCCTAGGAGGCCTGCACCCACTGCCGTCGCTGTGCTGCTTTATTCTTTCTCTCTCTCTCTCTCTCTCTCTCTCTCTCTCTCTCTCTCTCTCTCTATATATATATATATATGTATATATATATATATATATATATATATATATATATATATATATATTCTGCAGGATCGGTGAGTGCCACGGTATTTGTTCTCTTTTGGTATATATTTACATGCCGTTGTGCTGTCCTGACCGCTGAGCACCTCCGCAGCAGAGCTGTAGTTGAGCCCTTCTGGAATATGTTACACTGAATACTCCTTGAATGATTTGGGCTGTTCTGGATTAAGCAGTACCAGTCAGTTTTTCTTCTACCAAGAGTATTGCATATGGACAGGGGTTGACCAGATCGGACAACCACTTTAACATATGATTTGGCAAACGCAAAAAACTATTTCTTATTAATGATATATACAAACACACACACACTAGCACACACATTTAATAGGGTTATTTGGGATGTGACATTTTCTTATTATGGGCTGGAAATTAAATAACTAAACAAAAAAAATAATACTTACCTATCCTTGCTCCCAGTGATCCAGCGCTGACGCTACGGTGGTGGTTTACATGCATGTGACTGCAGCCAATCAGAGGGCTCAGTGGGACTCAGCGGTCATATAGTGTATTTCTGGCATTATGCCAGAAATACGATTCGTCACCAGTGAGGCTATGTTCATGTAAACAACCACCGGAAGACTGCTGTCGGAGTGACAGCACTGGTTCGCGGGGGAACAAATAGGTAAGTATTGCTTTTTTGGTTAATTTATTTAAATTCCAGCCCCTAATAAAAAAATGTCATATCCCGGATAACCCCTTTAAGGCATCTGGGATTAAAAGCATATTCATTCAGGGGGACCATATTCATTTCTCACAGCAAATAGGAAATTTATATCACTAGTAACCTCGATTTTAGTCATCCATACCCCCTCAGGCAAGCATGTAGTTCGTATAGTGTGTTCTGAAAGTAAGCATGATAGACATGTCACATAGTCTTTAATGTCACTCTGGCTTTAAAGGTTATATAGCATTATAGCAGCAGAATAGTTCTGGTAGTACTGTGATTTGTCATAATAGCTACATTTAGCAGCTTCATGGTTCACAAATACTGCAAGATGGCACTATGCCAGTCCTTGTCAGTCCATTATGTCATTGCAGGTAAGTTATGGTACGAAAACATGATCTATTTTTACTATTTTTTTTGTTATTTATTATTAACTAACAACTATAGTTTAAGAATTCCCAACAATCTAGCCGCCATCTTTATTAAGAAATGTAGGCTTGGTCGTTATACATCAAATATATTTAACCATCGTTTAATTATTCTGCACAAAACAACGTAGAAATATCTGATTTTGTTATGTTGCCACATCATTGTAATACTTTTAGGTGTACCGCACTGTTAATAACCTACTATGCCGGCCTTCTAAATGACACTTAGCAGTATTTTAGTGCAGGGGACTGGTAAATAAGACAGTCTGATCAAACTCAGAAGGAGATAGCAAAAGGTGACTATGATGGGAAAACAATGCATTAAAGCATCCCCCCTGCTGTGAAACATTGGCGCGAGATGGGCTTATTTAACAAGTGAGTGGTGAAAAGGGTGCGGGAAGGTCAGTGCGGCTGCATAATGCTGACCAATTACAGATCAACTGTGTCACACAGAACTAATATGCTAATGGCTGCTCCGGAGCCAGCGCTGCCTTCCTATGAAATGATAAGTGACAAAAAAAATAATAATCATAAAGAATTAGTCTGTTGCGCTGCCTCAGTAAGCCATTCAATCTAGAGGTCACACCAAGCTTGAAGAGCCGCAGAAGGCTCTGTGGTTATAGTAACAGTTCCATGATTACACATTGGATATTATCACTACACACCGCTATGCTGGTCAGTACTGTACTTTGCTCGGCATGACTTCTTATTGCTATGCATGTCATTGTACCACTCTGCATGCCGTTAGATCTCATAGCACATTGCATGCTTGCCTTACAATAAAAAAATAAAAAATAAAAAAAATTGTTAAGCCTTTCTACATTTTATACAGAATCCCTAGTTTGATTATTTTGTAAGATTTAATACATTGGATTTCATAAAGATAAATTTATACAGATAAACATTTTGTTCATGACTGGCTTGGACTGGATTAAGAAATGGATAAACTATTTTTATTGTATTTGTTCAATTGCTTTATAGAAAATGGAAAGGCACAAATATAGTATTAATTACTGTATCTTTACCCTATTATCATATGCCGTACTGTATAATATTGACAGGATATCATACTCCTCAAAATGGCATTTTTATGTTTTATGTTTTTTTTTTAATTGAATATCAAAATATGTATTAAAAAAAAAGCACCAAAAGAAAACTTTTGTATTGCTTAAATAACAAATAGTGTACACTAATCTTTAATCACAGTAGTCTGCAAGCAGATCATAATACTATAAGGGCTTAGTCAGACGAACGAGTGCAAACTCGGACGTGAAAAACAGCAGTTTTTCACGTACGAGTTTCACCCGTGTCTATCGAGAGATCCGTGAAAACTGAAGAAAATAGGACATGTTCTACTTTTCAACGGACCCTTCACGCGGTCCGTTAAAACAACGACCGTGTGAATGGCCCCATTGAAATACATGCATCCGCGTGATAGCCATTGTTTTAACGGTCATCACTAGGACATATACAACGTTTGTGTGAATAAGCCCTAAAGTTAATAATCATGGACATTATTTATAAAAGTATGTTTACATTCTGGAATTATTACTATACCATTAAGCCCAGTGTACATATTAGACTAGGTTCACACTGTGGGGGCATTAAATTCTACAGGAATGCTTGAGAAGTGGCACTGAATTTATGCCTATAAAGCTGCATATAGCTGTCATTGACTATGTCTGACTAATGGTAGTCTAAGGGCACGCTAGACATACACTTTGGGAAGTTTTTCTGATGTATACACCAATATAATGTTCAAATGTAATGTGAATGTAGTCTTACTATTTATTGAAGAGTTAATTTTTTTATTTACTTATTTTACCATAAGTCAAAGTTAAGAAGATAAGAAACTGTTTCTTTTTCATCTGTTTTTTTGTAGAGTTAACATTAATTTAATGTTTTGCTTAAGTGGGGAGTATAATTTCCTTAACAAAACTATTCTAGTTTTTCAATAACTGAAAAATTATACCTGGTTGTCTGATTATATGTATAGTTGCCTTTAAGGTGACTTCAGAGTTCAGAGTTGAAATTACAATCCAAAAGTTTGAGCACCCATGGAAAAAAAACAAAAACCTAAAATTAAAAAACCGAAACGTGGTACTGTTATATATATATATATATATATATATATATATGTGTGTACATATATATAAAAAGGAAGGCATGCTAAACATTTAATGGGTTTGCAAATGTCTTGACAAAAGAGTACACATAATTTATGCGCTTGGTATAATTTTTATTCAGAAGTCTTGAATTCAATTTCTTATTGCTTATATGATCTGCTAATGTATAATTTGCAAGGATAAAAATATTAATATTATTTTTTAATTTGTTTGCTACTGTTTGATTTTCTACAGTTTCTTGCTTCTTTAATTTCACCACACCATCTGGAAATGTTCTGTCTCCAAACTACCCAGAAGAATACAGCAACCACTTGCACTGTGTATGGTTGATCATAGCCAAGCCTGAGAGCCGCATTCACTTGGCGTTCAATGATTTTGATGTGGAACCTCAGTTCGACTTCCTGGCAGTAAAAGACGGAGGTTCTCCAGAGTCACCTGTCCTAGGCACTTTCTCAGGGAACCATGTGCCCCCTTCCTTAACAAGCAGTGGTCACGTGTTAAGATTGGAGTTCCAGACTGACCATTCCACTGAAAAGCGAGGATTCAATATCACATTTACTAGTG
This sequence comes from Rhinoderma darwinii, assembly GCF_050947455.1. Lineage (NCBI taxonomy): Eukaryota > Metazoa > Chordata > Amphibia > Anura > Rhinodermatidae > Rhinoderma > Rhinoderma darwinii. Next base: position 256,883,460 of record NC_134688.1, on the reverse strand, counting down.
AGTTCCACAACATGTGATTTGACAAAATATTTCTAAATGTTGTAAAATAGTTCAAATCAATTTAAATTAGTAATTGTTATTTTCTGAATAGAAGAAGCCACCGAGCAAGTAAACTCAATAAAAAATGTCAGACAGTATGATTAGTGCAACTTTATAAATAGTTTTTATGAAAAATTATTTTTACTTTTTCAGATACAGCTGCTCTGTATTCTTTATACAGAGCAGCTGTATCTTTCGCTAAATCCTGCTCCCGTCTGATGTGATAGATTACAGGGGGATCCTGTGTGTCAGAGACACGCAGGACCCGCTGACACTGAACCGTGGGACTGACGGATTCAGGTCATAGCGAAAGATACAACTGCTCTGTATAGAGAATACAGAGCCGCTGTATCTCAAAAAGTAAAATAATTTTTAATAAAAAGTAATTAGAAAGTTGTACTAAGCACACTGACTGACCTTTTTTTTTTAAAAAAAAAAAATGCCATTCAAAGGTTTACATAGCTTTTAAGGGAAGAATTATTGGAAATTATATATTTAAATCCATCAAATATTTATTTGACAAATGTTTTAAGTTTATTCATTTATCACTATTGGATAATTGTGTTGTAGGTTATCGGCGACTAATAGTAATTAGTCTTAATTCACATTTAAGGAGGACCTATTACTTCCTGGCAAATGATAAAACCTTTCTTAAATATATATAGTTAGTAAAATGTATATATTTCTAGTATAATTTAATCTGGCCCTTTAACAAAGGGAGATGACTTTAGCCGATGCCATAAACGCATTTCCTTTAGAATAAAGTTAACATGCATTTATACCGCACAGTGAATACTGTAAACACAAAACCCCAAAACAATGGTAAAATTGTTGTTTTTTTCTCCATTCCCTCAAAAAAACTAATAAAAGTCTTTCAATACATTATATGTATCAAAATGGAGACATTACTTGTACACAAAAAACAAGCCCTCACATGGCTAAGTCGATGGAAAAAATGTTAACGTTATGGCTCCCAAAATGCAGTGATGAAAAAGCTAAGAAAAAAAACTGTGTCCTCAAACCCAAAACAGCTGCGTCCTGTATCAGGGAATCAGAGCTCCGACCGCAATATATATATATATATATATATATAGCACACAAGAAGACAGCAGCACTCACATAGAAATAATCGACCAGGTGCCAGGCAAAAAACGTCCCGATCCTCGGACGTATAATAATATATAGCAGAAGAAAATTTGCAGCACTCCAACATGAAAAAAATGGTGGTTTATTCAATCCAAAATAACAGCAACGTTTCAATCCTACAATAGGATCTTTATCAAGCCTGGCTTGATAAAGATCCTATTGTAGGATTGAAACGTTGCTGTTATTTTGGATTGAATAAACCACCATTTTTTTCATGTTGGAGTGCTGCAAATTTTCTTCTGCTATATATATATATATATATATATATATATATATATATATATGTGTGTGTGTGTGTGTGTGTTTAGTGTGTGTGTTCTAGCACTGAGATGTTGTTATAGGATTTAGATAATAGTAGCATAACATGTTATTTAAAGAGGCTCTGTCACCAGATTTTGCAACCCCTATCTGCTATTGCAGCAGATCGGCGCTGCAATGTAGATTACATTAACGTTTTTATTTTTAAAAAAGGAGCATTTTTGGCCAAGTTATGACCATTTTTGTATTTATGCAAATGAGGCTTGCAAAAGTACAACTGGGCGTGTTTAAAAGTAAAAGTACAACTGGGCGTGTATTATGTGCGTACATCGGGGCGTTTTTACTTCTTTTACTAGCTGGGCGTTCTGACGAGAAGTATCATCCACTTCTCTTCAGAACGCCCAGCTTCTGGCAGTGCAGACACAGCGTGTTCTCGAGAGATCACGCTGTGTCGTCACTCACAGGTCCTGCATCGTGTCAGACGAGCGAGGATCCATCGACACCAGAGGCTACAGATGATTCTGCAGCAGCATCGGCATTTGCAGAATCATCAGCTAGTTACTACTTACCAGCTAGTAAAAGTAGTAAACACGCCCCGATGTACGCACATAATACACGCCCAGTTGTACTTTTGCAAGCCTCATTTGCATAAATACAAAAATGGTCATAACTTGGCCAAAAATGCTCGTTTTTAAAAAATAAAAACGTTACTGTAATCTACATTGCAGCGCCTATCTGCTGCAATAGCAGATAGGGGTTGCAAAATCTGGTGACAGAGCCTCTTTAAACCACCGGGTGAATGCTGTAGGAAATCAAATTCACAATGCCAGATTTGTGATTTTTTTGGAGTCACCTCGCTTCTGCAATTTTTTTTTATAAAAAGTGATCAAAAAGTTGTATGTACCTCAAAATGATACCAATAAAAAAACTTCAGGTTGCCCCTAAATAAAAAAAGCACTCACACCGCTTGATCAACGGAAAAGTAAAAAAGCAATGGGTCTCAGAATAAATTAGTTTTTATTTTTAACAAATAATTTTTTCTTTGTCAAAGTAGTACATCATGAAAAAATCCATATAAATTTGGTATCGACGTAGTTATATTGACCCACAGAATAGAGTTAACGTGTTGGTTTTACCGATTGGTGAATCCTGTAGCAACAAAACCCTAAAACAATGGAGGAATTACAGGTTTTTTTCCAATTCCACCCAACAATTTACATGGTAAATTATATGGTACTTTAAATGGTGATATTAAAAACTACAACTTGTCCCGCAAAAACAAACCCTTAACCCTATATCAATGTAAAAATAAAAAAAGTTATTGGGTTTTGGATGGCGCGGAGGGAAAAACTAAAATAAAATCTGAAGAATAGCTGGGTTAAAGAATAGCTATAATGCAGATCTCTAATATATAATCTTATAGTGAACTTCCATTTCACATAACAGTTGTAGCTTCTTAGTCCAACCATGATCATGCATGTGCAGCATTGTTCATTTATTTGTTATTCATTTATTTCGTTTATAGGATTTGGCTACAATCCTATGCTAAACAAATACATTATTTTAGTTATTAAGTAAACTAAAACGGCAATAAGCGGTTGTAATACAATGAACAGCAATAATGTGAGTCACATATTACCGCTTGATAACCCAACTGAAATATTGAGTGTGTCGTATAGGCTTAGCATGAAGATTGGTTTTCCTTTTAGAAAATAAACTGTGTGGCTACTGATCACTGAATGCAAATCGCTGCAACATAATATGCCTTTGTGTGGACATCTGCATTGCAGCTTCCTATGTCAACTGTTGCCACAGATTGTTTTTTCACATTATTTTTACAGAATTTTACAGAATTTTCTATGTATGTGACTTCCTGCGGTGATAATGCTGCAGCGGCAAAGCTTCTGTGAGAACCTGGCATGAAGTATATGACCTTGTTTTCCTATGTCTAGAACAGCCAGACACGGCAGCTGGTCATTCGTGGTGACTTAAACCTGATTTCATTTTCATCTCTTCATGCTTGCTTTGCTTAAATAAAGGCCAATAAAGACGAGCTAATATTTAGAATTGCTAGGAATTATTTATTCATAAATGTATAGCAATATCCATCATATGCATGGAAGGAAATTGTGTTAACCCTGCATTAAATAAAGATAGAGGTGGGCAAATAAAATTCCCCATTAATTAAGCGACGTATTTAGCGAGACAGCGGGATTCATAAAACTATTTCCAGACATAACTTGATGATAATCTAAATGACCTGCCTGATGGATTATAAATAGTGTCGATTATTTATGATCGCCGCTGACTTGTCTAATTTCATGCCCTGTTCCGTGCACTGCAATATGTTCTAGAGGTTTGGATCAGCAGTTTACATCTAGTGAGGTTTGACACAATAGCTTTCCGTTGTTCACAATATTGGTAGAGAACATAGGAAAGTTGATAACTGAAATAAATTGGCACAACCTCTTCAACTTTTGCTTACCTCCTTTTCCAGCCTTCAGACACAATGAATGCCCTGATCCAGGCGTGCCAGTGAATGGAAAGAGATTTGGAGAGAGCTTGCAGCTGGGTAGCTCCGTGTCCTTCCTATGTGACGATGGCTTTATCCGGACACACGGCTCAGAAACCATCACCTGTATCTTAAAAGAAGGAAATGTGGTCTGGAATAGCGCCGTTTTAAGATGTGAAGGTAATGCCATAGTCACTAAAAAATCCAAACTTACTCACAACGGCAGATGCACGCACCAATTCACATGAGGACGCAGACAGACTACAATGCTACATAGAGGGAGGTCGCACAGGTGCAAAATACTGCTGAACAGCCACTCTCCCGCATACTATTCATGAGGGGGGGGGGGGTTACTAAGTATTATCGTTTCACACAGATGTAGCTTCTATAAGTGTGCCAGCATGGTGCACTACATGTAACCGTGTGACTGGCACACTTATAGAAGCCATATCTGTGTGTAATGATAATACTAAGCAGCCCCCCTCCTGAATAGTAGGCGTGAGAGTGGCTGTTCATCAGTATTTTACACCTGGGCAATCTCCCTTTGTGTAATGCCACGGTCACTCTAAAGCAATCTTTAACTGGAGCCATTGTCACTTACTACATGTTCCCTTAAAATAAGGGGGAGCATATACAAGTGAACCATGCTTCTCTGTGATACTTCTCAACCGTGCTGGATTTCTCTGTGAGACACACCCCTTAAAGAGGTGTTACATTTTCAGCAAATTCCATTTTTTCTCTTCTTGTAGTCCAGGTCATGTGAAGATTACCCAGGTCCACAACTAAATACAAGACACAGATCTGATACACATACTGTAACTGTAACGAGCTGTGCACCTGTATGTCCATCACATGACCTGGATCGATTTTTATCCACTGGAAGTAAATAATGAATGTTCCTTTTAAATAACTGCAAGCAGATATATTGAAAACAGTTGTAAATTGATACAAAGAATATATTAGAAAATTGCATATCTTTTCCTTATAAAATGAATGACTTTCTTTCTGCTGAAACCATAACACCCCTTTAAGGCTATGTTCACATCAAGTTTTTTTGGCCTATGTTCGAAGTGTATTCCTGGAAAAGCTCCCAATGTACACATTAAACTTAGGCTATGATGGATGTCTAACATGGCATCCATTTAACAGCTACGTCATGAACTCGCATGACCTTTTTCATGATGTATCAGTTAAACGGATACCATTTTAGCCTATAGGTAATGAATGTCACTGTTAGGCATCTGATTAATGCATCCATCACCCATTGGCTATAATGGCATCCGTTTAACTGATATATCATAAAAAGCTATTAAAAAGCTCATGATGTATCTGTCAAATGGATGCTTGTGACAGATGCCATACAGTGGCATCTGTCACTGATAGACTACCATGTTAAAAAAAAAGTACACATTTAACATATACGTTTTTTTTACTGGACTCTGCAGGGTGGAATACCATAATCTACTACACTTCTTTGGCCTCTGTTTGACATTGGAGCCCTATGGGCACCTTTAGCGTGTATGTTGGGAATTTTCTTGACGTACACGCTAAATGCAAACAAAAAATATGAGCCATGAATTAATAGTCTTACTGTCTCTCTGCAGTTGCAGATGTCCAGAATAACTTTTTCCCCCTCTTGACACTTAAAGAGGCTCTGTCACCAGATTTTGCAACCCCTATCTGCTATTGCAGCAGATCGGCGCTGCAATGTAGATTACAGTAACGTTTTTATTTTTAAAAAACGAGCATTTTTGCCCAAGTTATGACCATTTTTGTATTTATGCAAATGAGGCTTGCAAAAGTACAACTGGGTGTGGTTACAGTAAAAGTACAACTGGGCGTGTATTATGTGTGTTACATCTGGGCGTGTTTACAGTAAAAGTACAACTGGGCGTGTATTATGTGTGTACATCGGGGTGTTTTTACTTCTTTTACTAGCTGGGCGTTAGGAATGGGAGTGTATGATGCTGACGAATGAGCATCATCCACTTCTGTTCGTTAACACCCAGCTTCTGGCAGTGCAGACACACAGCGTGTTCTCGAGAGATCACGCTGTGACGTCACTCACTTCCTGCCCCAGGTCCTGCATCGTGTCGGCCACATCGGCACCAGAGGCTACAGTTGATTCTGCAGCAGCATCAGCGTTTGCAGGTAAGTAGCTACATCGACTTACCTGCAAACGCCGATGCTGCTGCAGAATCAAATGTAGCCTCTGGTGCCGATGTGTCCTCGCTCGTCCGACACGATGCAGGACCTGTGAGTGACGACACAGCGTGATCTCTCGAGAACACGCTGTCTGCACTGCCAGAAGCTGGGCGTTCTGAAGAGAAGTGGATGATACTTCTCGTCAGAACGCCCAGCTAGTAAAAGAAGTAAACACGCCCCGATGTACGCACATAATACACGGCCAGTTGTACTTTTACTTTAAACACGCCCAGTTGTACTTTTGCAAGCCTCATTTGCATAAATATAAAAATGGTCATAACTTGGCCAAAAATGCTCGTTTTTTAAAAATAAAAACGTTACTGTTATCTACATTGCAGCGCCGATCTGCTGCAATAGCAGATAGGGGTTGCAAAATCTGGTGACAGAGCCTCTTTAAAATGGCAATTTAGTGATCAGAGATGCACCCAGGCGTTTAACTTTAAGTTTACGATCGTATGGTCCAGTTTATTTCTAGAGATAATATTTTATATTAATCTTCTGTAAATAAAATATCCCATAAAGAAATTTTTGCAATCAGAAAATTCTGTCTATCGCTACGTTCTTCTTTACTGTATAGCGAAAAGTGCTGTGCCACATACTATATATAGTCATACTCTCTCTCTCTGTCTTATACTTTTTCTCCCTAGATCATACATATCTTCGCTTACACTAATCTGTAGCAATGAGGCTTGTAAAACACACAGAATTAGGCTTCAAAGCTAAGCCATGCCCATTATGACTAAGTTCCCCAGAAACTAGATCTTTTCATTGCAGTTAAAAGCAATCCTTTTTGAATGGTCTTGGTAAAGATGCGGCAGGACTGAAAAGATATTTGCATTTGTTTGAATTAGTAAAGGTTTGATGCAGTGGAATGAAAATATGTAATTCGTTTTCTGTGTTATTTTGTGTTAATTATTTTCCGCGTGCGTGTGGTGATGCAAGTAAAACTCATTGGGGTTTCGTAGGAATATTGTTAGGGGATAATATTACATTTTCCAGGGGTACATGGCAGGAACAGGACAGTCTGCATACTTGCTTCTCACACATACTGGCCAATACAAGATTCATATAAGTTTGAATACATGAACGCAATTTAAATAAAATACTGATGCCATTTAATTTGTATGTAATAGAACAGTATTTATAAGGATATCCGTTATTATTTATTACTGAAGACTATCTGCCTCAAGGATCAATTCGAGAAAAATAAGAATACCCAATATTTAAACTGTGTCCCGTAGTAATTCTTTCTATGTCAGAACCAAGCTGTAAGCTGGTCCATAGCGCCAAACAGTTGGTTGAACTAATTCAATGAAGAGAAGTGACTAATTGATATCCATAATATTAGATATTTGGTTGCAGTGGCTTTTAACATATGGAAGATTTAGTTACGTTTAGGCTATTCTTTTGGTACTGAACATTGTTTATATCCTTATGACGGAAGAAAAAACTTTTGACTCTGCTGTGTGACAAAGTTCAAGGAAGTTTCCCAGAAACCCAGTTACAGGGTAACACTCCCTAGGGAAGCAGATGGGTTAAAATGATAATAAATGCAACTATTTACATATGTCATTGGTCACACAGAAGCAACTTTCCAAAATTGTCATATGCCCGACATCAGTATGATGCTGCATAACCGGCAAGGAAAAGTGACGGCAGATTTATACTGTTAAAATAGTTCAGTACTAGCTGATAGTGTTTCATGCATACAGATAGTCAAATGATAATTCAGCCCTACTAGTTTGCAAAACCATACAAATCTCTTTCAAGAAGTCTGGTGAAAATCCCCTCGAATAGTAATAGGGAAAAATATTTTTGTACTTAAAGGTTTTTTCCGGAACTTAAATATTGATAGACAATCCATAGTGTCTGACCCCTGGGACCCCAACTAATTAGCAGAATGGAGGAGCCCTTGAGTCTTCATTCTGCAAACACTGTGTAGTTCATATGAGGCATATACCGTAGCTGCTGAATTCAAAAAACGTCTCGTAAAAATATGTCCCATAAAAAAGAAGTGACATGTCACTTCTTGAAGTATTTTACTAATTGATTTTGAAGTGACACTACAAAAAACGCTTCAAAAATATACCTCAAGATACGCTTCATGATTCAAAAACGTCTGCAAAAATCACAAACGCTTTGAAAATCAGCTCCAAAAACGCCTGTCTTTAGAGACTGTTTATTCTTTAAATCAGCCTCGTATTTTTCTGCCTCAAACATACTGTATGCTGTGTGAACATACCCTAACACTGGTAGCATGCTTTCAGAGATTTGAACAAAAAACGCTTGCATTATAGACCTCATGCAGACGAGAGTATTGTACCCATGTTTAACTGCCTATATTCCTGATGCAGCACCCAGACAATGAACCAAAGTCAGAGCAGATATTACAATCAAATTATGGACACAGTTAAACATGGATAAAATAAGTCCATCTGAATGAGGTCTTAGGTTAGTGAATAAAGCAGCTACATCTGTTTGTTTTTTTTTTGTTTGTTTTTAAATACCATTTACAATACTTCCCAACCTTCAAGTATCACAAAAGACCGATGCAGCAATTTTTTTCCATGCTAATCCACGCCTCGAACCCTGACCAATCCCCGCCCATGCACACCCGGTTCAGCCCACACAGTATTATGCTCCCATAGTGCCTCCCCACAGTATAATGCCCCCATAGACCCCCCCCCCCCCACACACAATATAATACCCCTATAGCTGCCCCCACTCAGTAAAATACCCCATAGTGACTCTCATACAGTATAATGCCAAATAACTGCCCCACACAGTATACTGCCCCCATAGCTGCTCCATACAGTATAATACCTACATAGATGCACCCATATATTATAATGCCCATACAGATGCCCTCATACAGTATATTGCTCATATACATGCCCCCATACTGTATAATGCTCCCATACAGTATAGCTGCCCCATACAGTATAATGCCCACACAAATTCCTCCATACAGTATAATGCACCCATAGCTGCCCCCATACTGCATAATACCCCATAGCTACCCCATACAGCATAATACCCCATAGCTGCCCCCATACAGTATAATGCCCCATATAGTATAATGCCCCATACAGTATAATGCCCCATAGCTGCCCCCATACAGTATAATGCCCCATACAGTATAATGCCCCATACAGTATAATGCCCCATAGCTGCCCTCATACAGTATAATGCCCCCACAGCAGCCCCATACAGTATAAGGCCCCTATAGCTGCCCCATACATTATAATGTCCCCACAGCTGCACCCATACAGCATAATGCATCACAGCTGCCCCATACAGTATAATGCCCCCCCACAGCTGCCCCATACAGAATAATTCCCCCATAGCTGCCCCCTACAGCATAATGCCTTTTGCTGCCACCATAGCTGCCCCCATACAGTATAATGTCCCCTTAGATGCCACCATAAAGATAATGCCCCATAGCTGCTCATACAGTATAATGCCCCCATAGCTGTTCCATAAAGTATAATGCCCCACAGCTGCCCCCATACAGTATAATGTCCACACAGCTGCCCCATAGCTGTTCTCATACAGTATAATTCCCCCTTAGCTGCCCCCATACAGTATAATGCCCCCTTAGCTGCCCTATACAGTATAATGTCCTCTTAGAAGCCACCATATAGTAAGTTGTCCCCATAGTGCCTAATAAAAAAATAAAATAAATACCTAGCCCCGTCTCCACGACGAGTGGAGGAGATCTCTCTCCCCCTTACTATGAGTGACTCGGCGCAGACAGGCGCGATGACATCCCTGCATCATGCCTGTCTATGCCGAGTGGCTCACAGCCGCTGCACACAGTGAATGCTGCAGCAGGGAGCTGACGCTTCCTTGCTTCAGCATTGAATTCAACTGTATCTGCGTCCTGATGATGCAAATATAGTTGACACCGGAATATATGACAGGTAGCCCAGGACAATGGGAAACCTCCCGGAATCCGGGACAGTCCCGCTGAATCCAGGATGGTTAGTAGGTATGCCATTTACCAACTTTTTTATGCAGCTATACTGATTTCTATTGAAACCCAAGTAAGAGAAGAAGCTTGATACTTCCTCCATTTAAAAAAAAAAAAAAAAAAGCCTTGAAACCTATAAATCAGTGTGAAGACTATTCTTTTTATGGAATTTGTCAGGTAAACAAACTGTATCACAAATCCATGCAAGCATAGATTTAGTAAAACCTGTCCCTGCATAGTGAGAGTTGTTGGAGTTTGTTCTCTCACTGTCTGTCACTATCTACCAGGGAAAACTGAAAGAGCTACTTTTTTACCCAGGAAATTGTAAAGGCTTGTGTGAGATTAGAACAAAAACATGTCTTTCTTCCAGAAACAGCGCAAAATGTGTCTATAGGCTGTGTTTGGCATTGCAGCTTAGCCCCATTTACTTTAATCAGGATGAGCTGCAATACCAAACACAAACCCATGGACATTTGTGCGCTGTTTGTGGAAAATAGCAGCCATGTGTTTCTAATCGTATCCAAACCCTGTTGAAAGCAGCTGTGCTTACATGAGAAAGGTCGGGTTCACATGTAGTGTAAACACAAATCTCACACTGCCGAAAAAACTGCCGAAAAAACATTAATAAATCGACCTGTGTGTGGTTTTATAATCTGGAGCATGTAAATTTATGCTGCAAAATCACTGCTCTTCTGTTGCGGGTCTACCCCATTGAATTCAATATGGAGGTAAAACCTGTAACAAATAGCAGATGTGATTTTTTTCCACCGAAAAATCGCAACTCAGAAAAAATATATCTCATACTTGCCCAGAACTCTCTGCTCCTGTATCCAGCCTGGCCTCCAGGGATAACGTTTCATCCCATGTGACTGCTGCAGCCAATCACAGACTGCAGCATTGTCCGGCGTTGTCCAGCACTGTCCGGGGCCGGCGCAACTGGTGGCAAATGAATTTGTGCCGCTAGCCACTCTATAGTTACAACAACTTACAGCTCAGTTGAAAGAATCCAACCAATTGCGACACCTCACACGATGCCCACGGCCCTCCTTCTGACTAGGAGCCACAAGTGCCTACTTACATTCACCGGCTGCCCCCGAGCAACCGCTGGTCCACCCTGACCAACCTCCATGGTTGCCTGACTCAGTCCGAGTTAGCGGCCAGCAGCTCAGCGTGTTTGTCCCCACAGATGAGAAATCCTGCTGCACAGCTCGTGGCCATCTCGTCGTGGCCCATAGCTACTGACTCCATGTTTGTGAAGTGCGCAATCCCGCCATAAAAACTAAGTCTCACCCAACAACCCTACTTTAACCCTACCACTTACTAATTTTTCAAGCTATCTTCTACCACGCTTGCAGGTTGTTTCTAACAGATTTAGATCGATGTCTGCCCAACGCACACCATCTTCTCTGAACTGTCATTAGTCTGCACGACCAGGCCAGAAGCTCGACTTCTAGGGCCAGCCATGCCTGCCAGCACCCAACTGGCCCCATACCCATGTAGTTATTTATTATCCTGACCAACCTATCTGACCACCACTGTCTGACAAATGTACACCATCCCCTCTGAAAAGTCCATAACACCCCAAGTCCAGGTCCTTGTGCTGCATGGCTTGTAGAAGCTCTATCTGTAGCTATATACTGGCTCCTTCCACTGTAGCTAGCTTGAGTACTGTAAGCACAAAACATCCTGCCAGTATCCTTTGTCATTCATGCATGTAGATCCTGCCTGGATAATGCAACCCACTCAACTCCTTGTCTATTGCATTGTTTACTCATGCCCCTTTTGGAAGCGACAGATACTGTATCATTCTATACTTCCTTTCTGGACACCACTCCTAATGGTGATACTACCAACCCTTCTATTGCTGCCTGATCAATGCTCCACCACCATACTGCAAAACACCACAAATCCCTATTGACTATTGACCTACTCTTCCCCTTGACTGCTTCCCCATTCCATTGCCGCAATGGCTTCCCTAGACAGCGCAAAAACGTTGACAAACTTTTCCTCCCTTATCTTTTCCAACACTTCCCGAGGCAAGTGCGAGTAGGTAGGAGACAGCGAACGTGCATAAGTGTGCCGGCCGCCAACTGTCATTATACTTTCCACTAAAGGATTGGCTTGTGGTATCTCCGAAATCACTCGCCCCTCCTTGCTTTTAAATATTTTGTCTCATGTTCAAATTATCGGACCCTCCTGGGATCATGCTGCTCTAGCCCACTCAGGAACCATGTCCAAAGGCCCTAGAACTTGGCCCATCATTCTATGTACCCTTACATTTTTGCTAGGCAGACACCTTTAAGGATACCCATCTTGCCCACTCGGCTCCATCCTCCCAGCTACAGAAGTTTCTATAACACCTGCCAACCGTCTATTATTTTTTATTTTTGGACCTGTCCCAACTGGTGCATATCTCCTTGTAATCTGTGCTCCATTAATTTGTTTGCCTTGTGGAAACATTGTGACCCGAATGTGCTATGTAAAACAGTGCCCCCCACCGCGCTATAAGGCACACTTTCCGCTAATGCACTATTTTGGCTGAGATAACCATGTTTCCCATTAGATTCTTCCACGAGTATCGCTTCAGGCTGATGCCGGGACACTAAAAGGTACTTCCAGTCACCACAGAAATTTACCAGCAATACAATGCCCCCCACTGTGCTAAAAATAACATTGATCCCCTCTTATGCACTATAAATAACATTGACCCCCCCCCCCACTGAGCTACAAATAACATTGACCCCTACACTGCACTATAAAAAAAACATTGCCCACCACCGCAGCGCTATTTTGGCCCGAATAAACTTGAATCCCACTAGTCGCTGTTATGGACATCCCTTCAGGCTGGCCGCCACCTCCCACAATGTCAGGACAATTACTTCTGGTCCTCGCCGAAGGTGTACAAGCATGGACAAGCATGTACAGGTAACGCTGTATGACGGCTATGTGTACGGTCCCTACCGCATCACATCAGAAGAGTTGGCCTAAATGAGACTTACCAAAATTCCAGCGAGTGGCACGGAAAGATCCTGATGAGCGGCCGCAAGGACCTGCAGCACCCTGGACCCCTGCTAACTCCCCAAGCGCTTGTAATCATTTTTATCACGCCTTGATGCACTGCGAATGTTCTTGGTAGGACAATCTTTCTCTGAGACTCCTCTTTATCTTGTCCACGGCACTTGGGGATATCCATCAACTGGGCATCCATTCTTAAGCCAGGATCAGGACTCTTTAGACACCGGGGTCAGGATTCCTTAGGAATGTCTTGCTTTTCCCTGTAAGTAGAAACAGAATTAGCCAGCTATTCATCACCTGACTTACCTTAAATGCTCCTACACTACTCCACTCCTATTCCCCTCACCCAAATAACTTTACTCTGCCCCCTGATTCCCTCAACCAATTACCTTACACCATTTTGGACAAGGAAATCCCTAACCTACACTATCCCTATTACTACCAAACTATCTAAGGCTCCCCACTACTACCACTTTATTCCTGGGGTCCAAATGGCCCGCTTTATGGTTCCTAACAGGCATTCTGCCCATTCGTTACTCTTTCTTGTTGGATGACGTAGTAACCAGAGGGGGAACGAACACATCTGGGATATAACTTTACTTTGAAACAATAAGATTTTCATTTGCCCTACATGTCTTTTTGTTCTCTGATAAATTACATGGGGGGCAAACTATGGCAGCTAGAAATAACAAATTTCAATAAATTCAGAGGAAAAGTGAAATGTCATCTGGGTGAATGATAGTAATCTATAATACAGGTAATTGTGGAAGAAGTTCCAGCACTCGGGTCTGAATGAATAAAAATCCACGACTTCATTGAAGACACACGATAAAATCCATCATCTTTAGCAAATGAAGATGAATTTTATTGTGTCTTCCATAAAGTTACACAATGACCACTGGGACCCCCACCGATCCTTCTAACGGGAGTCCTCGAGTGTCCTATGTAATTGGATTGGTACTGTGCATGCTCTGCAAATGGAGCAGTGGCTAAGCATGCGCAGTACCGCGTCATTCACATAGGGCACTGTGTAACCCCCATTATCGAGATACGTGGAGGTCCCAGGAGTTGCACCCCACCAATAAGAAATTTTTATCACCTTTCCTGTGGATAGGTGATAATAAATGATGATTATGGGAAAACCCTTTAATGTCACCTATGGTGCATTCTGATGATTGACCTTACTCTAAAAAAAAAGTTTATTGTCCTGGAAGTCCCTTGCTACTCCAGTCTCTCTCAATTCACTGTTTCAGTGAACTCTGGACAGCAATGTGCAGGGTAGTTAGCCAATTCTAATACGATTTTTGTTACATTCTCTATCTTCAATTGCTTCCCTGTCCTTCTGTAGCATTCACCACCCCCCTATTCTCCATTATGTTTTGGGTCTATTGCTCCCTGGGGTATCTCTTCCTTGATATTTGCCTCCTGGGATTATTGCAGTCTTTTATATGTTCTTAAGTAAGTCATCTACTTTCTAGGCTTAAACTTCTGGTCTGTCACTCTTCAACACTGATGTACATTGCAGTCCAGAATATATGGCCTCACTCAATCCACTAGAAGTAGGATGTTTGTATCAGAATCATTTGCCTTGATCTCTGCTCATATATCTATGTTTTTAAGGACTAGTAAAACATTCCCATACAGCATAGGGGAAAATTTTCTTTTGACAATTTGATGCAATGTCTGTTCAAGAGAAGGACTTCTGTTTTTGGTACAGAATTAAGCTAAAACCGGGTTGGTAATAAACGGGTTAAGATATTTTATTACAACCCATTCTTTAAATATTTGTCTTTTTATTATATGTAATGAAACGTTCTGCCAATTGTGGTGCCCAAACTGCCTAAGGGTAATCTGGAAATCTGTATTCCATGCAGATAATAAGAATCTAACAGTACGAGCAGGATTCTAATAACCTATTATCACTGACACATTATAGAGCTCTGCAATTATGACCCTGTACTAATTGGTACTTACACACACACCAATGAAGACTGACACTAGCTAACCTTATCATGGAGACCTGCTAGGCCATAACTGTCTTATAAAATGTAACTACAATTAACCCTTTCATGTCAATAATTTGGATCAATTTACCGTCAATGTATCTCTTACTATTCTAAGACAGAGGTAAGTTGCTTAAAATATTTTGCCCGTTTGCTGTACCCCTGTGATTCCACCTAATATAGGTTATCATAAAAATGTTTTTATAGACAAGAGGGCAAGAGGCGTAGAGGAAGCAAGTGCCCTTTAAGTCACTCTCAAGTTTACTTTACTTAAGGGCTCTTCTGGTACTGCTAATGATAGGCTGTGGTTTTCGTAGTGAAAACATTATAATGATTATTCTAAAAGGCATGATTCCTCTTCACCGGATTAACTATTACCTATTATGATATTATTTGGTAGCTCTATTATTTTAGTTCTCCTGGTCTCATGAATGCATTCGTTAATATGTCCTTTGTCTCCATACTGGTTTCTTTCTATATTCCCCAATAGAGTCTTGAAGAGCAGTAAGTCCATACGTTTCCAAGCCTATGGCTAACAGTGGTAGGTTCCAGGTGACAAAGAAGATTCATATATACATATTACTCACATGTTAAAGCCGAACTGAGATATCATCTCAATATTTTCTCTGTGGAATATATATATTTTTTATAAATAACAAGTACTTTTCTGAACCAGATCCAGCTGAATGAACACATTTTCTTAAAGCCACTACTATATATGCTCAAGAGCAAATAGGAAAAAAACAACATTCCTTTATTATGTGAGGATTATGACATAGCAATATCGACCACTAAGTATCAGAAACGAATAGTGGTATGCGGTAATAACTGCATGTGGTTGGCATCCACCACTGCTCATCCCAGCTCTCAAGGTTTTAGAAGATGAGAGCGCTTTTTAAAGTCTGGTTCTGATGTATCTTTCCAAGTGCAGTAAACATTAACATTTAGCAGCACACAAGAGGTTTGCAAATGCACGAAACAATCGTAAATAAGGACATAGAGGAATAAAACTAGGCCAAGAATAACTCCTCACAGCGGGATCTTCATACTCAGCGCATCAAATGGTGTAGGCAGGGGGCAGGTCAGTATTTAACCTGCCAATAGGTGTGAACCTATAAGACAGGATCATAAAATAAACACACGACTTGCACCTTCTAGTCAAATAACAGACATTACTGGAAATTACCCCCACCAGAATAGTACTGTTTATACGTCAATGGAAAGGTTATAGAAGGTGAGCACAAAAAGAGAATATAGAAATCATTTCTTGAGGAATGTTTGTTACTCTGTTCAACACACACATCCTATAATTCACAAACATAACCACCAACAGCGACACTCTGAAAACCACAGTGTCTCCTTTGGGAAATGTTACTTCTATCAACTCATATTTTGAAGACTTAGCACCAGGCCCGAGTCAAACTTACTTTAATGCATTAGCTAAAGATGGAGCAGACGTCATAGCTTTAAGGACCCATTCACATGAGCGTGAATCTCGTCCGTGTGCTGCGCATGGAAATCACGCACAGCACACGGACCCATTGTTTTTAATGGGACCGTTCACACATGCGTGAGTTTTCACGCAGCGAGGATCCGCTGCGTGTAACTCACAGCATGTCCTATATTGGTGCGTTTTACGCGTAAAGTCAATGTGTGCGTGAAAACCACGCACTGCACACGGATGCACATCCGTGTGTGGTGCGTGTTTTGCGCATCAATTCCATTAAAAAAAAAAGAAGTGCACTGCGAGTGGTGAAAAACATAAGCCACTCTCAAAGCCCACTGATGCACAATGCAACACACATGGACCAGATTTACGCACGTTTTTCACTCGTGTTAATGTAGCCTAATTATCTCGCAATGACATGGAATATCTTTGTAATGAACCTAACTTTCCTGATATATACGCAGCTTAACTAATGAGAAATCTTGTACAATGTACAGGTCCACATTTTTCCTTTTTAACCTTATGCTAAACTTAGGGAAAATATTTTTCTATTATTCCATTTTCATGCTTTTTAATTTATGTAGAAGTTAGCATACTTCCAAAGTTACATACAGTATCCAATATCGCCGTATTAGGTGGTATTGTCAGACAATCGGATGTGCATGGGGTAGCTGGAATGTCCCCAAACATCTGCCGTCAGGGAAAACAAAAATGAAGCTAGTTGGATTTCAAGAAGCCCAAGCCCTTGTTTCCTAGGGAATAAAAGTTGCCAGAGGGAGTGTGACAGCAGCTTATCCCCCCTCTCCCTATCGAAGTACACATTCATGCTTGGCTGATATGAAAATGTATGATTATGAAGTTTGTGGGTGAGATAACTTTCCGCCTAGTATTAGAATGGGGGTTAGTTTTTATCTTTTGTTTCTGAGCAGGCTCTAGGAATATTGCTGCGTCTGACCTGTTCAATTAGACGTGTTATCCATAATTTAGTCAGGTAAATGACGTATGAATAAAGTAATGCGACTTTTTAAATAATTTAATATTTGAGAATTGAAAATTTGTGAGAACTCGAGGATGCTCGTGATGAGAAAGATGTATTGCCGAGGAGACATATTTCTGAGTAGTTACAATGATAGGGATACACTGTTTATTTGAAATGATAGATTGTATACGTTATGTCTTAAGAGTTAATTCATATAATGTATGCATATTCTTTGCTATAGCTGTAACATTTACGGCATATGTTTTGATGATACTCTACATCTCTTCTAACAGCCCCATGTGGTGGACATCTGACTGCTCCGAGTGGGATGATTCTGTCCCCTGGTTGGCCTGGGTTCTACAAGGACTCCTTAAACTGTGTGTGGGTTCTTGAAGCGCAACCTGGATACCCCATAAAAATCACATTTGACAAGTAAGTTAAGACATTATCTGTCTGACCAAAGGAAGGCTCATTTTCTATACATGAGCAAGCATATGAGATTAAACCTTCAAAGTATCTTCAAAGTAGAGTCATAAACATGACTTAGGCATGAGTTTCTTGTTCATCAGTTTTAAACTAGACTTTGATATGTTAAGATTAGGTAGAGCTGATGTTAAATTAAGTATCTTAGTTATAGATCTTTCATATTCATCTTCACAGAGAGCACATATTATTGCAGACTGTCTTCTTTAAGATGTTACCATTACAGTTAGATCAGTTGCACCAAATATCTAATGTCACCTGCTCTATTGTAATACATTTGGTGCAATTTTCTTCTTTTTCTCTGACTCCTAAATGCATGCACCGACATTATTGATAAATGACCCACGTATATTCAAACTCAAAGTAGTAAAATTTTAAGCAACTAAAAGTTTGAAAGAATCTACAATAAAAATCCTTTAATCTGGAATAAAAGGACGTGGTTAATGCTATTCTGGATAGTTTGACAGCCATAGAAAAGGATATATACAGATGTGTCCACTCTTACCTTTTGCATGAATTTGGTTAAGGACTTTAAATTCTCATGATACCAATTCAATACAATATGATGACATGTTAGCAAAACCCTTGACAGGCTGCAAATCCCACCACAACCACTGGTCATCTCGTGTCAAACATTTCAGGATATGTTAAGATAAGAGAAAAGGTAAGGAAGGACAGATTATTAGTCAGTTCAGTGTCAAAAACAAGTGCTTGACTATATGAATTTATTGGAATTTTTCTGTCGTTTTTGTGATTATAATGATAAAATATATTTAATAAAACCTGAATAGCAAGAGATAATTAAAATGACTTAATACTGTACATGTTAACAGAAAATCAAATAAAATAAGACAAATTGATCTCTAATATTCTACTAAATATAGTCTTATAGATAAAAAAAAATCTTTAGTGAGCTTAGTATATGGAATTTCTTTTCTGTACTAAGCCTTATGCCTAATTTGTTTTTAACATTAGGAAGAGTAGTAGAGTAAGGGGAGAGAAAATCTTTTGACTCAGCTTAGATGAAGCCTAGTGGCATCAGACTCGGGTATTTTAAAGGGTATTTTCCAAATGTGTTGGTGCCCACAACTTAAATGGCTAAATTTCCCTTCTTACCCCTCCATTCTGATTAAAGTTATTTCCCTGACTTTCTATAGGTACTATATCCCATGTTTTTTTTTATAAGGAGTTAATGATAGTATACCAGTAATATGCATAGGGGTCTAGAGTGGTCAATACTTAGTATCTCTGGTAGTCTAGGGTGAGGAAGGGTTTAATAGTGATATTCATTATCTATGGTAGTCCAGAGGATATAGTTAAGGGTTACTATCTAATATCCGTAGGTGGTTTAGTGGTTAACACTAAATATATAGGATTCACCGACACCCTGCAGTAATACTCTACCGAATCCAATAGGACTCTGAGGTGATCAGCCACACAGTAGAATTTCTTCCAACATAGTCCAGCATAGTCTAGGAAAGAAGTTGCAGCACTCAATTGGAATTTTCTTAAAAGCACTTTACTTTATTTGTATCATTTTTAAAGATAAAGCATGGTGGACACAAACACATTCAAAAACATAGCAGCACAAAAAACCAAACATGTAAATATGTATATATTATTATTTTACAGAATTAACAGGATTTCCATACAGATGTGTCCACCCTTAACTTTCCATGAATTGCATTGTTATATAATTTGTCATGATATCAATTCATCACAATCTTGTGCCAGAAAAAAAACCTTATAGTTTAACGTAAATGTTTTTTTAACATGTCCGTGAGCGATTGATGGCTGACGGATGGCATCCATCAGAGGTATCCCTCTGAGATATCCCCCTTTTTTTTATGTGTTTGTTTAACAAACTATCTTCGGCAGCCTCTTAGAAATGAATGGAATGGTTGTATATATTCCTCCTAAAATGCTGCCAGAAATAGAATGGTGAATGTTGGAGCAACCGGTGTCCCCAATGCTGTTCCTGCCCTCTGTCCATTGATGGTTGAATATAAATGTGTTATGCGACAGTACAAACTCTAGGAAGTCACAGATAAATTGTTTACAATCAGATTTCTTATCTGTCTTATCCAGAAATCTTTTAACTATACTGACACCAAGATTATGTGGGATTCTGGTATAGAGGATCTCCAGATTAATGGAGGCCAACCCTTAACCAGAACCCCACACAAAAAACTGGAGGGATAAAAGGAGGTCATTAGTGTAAAATAAATAAGATGGGACATGTTCCAGGTTCGAACCAATCTCAGGGACCAATCCAGGTACTAGGACAAAGGCTCAGTCACTGAATTGATGACTGAGACGATCGTAAATCTTACGTAAATGAAGAAAGAAAAATACTGAAGTTAGGTCCCATAACGTTTTTTTGTTCGTGACTTTATTAGCTGTAGGATAGACAATGTCTTGTATGTAATCTGTTGTCCCTGTGGATACTACTACATACCTGTAAGTAAAAAGATCAGAGCACTTTTTAAGAGAGTACGAGAACATATACAGTACGTTCTCTCACCACTGATTATGATTGCCCAAAACTGATCAAACATTTTTGTGATGCCTATGGAGGGAACACCAGTGTAATTTTATTTGCTGGTTTGTTAAAAATGGTCATTTGAACCCCATCACATATTGATAAACACAGTAATTATTACAGAGAGAAGCGCACTGAATAGTGAGGGCAGAAGAAGTTGGTCCTTTAGAGATGAATGAACAGAATGGTTTAAGTATAATACTAGGGAAATGCTGTTGCTTATGCCGAATAATAATTTACAAGTATTTATATGCGTCATGCAAGTTGAGTTTGGATTTTTTGCGCTGCTGTTTTTAATGTTAATTGGGGGTGTTTCTTTTCCCACTTTATTCGCATGTACGTATGTGATGTGTTGGGGGCGGTACACAAGAGCCAGATGAAGCGTGGATAGCACGAAATGGCTGTGTCCTATTCTGTGTTTGTATCCACCAGGCTGTATCTTTTAAAATGGCACAAATAAAGTGATGTGTTTTAAGGAAATTCCTGGGGAGTGCCGCAACTTTTTTTTCCTATTGCTGGACTTAATATACAACTCAATGATTTCTCATGAAATGAACAAAGAGCGTTTCCAGATATTGACAGATTAAAATAATTTTCTGTTCTGACAGAGGAAGACCAATGATTGTGGTCATACTTACCAATGCTATTGTCACTATCCATAATATAACAGGCTTGGTTCCTAGTAGCTATATCTAACCAGTGAGCCTAGACCTGCTGTAATCACCCTAACAACAGCTTTAATTGTTGTTGTTTTTCGGAGAATGCATTCAGCTCTAAAGATTAAATATTATTTATAATATGATGTCATTTATTATGTCCATGTAGGTTTAAGACTGAAGTAAATTATGACACTCTGGAGGTGAGAGATGGAAAGTCTTATTCTTCATCATTGATTGGGGTCTATGACGGTACACAGGTACCCCAGTTCCTGATCAGTACCAGCAACTTCCTCTACCTCCTCTTCAGCACTGACAAGAGCCACTCCGATGTCGGTTTCCAAATTCGCTATGAAAGTAAGCCTTATCTTTATGTACATTTTACATGCTAGTGCATTCTGTATCTTATAGACCAATTTTATTACAATACAAAAAGACTGCGTTTTAGTCAGGCTCTGAATTGTTACATTTCTGCTGAAATTGTGTCTGTTCTACTGATCAAAGATAAAAAATAGTCAAGTTGCTTGTATTTCATTAAAAATAATTACCCCCATCTGGTGAAAAGAATGAATATGGAGGCAGGTCTTGTATGAATTGTTCATTTGTGTAGCTGTTAGCACAGCAGGTCGGGCATTGCGCCCCTCAAATATAGAGAAGTTGGCGTCATTGTGTTAGCTGTGCTGTAACACTATGTTTGGAGAACTCAAATCTATTAGAAGCTGTTTCGCACTCTGCGGTCTGATCATCTTTATTGATTTTCTTTTACCATAACAACTGGAGTAATGACTTCTGGACAGCATTATTGAATAAGAAAGCTGCTTTTATTCCTCCTTAATTTGGATTCCTTTTCCTTCTGCTTTGAATGAAAGCTGCCAAGAGGCTTTTTTCCAGAATCCTCTACTGTTTCACTCTGTGGGCGCATTTCGGTGTGTTTATCTTCAAAGAACATAGTTATTGGTGTAAATAGGTTGCTGTATTAACTCACCAACTAATATTTAGTATCATTGTATGAAGTCAATCCTTCTGTCTTGCTCCAATACTGACAAAATGAGACTAATGCAGAATTGATAATCACATTATATACACTATAAATGCAAACATTTTAAAGAAAACGTTTTTTGGGGGAGAAATTTGGTTGCCACATCTGCCCTGTCCTTTAATATATAGGCCACACACGCAAAGTGTCCCACTCTAATGTCCTAACTTTTGAATGGCAAGTTGAATGTAGAAAAAGTGGTCACATTGGAGTAATGGTGCAGCTGATGCATCAATGCTGTTGTGTGAATGCACCCTTAGGCTACATTCACACAAGCGTGACAGATTTACGCACGTAAAAAATGTGCGTAAATCTGTCCATGTGCGTTGCGCTTTTGCATCAGTGTGCCTTGTGTGTGGCATGTGTTTTTCACGCACTTGCAAGCACTTCTTTTTTTTTTCATTGTAATTGATGCGTGAAATACAGACAGCACACGGATGTGCGTCCGTGTGCTGTCCGTGGTTTTCACGCACCCGTTGACTTCAATGGGCGACTAGGTATGTGAAAACGCACTAATATAGGACATGCAGTGAGTTGCATGCAACGGACACTCGCTGCGTGAAAACTCACGCATGTGTGAATAGCCGCATAGAAATCAATGGGTCAGTGTGCTGTACGTTGTTTCAACGCACAACACATGGACGAGAATCACGCTCGTCTGAATGAGCCCTTACAGGCTCATTGGAGCAGGTTCATTTAAAATTTGTGACAGTTAAAATCTTCTTTTCTAGAAAGTTTATTGCCCTTATCCTTTTGAAGCACTCCCTGCTGTGAGCTCTTCTCCTTAAGTTGGCTAGGGATGGGTATGGTCAAGATCCTTTTCCACCATGTTTTTGGGTATCTCTCAAGCGCCCCACACCATTTACTTACAAATGTGAGGCTATTAGCGCACATTTTGATCAAATTGGGTGAGCTCACCTGCCACGACAAGGCGACCTCTTTGAAGTGGGTCCCTCACCTAAAAATACACCTCTGTTCTGGGTCTAAGCCTGAAGAAGATACTTGGGGTAGGTAGGAACCAGTTTTACTGTAATTAAAAACACCCTTGGGCAGAATGGGAGGAGTGCAAAACCAAAAATGGAGGCAGTCACTACCCCCACATTTACAACACAAAACACAAAAAAGTTGGTCAGTACATCCTAACAAAATGAAAAATGTGCAGGTGCACGTACGCTGTGACTGCAAACACTACATGTAAAAAGAAAAAATCAATGCAACAGCACTCTGCAAACGCTAAGACTACCTATTGCACTATATATAGAAAATTTGCATTACTGTTACATTTACTTACAAATATGAGGTTCTTAGCGCACATTTTGATCAAATTCTGTGAGCCCACCTACCACGACACGGCAACCTCTTTTAAGTGGGTCCGTAACCTAAAAATACACCTCTGTTCTGGGTCTAAGCCTGAAAAATGAGCTCAGGGTAGGAAGGAACCAGCTTTAATCTAATTAATTTTAAATAACAAGTATACTAACATTTATATATATATTGTTTGTGTGCATGTATATACATATATATATATATATATATATATATATATATATATACTGTGTATGTATATATGAATATATATATATATATTTAAAATGAATATATGAAACCCTGTTGATCCATCTTTTAGATCTGTTGTTCGCTGTCCCAGATATTTTTTAGTCATGTAGTATACACTACAAAAGATTAAAAAAAAATCTTGTATTTATTATTAGATTTTTTAACAAGACGGAAGTAACTCTAATAGATTTCTTCAGAAAGAAAATTGCAATTTTAAATTTATTTTTGCTGTGATGCCTGAAACGACTGCCTTGGTATAACCTTCTGAAGACCTGCCCCAGAAAATAGTTAAAAAGCATTCCTGTTATAAGTACATCCACATTGACAGCAGCCATACTAATATCTAATTAATGTATTTCTTTGCTTCAAGACATCTGGTATGAAAATGGGACTTTGTCATCCAAGATTTTACGCTAACATTTTATTTCTACATTACTTTGTGGATACTGAAGCTGAGCAATAAAAATATAGAGGGAAATATTCATGTATACCTATTCACCCTCCTTCAAGAGAAGTGCACCTACATTGTATGTGAAATGTTGGGCAGTGGCAGATTTTTCTCCATACATATGACAGGATGAAGAAGAACTCTCCATGGTTACCACACAGCTCAAGCTACATTGAACCCCTACGAAGGAGAAATATCTTACAGATATCCTGTTTTATTGTTTACACAGATGTGAAATCTTTTATCAAATTGTACTGTGTAAATTTGTCTTTTAAAGCAGTGCTCCTGGCAGTATAAATACAATTTTTCTGTGGGGTTATAATATGGATGTACACTTGTTGCCAGCTAATTTACATTAAATGAACCACATGGAAATGGGGGCCGACTCTAATGCTATATAAAATATGCCCACTAAGGTCATAAAATAAATATTTTACTTGTGAATTAACCTAAAAACAAAACAAAACAAAACACCAATAACAGGTGATTTACTCCAAAGTCAACTCTAGATAGGATATTTTCTGTTGAACATCTTGGGATTTTCTGAGGCATAGTTACATTATCATGTGAGAACCGGGACCCACCGTAGGGTTCTCTGGTGCCCTCATCGGTCAGTCCGACCTTGTTCTGAAGTGGTTTAAATTTAAAGAATAGTGACATTTTCTTAAAAGAAGATGTATAGCTGTTCCTGCAGAACAAAATAATGTACTGTAAATTATACACCTTTCAATGATGAATAGGAGACTGATGGAACTATTTTGCTATAGTTTCCATGGACCCAAAGAAACAGCCTTCATGGTTGCCATACGGCATCCGATAGGGCATAGCACAATTTTTTTCTATCTGATTTGTATGGAATTTGACAAAAAAACCCTCTGTATGTCTTTGCATGAGAGTGGAGTCATATGGAGGTATAACAAGGGACACATTTACCTTTATAGATGCCATATTATAGCTCCATGCCTGAAAGTCACAAACTAAGATCGCAGTTTGCTATGATAATCATTTTCTTATTCGCTTCTGCAGACGACTCACAGTAGCAGAGTCTCCTGTATATTGTCAATGACCTGATAATCTGTATAGACTTGGATCTTCTAATATCTAGCAGAGAGTATTCCTCTAGACAGCATTTTGAGTGGTTCATGATAACACTCAATGCAGATTTTAATAATACCATGAACCCCAAGAAGCAAAACAAGGGGGGTCTTTATATTACAAGAGCTAAGCCAAGTAATATATCTGGTTTTGAGTAGGGAAGAATGACCCATCTTCAGCCAAAACTATTATTTTCTTCATTTGTGGAAGTTTTGTACCGTAAGATATACAATTAGAATTGTCATTTTATGATACTATAGAACTGTATGTCAACTGACTATTGATGCATGAATACATACCACCATGTTTATTTGGTGGTGATGATGATGATGATAACGATGAAGATGATGATGTTAATGATGTAAACCTCAGCCTTTTTTCTTATCTCCTGTTGTTTATTCATCTTTCTCATTTCAGCTGTAAAATTGCAGTCAGATCACTGCCTTGATCCAGGAATCCCAGTCAATGGTCAACGTCATGGCAATGATTTTTATGTTGGGGCACTCGTGACTTTCAGCTGTGATTCAGGTTATACCCTCAGTGATGACCAGGCACTGGAATGTGAGCCCAACTTTCAGTGGAGCAGACCGCTGCCCAGCTGTGAGGGTATGATTTTACATAAAAGCATACATGAAGTCATACGATTGTACATGAATACAGATGTAACACAGTTGAGTTTGTCAATGTAGGTAAACCTACTGATTTTGAACACAGTTCTCAAACAAAATAGTTAAAGTATTTTTCAAATATTTGTTACATATGTTTCATCTTTGTCTGGATGCATTTTATCCACCTGCAGTACAAATTCTCTAAGTCCCTGTTCTCACGGCGGATTTTGAGTGACTGGTCTCGCCGCAATATCCAGCGGGGAATTATTCCTGCGTCAGCAAGAAGACTCCTCCACCCATTGACTTCATTGGGAGGTTCGGTGCGGAATCCACTCGAAGATCGAGCAGGACACTTCTTTTTCCCGCTAGCTAAATATATATCAGCTAGCGGGAAAAAGAAGCATCCAACTCCCATTGAAATGGATAGGAGACTGAATTTTGCAACGGAATCTGCAGCAGGTACCACCGCAAAAATTCCACCGTGTGAACAGGGCCTAAGCCTTCAGCCTATGTCATTAAATTCTGATGTTATTCTTTCTGCAGCTCTTTGTGGGGGTTATATCCAGGGATCCAGTGGAACAATCTTATCTCCAGGTTTTCCTGATTTTTACCCCAATAACCTTAATTGCACTTGGACTATAGAAACATCACATGGTAAAGGTAAGAGCTTATATTTCACATTCTTGTTTTGAAAAATATGGCACATATTGCCTTTTCCATTTCCCTACACAATTTAATAAACATTTAGGGGATAATTTATCAACAGTTCTACAGCAGTTTTATGGCGTGGAAAAGACGCAAAAGGGCCAAAAAGTTTTTGGCCTATTTACACCATCCTCTGCACTTTTGTGGGGAAGGGGGCATGGCCTCATGGAAAGGGGGATGGCCACCAAGGCTGGAGAAAACTGGCATAAGTTTACGCTGGCTCGTAGCTGGCATAGGTTTCACTCTATGGGGTATAGCAAGGTAGAAGGCTACGACTTCCCCTATTTGACTACCCCTCATTGGACAGTTAAAATAAAAATATAAAAATTATACTCACTTCAACGCTCCTCTTCTCCCCTCTCCCTCCCTCGTCACTCCCTCCCTGCTCATATAACGTACTGTAGCCGGGCAGCATCAGGGCATTGTATGTGATGCATCACTGATGATGTTGAAGTGCTGTGTCGCATATAAAGCCCTGATGCTGCCCAACGTCAGGACCTTGTATGAGCAGCGCCAATCAGGGAGCCAGATGGGAAAAGAGGAGCAGTGAGTTGAGTATGTGTGGTTTCTTTTTTTGGGGAATGGATGGCGCATAGCCCGGCTGATAGATGTGAACGTTTATGAAGAGGCTTTCTGCTCTTTTATAAATGTGTCAGAGATTAATCCATTTTTTCTTTCTACTCGGACTGGTGTATGAAACTCCAGTGTGAATAATTCTCCCCCTTAGGCCAAATGCACACGATGCGTATTACGTGCTGATTTTCCGCGTATATTTTCCTGCGACAAATTCACAGCATAATACAGTACCAGCAAAGTTAATGAGATTTCAAGCAATGCGGTGCGTATTTTAAAATGCTCAGCATGTCGATTTGTTTTGCGTTCTGCCTCAGAATTGTATCTGTCAAGTTTTTGTTTTTTTTAAAAAAGCACCAAAATTCGCAGCATAAAACTGCACCTATTTCCTCATCAAAATGTAAAAACTACATCTGAAAACGCATAAAAAAATCCACACCATTTAGTGAGGATTTTACCTGCGGAATTACCTGCGTTTATCTGCGGTTTTAAAGTGGATTTTCTGCACCAAATTACGCAACGTGTGCATGTAGCCTTAGTGTTCATGGAGGGACACATAACTTTTATACTCTAAGAAACCAAGCTGGATACCAATATGATTAGTTATCTATTGCACGCCCAATACTAGGAAAAAATGGATGAAAACTATGTTAGCATGTGAATAGAAGTCTTTAAAATAAAGATGAGTAGAATAGATGAGCTTGAAAGAAGGAAAATGATAGCAAAAATGTGGTGTGTCATTTAAGTTAAACTGAATGATATAAACCGTTCAGCCATAACATTAATACTATCTGCTTAATACTGCGTAGTTGATATCAGGCACCAAGACAGCAGCAGCAGGTTCTTCAAGTCCTGTAAGTTACAAGGATTGGCCTCCATAGACCGACCCTGTTTTTTCAGTAAATTTCACAGATGCGCGATTGGATTGAGATCTGGAAATTTCGAGGTCATGTCAACACATTAAACTCTTAAAGGGGTTGTCCAAGAATAAATTGTATTTATATTTTAACTTAATGGGACATATATAATTAACTTTGTAATATAATGTCTATTTACCTGTGGCAGCCATACATAGTTCTGATTAGCGGTCACGTGACCGTACCCAGAGTACATTTTTAATTTCCTGTGATGTTCTGCGTCTTTGCTCAGCTAGCACTTCCGTCTAATCAGAGACACATGGCGTCATCAACTACGTCAACAGGCAGGGGGCCAGGCGGATTTTTCCTGAGCTCTTCAGAGCTCCGCCTCTGGTCCCACTGCCTGTAAATGTAGTTGATGACGCGCCGTGCCCCTGAATAGCCAGAAGTGCTGGCTAATCAAAGACACGGAGCATCGTCTCTGCTAGTACACGCCCCCGCCTCCTATTATCTGGTCGTCCACACCTTCTCCTCCCTCACACTTGTAATTCTGGCACTGACTGGCCGCCTTGTCTCTCCACTAAAATGCCCCTCCTCCGCTTATCTCGACCACCAGGCCCCCTTCTCGTTCTTCTCTATGTTCACCGCACCAGCCTCCTCTTGCTGCGTCCGAAACCCGCCTACTATCGCTACTGTCCCTTTTTTATCTATTAGCCCAGGGGTCTCAAATACGTGGGGTAGACCCTGACATCACTGTCCACATACAGTTTGGACAGTGATTTCAGGGGCCTCCCCAGAGTCCGTGAGCAGAGCCTATAATAGTGTTCTGCTCTGGGACTGCGAATCTGGGGGAACCCCTGACATCCCTGTCATATATGGACAGGGATGTCAGGGGCTTCCCCAGAGCCAGAGTCCCAGAGCAGAGTGCTAGTATAGGCTGTGCTTCGGGACTCTGTGGAATGCCCTGACATCACTGTCCATAAATGGACAGTGATATCAGGGGCTTCCCCAGAGCCGGAGTCCCAGGCAGAGGGCTAGTATAGGCTCTGCTCCAGGACTCTGTGGAATCCCCTGACATCACTGTCCATATATGGACAGTGGTGTCAGGGGCTTCCTCAGAGCCGGAGTCCCGGGCAGAGCGCTGGTATAGGCTCTGCTCTGGGACACTGGGGATAGCTTCTGAAATCTACAGAGGGCACTGTGGCATTATCTAGGGGGTGGATGGCATTATCTACAGAGGGCACTGTGGCAATATCTACAAAGGGCACTATGGCATTATCTATGGGTGGGTGTGCAGTAGTATCTACAGAGGGCAGTGTGGCAGTATCTACAGAGGGCACTGTGGCATTATCTAGGGGGGTATGATATTGTCTACAGAGGGCTCTGTAGCAGTATCTACAGAGGGCACTATGGCATTATCTACTGAGGGCACTGTGAAATTATCTACCTGTATTATCTATCTGTAAAAAAAATTACTTTTTACCATTGTTTGGTGTTTGCTTCACTGCAAGGGTCAGTTCACACGTTGCATGAATACTGCGGTAAATCTGCAGCAAATACACTAGCAGCAAAGTGGATGAGATCAAAAAAATCCCATCCACATGCTGCGCAAATACTGAGCGGAAAAATCGCTTAGTAATTAACCTGCGGTGCAGAGTTTGATTCCGCAGCATATCAATTGTATTTGCGTAAACGCTGCTTATTTGTTACGGGTTTTCCCCATTCAATTCAATAGGGAGATAAATCCTGCAACAAATAGCAGTCGTTGTGTTTTTTGCGGCGGGTTCGCAGCGATCCCGCCGCAAAAAACGCAACTCAGGAAACAAAATATATATTATACTTACCTAGGAGTCTGTTTCTTCCTGCAGGCCGGCTCCAGGGATGACGCTTCATCCAATGTGACCCATGAGACGTCATCCCAGGAGGCCGACATGCTAGCAAATGATGCAGTTTTTCGCAGCAGAAATTCCGGGCGAAAAACTGCACCACAGTTTGGTGCGGTTTTTCATCCATATCTCCCCTTTGTGGCGCACAGGGCAGATACGCTGCGTACTTTTACGCAGTGTATACGCCCTGTGTGAACTCCGCCTAATACAGGATCTCTTGGAACAGATCCAGCAGCAGGTGAGGAAGTCGTGCTGACTGGATTGTGTGTAACAAGATGTCTCACATAGGTGGAGTTGGCAGACTTACATTTATCAGGCTGCGAAAGGGGTGGGGGAGGGAGATGGGTGCCTGTAATTAGATCAAGGATAAATGGAGGCACAAAGGATAATGATGATTATTAGTGGCTGTTTAGGACAGTGCAGGGAGGGAGCTGGGTGCCTGTAATTAGGGCAGGGAATGACCCTATGAACAATGGCAGTATGCAAATAGCTGACATGCTGTGGAGGATGGGGGGATGTAAGCCTTCTCAGATGCAGCAAGGGATCATGGGTATGGTGGGTTACAAGACAGGAAACAGCGAGGAACAGAAACAAGGGATGTAAACAAACAGAAAGAGCAGCAGTGACGATTGAGATCAAACTGAAACTGGTTCGAAGTTTAGTAGGATTTTTTAGGGAAGGCAAACCAAGGCTGGGTGGCCCTTTTTAGGAAAAAAAAATTTCCCCTTCAAATCTTAAATGTCTCTATATAATTTTTACCAACGACCCCTGCCATAAAGGAATACTGTTGTCATAAAGGGGTGTACAGTACTTGGTCTGCAACAATGTTTAGGTATCTGATACGTTTCAAAGTAACATCCACTTGAATTCTAGGACCCAAGGATTCCCAGCAGGACATTGTTCAGAACATTACACCATCTGCATCGGCTTGTCTTTTTCCAATAGTACATCCTTGTGCCATCTCTTCCCCAGATAAGTGATGCACACGCACCCGGCCGTCCACATGATGAAAATGAAGACATAATTCGTCAGATCAGGCCAGCTTGTTTTATTACTCTATGATCCAGTTCTGATGCACACGTGCCTATCTTCAGTGGACAGGGATCAGCATGGGCACTCTAAACAATCTGCGGCTACGCAGCCCAAAATGATGCACTGTGTTCTGAAACCTTTCTATCATAGCCAGCGTTACCTTTTTCAGTAGTTTGCGCTACAGTAGCTCTTCTGTGGGATTATACCGGAGAGGCTAGTCTTCACTCCCCACATGCATCAGTTAGCTTTGGGTGGCCGTGACCCAGTCACCATTTCACCCATTGTTATTCCTTGGACCTTTAGGTGATGCTCCGACCCAGTCATCTAGCCATTCTAATTTGGCCCTCAACAAAGTCGCTCAGATCCTTACACATCAACTTCAAAAGCTGACTGTTCACTTTCTGCCTAATATATGTCACTCCTTCACAGTTGCAATCGTAACAAGATAATCAATGTTATTCACTTTACCCGTCAGTTGTTTAATGTTATAACTCATATATATATTATATTGTGTGAATCCTTAGGCTGGGTTCACACGACCTATTTTCAGACGTAAACGAGGCGTATTATGCCTCGTTTTACGTCTGAAAATAGGGCTGCAATACGTCGGCAAACATCTGCCCATTCATTTGAATGGGTTTGCCGACGTATTGTGCAGACGACCTGTAATTTACGCGTCGTCGTTTGACAGCTATCAAACGACGACGCGTAAATTGACTGCCTCGGCAAAGAAGTGCAGGGCACTTCTTTGCAACGTAATTTGAGCTGTTCTTCATTGAACTCAATGAAGAGCAGCTCAAGATATACGAGCGTCACAGACGCCTCGTATATTACGAGGAGCTGCATTTACGGCTGAAACGAGGCAGCTGTTTTCTTCTGAAAACAGGCTGTCATTTCAGCCGTAAATCACAGCAAGCGTGTGAACATACCCTTAATGTATTAACCCCTTAACGACCAGGCCTGTTTGGGCATTAATGACCAAAGAAAATTTTCATCCTCACATTCCAAGAGCCATTTGTTTTTTTCCTGTCGATGCAGCTGTACAAAAGGCTTGTTTTTTGCTGGGTGAGTTTGAGCAGCACCATTTTAGGATACATATAATTTATTGATTAGGTTTTATTAGATATCTTTTGGAAGGAAATGAAAAAAAAAAGTAGTTCTAATATTGTTTTTTGTGCGGGGGTTCTTTTTGCCATTTACCATGTGACAAAAAATATCATCATTCGGTGGAACATATAATTTATTGACAAATTTTTATAAAGAAACATTTTTGATGTGCAAAAAAACCAGCAAATCCGCCAGCCGTTTTTTTTGTGGCGGTGGGTGTTTTTACACAATTTATCTTTATTCTATGGGTCGTTACTATTTGAAGTGGTATTTAATATGTATTTCTTTTTTTTTTAAGGTGAGTCATTTAAAAGAAAACTAACAATTTTGAATGAAAAATAGGTTTAATTTTTTTTTAGG
Organism: Rhinoderma darwinii; assembly: GCF_050947455.1. Taxonomy (NCBI): domain Eukaryota; kingdom Metazoa; phylum Chordata; class Amphibia; order Anura; family Rhinodermatidae; genus Rhinoderma; species Rhinoderma darwinii. The sequence goes on along the minus strand of NC_134688.1, from coordinate 256,850,938 downwards.
GGGATATTTTTTAAATTGTATTAAACTTTATGAAACTTAATTTTAAATGTATTATTTGTCCCACTAGGGGACTTGAAGCAGCGATACTTTCATCGCTTGTACTGTATAATGCTTTGAAATACTTAGTATTCCAAAGCATTATTGTCTGTCAGTGTATCACCGACAGGCAACCTATTAAGCCATGCCTCTGTTAGGCCTTGGCTGCCATAGTAACCGATCGGTGCCCCACTATTGCGTCACAGGGCGACGATGGGCTAACAGAGGGAGCCCTTCTCTTTGTCAAACATCTTATATGCTGCAGTCGCTATTGACAGTGGCATCTAAGGGGTTCAACTGCTGGGGATTAGAGTTATCTTCGTGGGCAGTACTAATGAGCAGGGCCGGCCTTAGGATAGATGGCACCCCGTGCGAAATGATCTGCCCCATAAAAAAATTATAATGCCCCATTAGTGCCCCCCATACTGTATAATAATAATATTTAATAATATAATATATTACAAGCCCTTCAAGGACACAGTATTTTGTCCTCTTATTGTGCCCACAGTATTATGCCCCCTGTAGTACCCCTACACAGTATAATGTCCGCTTAGTGGCCCCCACACAGTATAGTGCCCCCCTGTAGATTTTGTTATACAGCTTCCCTGTAGATAGTGCCATAATCCGCCACCTCCTCCTTGTAGATCGTGCCATACAGCCCCCCACCTCCTCCTTGTAGACAGTGCCATACAGTCCCCCACCTCCCCCTTGTAGACAGTGCCCCAAACAAAAACAAAAATTGTACTCACCTACCCATGACGAACTGAGCTGCTCCACCACGGGATCCTTGCGTAGGCAATAGATCATGTAGCCTAGTACAGAGTTTTCCAACCTTTTCGGACTCGATACACCACTGGAAAAATAAAATTTCCTCAGGGCACTCCTACCAAAATTTTTTCGAGAAAGATGGAAAACGGCTAAAAACAAGCACTACACTCATAGGGTATGTTCACAGACGTTTTTTGTAAGTAAAAAAAAATCTGCCTCAAAATTCCTTCAGGAATTTTGAAGCAGATTTTGAATTGACAGCGTTCTTTGACCTTTTTTACCAGTAAAATGACCATCAGACCCCCACCCACAGTAAAATGACCATCAGCCCCCCACTCACAGTAAAATGACCATCAGTCCACCACTCACAGATTCCCCCTGTAGGTAGCGCCACACAGCCCCTTATAGGTAGCACCACACAGCCTCCTTGTAGGTAGCGCCACACAGCCCCCTTGTAGGTAGTGCCACACAGCCCCCTTGTAGGTAGCGCCACACAGCCCCCTTCTAGGTAGCGCCACACAGCCCCCTTCTAGGTAGCGCCACACAGACCCCTTGTAGAGAGCGCCACACAGCCCCCTGTAGAGAGCGCCACACAGCCCCCAGTAGATAGTGCCACACAGCCCCATGTAGAGAGTGCCACACAACCCCTGGTAGGGAGTGTCGCACAGCCCTGTGGTAGGGAGTGCCGCAGAGCCCCCTGGTAGGGAGTGCCGCACAGCCCCCTGGTAGGGAGTGCCACACAGCCTCCTGGTAGGGAGTGCCACACAGCCTCCTGGTAGAGAGTGCCACACATCCCACTGGTAGGGAGTGCACACAGCCACCTGGTAGGGAGTGCTAAGGCAAAAAATGAACAGAGACCCTGGGTAGTCGGCAGGTATAATATATATAGTCAATAGAAATAATGCCTGCAGGCAAACTAACCCTTTTTCCCAACTACCCCAAAATGCGATAAAAGATATATTCTATTGTGCTACGTATAGCAAAACAAGACAGACCACATATATGTTATTAAAATTGTCACTGCCAGAAGCCGGACATGATAGTAAACTGCTGATACAACTACAGCACTGTGTCAGCAACCATGAGGCCGTAATGAATAGCGTTAGCAAGTTAAATTGACTAAGTGAAAAGGCAGTAGATACGGCTTAGGCAGGAATTAAAACAGACAGAGCCCCCCCCCGACATGTTTCGCTAACTAGTAGCGTCCTCAGGGGTACACGCGGCTAAATGATAGGGAGTGCCACACAGCCACCTGGTAGGGAGTGCCACATAGCCCCCTGGTAGGGAGTGCTACACAGACCCCTAGTAGGGAGTGCCACACAGCCCCATGGTAGGTAGTGCCACACAGCCCACAGCCCCCTTGTTGGTAGTGTCACACAGCGCTCAGCCCTCTTGTAGGTAGTGCCACACAGCCCACAGCCCCCTTGTAGGTAGTGCCACACAGCTCACAGTGCCCTTGTAGATATCACTCCCCCTTCCTGTAGATGGCACGACTGTAGTTCCCTGAAGGAGTGGAATCCCCGTGTGGCGGGGATTCCGCTCCTGGAGTGCTCTGCTTGATTTCTCTGTCCATATATGGACAGTGACATCAGAGGAAACTCCTGAAGCGGGGATTCCACTCCTTCAGGGAGCTACAGTGGCGCTAGTAGATAGCAGAGCAGGGAGATACCTCCCTGCTCTGCTATAGTGCCATCGCTACTGCTGTAGCAGCCGCAGCGGCTGCTAGTGGCGCCACTGCCCTCATGCCTGGTGTCGCCGCTAGCAGCCGCTATGGCTGCTACAGCAGTAGCAATGGCACTGAGTGAAAAAGCGCCCGGGCGGAAAGGCGACTGCTGAGTTTCCGAGCATGGGCGCTTCAGAAAAAAGCAGGGAAAGGGAGCCAGCGCAGAGCCCCCTTCCACCTGCTGGAGTGATGCACCCTGTGCCAAGGCACAGGTCGCGCACCCCTGAGGCCGTCCCTGCCCACGAGATCCGAGTGATGGAGATATCCGTCATGATGTGGGAACTAACAGCGGCTCGAGACAGATATATCCATCACTCATCCATTAAGGGGTTAAAGAGGTTATTCTGGTATTTTCAATTGGTCAGTATTAGAGATGAGCGAACCGGGACAACCGAACCCTGGTTTCGGTCCGAACATCGGGAAAAGTTCGGTTCGCAGCGAATCCGAACTTCACCGGGTTCGGCCGAACCCGTTTTGACCGAACCCGGTCAAAAATATTATACAAATCGGCAGCCACTTGTCTCTATCAATCACTGATAGAGAAAAGAGGCTGCTGATTAAAAATAAAAAGCATTTCATACATACCCGGTCGTTGTCTTGGTGACGAGTCCCTCTTCTTCCTCCAGTCCGACCTTCTTTTCTGACGCGGCAGCCTGTGATTGGCTGCAGAGGCCACGGCAGCCTGTGATTGTCTGCAGCGGTCACATGGGCTGTATCGTCATCCAGGAATGTCGGGCCGGATGTCGAGAGGGACGTGTCACCAAGGCAACGGCCAGGAGCCCGGACTGGAGGAAGCAGAAAGTTCTCGGTAAGTATGAACGTCTTTTTTTTTTACAGGTTGATGTATATTCTGATTGGAATTCACTGTCCAGGGTGCTGAAACAGTTACTGCCGATCAGTTAACTCTTTCAGCACCCTGGACAGTGACTATTTACTGACGTCGCCTAGCAACGCTGCCGTAATGACGGGTGCACACATGTAGCCACCCGTCATTACGGTGCCTCATGCACACGACCGTAAAAACACCCGTTATTACGGGTCGTAATTACGACCCGAAATAGCGGGCCCATAGACTTCTGTTAGCCACGGGTACCTTCCCGTTTTCTCACGGGAAGGTGCCCGTGCCGTTAAAAAGATAGAACATGTTCTATTTTTTTATTTTACGGGCCGTGCTCCTATACTTTATAATGGGAGCACGGCTCGGAAAAACGACCGGCTGCTCGTGGCCGGCCGTGCCCGGCTGTGCTCATCTCCTAAAATACTCTGTGCTGCTATAACTCTGTAGACAGGTCAGGATCCTGTTTCTTTTAAATGCTGCTGGGGAACCCGCTCGATCCACTATATAAGGCTGCGCTACAGTGCAGCATTTAAAAGAAACAGGATCCTGACCTGTCCACAGAGTTTAAGGCAGCACAGAGTATTTCAGGAGATGAGCGTGCAGATCTTGTGCGGGGTGGTGACTTGCCAATCATGTGAAGGTGTTATTGAGGACAGGAGTGGAGGAGAGGTAACAGACTGAGCTACATAATGGTAAGAGCAGAGTTCACAGCAGCACAGAGTATTTCAGGAGAGGAGCATGCAGATTCAGTGCTGCTGTGAACTCTGCTCTTTACCATTACGTAGCTCAGTCTGTTACCTCTCCTCCACTCCTGTCCTCAATAACACCTTCATATGATTGGCAAGTCACCACCCCGCACAAGATCCGCACGCTCATCTCCTGAAATACTCTGTGCTGCTGTGAACTCTGCTCTTACCATTACGTGGTGACTTGCCAATCATGTGAAGGTGTTATTGAGGACAGGACAGGAGTGGAGGAGAGGTAACAGACTGAGAGCTACGTAATGGTAGGAGCAGAGTTCACAGCAGCAGTGAATCTGCACGCTCATCTCCTGAAATACTCTGTGCTGCCTTAAACTCTGTGGACAGGTCAGGATCCTTTTTCTTTTAAATGCTGCACTGTAGCGCAGCCTTATATAGTGGATCGAGCGGGTTCCCCAGCAACATTTAAAAGAAACAGGATCCTGACCTGTCCACAGAGTTTAAGGCAGCACAGAGTATTTCAGGAGAGGCGCGTGTGATTGGCTGCAGAGGCCGCTGCAGCCTGTGATTGGCTGCAGAGGCCGCTGCAGCCTGTGATTGGCTGCAGAGGCGGTCACGTGGGATGAAGCGTCATCCCTGGAGGCCGGCCTTCTGACGTCATCCTGGCGTGCGTGACCGCCACTACAGCCTGTGATTGGCTGCAGCGGCGACATGGATGAAACGTCATCGCTGGAGGCCGGACAGGAGGAATGTAAGTATGAACGTATTCATTATTTTTTTTTATTACATTAAAATTGTATTTTCCGCGCGCCGAGCATGTACTGTCAAGGTTGCTGAAAGAGTTAGTGCAGCCCATTAACTCTATCAGCACCCTGGACAGTACCATGCTCGGCGCACGGAAATTACAGGTTCGGTCCGAATCAAACTTTTTCGTGAAATTCGGCGAACTAGCCGAACCGAACTTTTCATAAGTTCGCTCATCTCTAGTCAGTATCAATGTATATGTTTAGTCAACACAACAACGTACGTAAAAGTGTGGCTGTGTCTGAAATTTCAGTTCAGACCTGCTCAGCCCTGTTTACTTGAATGGGCTAAGCTGCAGTACAATACATGGCCACACTAATATCTACATTGATGTATCTGGAAAACCAATGAAGGGGATATTACACTCCAGTCCCTTCACTCTATGTATCATGGGGGTCCTTCTGTTTAGATCTACACCAATCATACATTGATGGCCTATTCTAGGGATAGGCCATTGATTGAAATTCCCATACAACCCCTTTAAATGGTCACCACCCATTTAACAAACTTTGCATAAATCAATTGTACAATTGAATATAATAAACTTTCTAATATATCTTATTAAAGTGCCTCTTTCTCCAGTTATCAGGCACTTCTCCTCCTCCCCCTCCTTCCTGCACTGATCATTCACTCTCAACTCATTGCTAAGGACCTGTTTGTGATGTCTGTTTAGCGTGTACATCAGGAAAGCTCCCAATGTACACACTAAATGTGTCCATAAGGTTCCAACAGCCTAATGAAGGCCAAAACAATGGAAAAGCATAGTAGACTACTACCCCTAAAAGCCTATGAATGACATATTTCACTGAATGGAATACGTCAAATGTATACGTTAAACGCATGCAGTACATCAGAGGCTGTTCAATAGCCTTTCATGCCGTATCCATTAAAAGGATACCATGATAGTCATTGGTCACAGCCTACGTTTAACATGTACATCGCTTTTTCCCGGAGTTAAGTTAAATGTAGGCCAAAAACGTTATGGGAAATCCATCACAAGACGGATTATCAGGTCACTGAGGAATCAGGTTACATGCTGTCCATAGGAGTCTATGGAGGGCGAGCAGGGCAGGAGTAGAGTGTGTGAGAGAGAGAGAGAGACACACACACACACACACACAAAGACACTGCTGCAGCTTTTAGTAAGTGTCGTATATCACACCAGTGCTGGATTCACAGCTACACTGCTCGGTACTGCTGCTTGATGTCCTCCATGTTGCTGCTGCTTTTATGTGTCTTCTACAAAGAGATCATAAAGAAGGATATTCTCTTCTCTATATGTGCAATGTATGGGAGACATGATAGGCTTTACGCACTAGCTCAGGAAAAACTGAGAATTAGGCCTGATTTACACGAGCGTGTGCGTTTTGCGCATGCAAAAAAACGCAGCGTTTTGCGTGCGCAAAAGGCACTTGACAGCTCCGTGTGTCATCAGTGTATGATGCGCGGCTGCGTGATTTTCGGCAGTAACTCTTTCAGCACCCTCGACAGTGAATTCCGATCACCATATCGAGTAACCTGTTTAAAAAAAAAGAGGTTCGTACTTACCGAGAACTTCCCGGCCGTTGCCTTGGTGACGCGTCTTTGGTGACGCGCCTCTCTTGACATCTGGCCCCACCTCCCTGGATGACGCGGCAGTCCATGTGACCGCTGCAGCCTGTGCTTGGCTTGTGATTGGCTGCAGCTGTCACTTGGACTGAATTGTCATCCCGGGAGGTCAGACTGGAGGAAGAAGCCGGGAGTTATCGGTAAGTCAGAACTTTCTTTTTTTTTACACGTTCACGTATATTGGGATCGGAAGTCACTGTCCAGGGTGCTGAACCAGTTTAACTCTTTCAGCACCCTGGACAGTGACTGTCTCCTTCCGGGTTCGGTCAAAACGAGTTCGGCCGAACCCGGTGAAGTTCGGTTCGCTCATCTCTAAGACACTCCGTTCGGATGTTTGTAAACAGAAAAGCACGTGGTGCTTTTCTGTTTACATTCAGTTTGACAGCACTTGCGCGAATCACGCAGTTCGCACGGAAGTGCTTCCGTGCGACCTTCATGGTTTTCACGCACCCATTGACTTCAATGGGTGCGTGATGCGCGAAAAACGCAGAATTTTAGAACATGTCGTGAGTTTTTTTCAGCGCACTCACGCTGAGTAAAACTCACGGACTGTCTGCATGCCCCCATAGACTTGTATAAGTCCGTGCGACCCGCGTGAAAAGCACGCGAGTCGCACGGACGTATATCACGTTCGTGTAAATGAGGCCTTAGAGATAGAGCCTGCTGGAGGGAAAACTGCTAAAAAAAAAAATACAAGTCATATAATGGCCAGAAATAGTGTTATTCCTCATGTATATACATATGACTGCTTATTCTGAAAAGCCACCTAAAATGTTAGGTACGCCTTAAGGATTTAAGCAAATAATTTTTTTTTTTATAATTAAAATTTATGCTATTTTCCAATATACTTTCTGTATTCATTCCTCATGGTTTTCAAGATCTCTGCTTGCTGCTATTCAGTAGGAACATGCATTGTTTATGTCCAGTGGATACAGGTGGGTGGATTGTTAGAAGACATACTGTAATGAGCCGTGCACCTGTGTGTCCATTACAGGACCTGCAAAGAGTTTTATCCACTGAAAGTTAAGAATGAATGTTCCTACTGAATAATAACAAGCTGAAATTTGGAAAACCATGAGGAATTAGTCTAGAAAGTATATTGGAGAATTGTAAAACTTTTAATTATTAAAAAAACATTAATTTTCTGAAATTTGACAGCCTCTTTAAAGGGATTATCCACTACCGGACAACTGTTGACCTATCCACCGGATAGGTCATCAGTGTATCATCAGTCCAGGTCCGACACCCGAACTCCGCACCGATCAGCTGCTCCCTTGGCCTGTGGGCACAGGATGTTATGGCACATAATTTACGTAGCTAGAAGAAGCTGGAACCGAACTGCAGCTCTGCTTCTATTCACTTGAATAGGAGAAAAGCTGCAGTAATGCAGCTCGGCCGCTATTCCATGACCGGTGCTATCTGTTTCCGGCATGGACGTCTGGTGCCTGGAGGCAGCCAGAGCAGCTTAACGGTGCGGGGTCCGGGTTTCGGACCCCCACAGGTCATGTACTTATGACCTATCTGGTGGATAGGTTATCAGTTGTCCGGTAGTGGTCAACCCCTTTAAATCAATATGTCTACAGACACTTACATCTAGCTTATTTAATATTTCTAAAGGACTCTTTGGTGTTTACTACATATTATGTATATAGTCCATGTCCTTGTTGAAGAGGATTTCAACCTGAAACATAAAATTGACCATATTCTAGTAAATCAGAGCAATAGGCAATATGTAATAAATATTTTTGTTTTTTTTGAAGAGTTCTTCCATTTTGTTGCAGAGACCATTTTTGCAAAAGTATTGACATGATGTGCAGCCATATCAGATGATACTGTTACTTTTGAGTTATCGTTTCAGAAATTAATGATCACCTGTCATTTTGTTAGTGTGACAATTACCATCAGTTTCTGAAAAAATCATTCATAGTGACAACCAATATGGATGCACTTGCTATTTTTAGTTTAGCAAAAATGGCTACCGCTACAGAACAGAAAAATGTCAATATCTTTCATATTTATAAATGATGAACATTTTTTATAATGATGTTGATGGAACTGTTTTCCGCTGTGCAGGAGAGTAATAATGCCCTCTGCTGGCAGCTGATAGTAAAGTTAGTTATGCCTCAATGACATTACTACAGGGTGGGCCATTTATATGGATACACCTAAATAAAATGGGAATGGTTGGTGATATTAACTTCCTGTTTGTGGCACATTAGTATATGGGAGGGGGGGAACTTTTCAAGCTGGGTGTTGACCATGGTGGCCATTTTGAAGTCGGCCATTTTGTATCCAACTTTAGTTTTTTCAATGGGAAGAGGGTCATGTGACACATCAAACTTATCAAGAATTTCACAAGAAAAACAATGGTGTGCTTGGTTTTAACGTTACTTTATTCTTTCATGAGTTATTTACAAGTTTCTGACCACTTATAAAATGTGTTCAAAGTGCTGCCCATTGTGTTGGATTGTCAATGCAACCCTCTTCTCCCACTCTTCACACACTGATAGCAACACCGCAGAAGAAATGCTAGCACAGGCTTCCAGTATCCGTTGTTTCAGTTGCTGCACATCTCGTATCTTCACAGCATAGACAATTGCCTTCAGATGACCCCAAAGATAAAAGTCTAAGCGGGTCAGATCGGGAGGCATTTCTTCTGCGGTGTTGCTATCAGTGTGTGAAGAGTGGGAGAAGAGGGTTGCATTGACAATCCAACACAATGGGCAGCACTTTGAAACATTTTATAAGTGGTCAGAAACTTGTAAATAACTCATGAAAGAATAAAGTAACGTTAAAACCAAGCAAACCATTGTTTTTCTTGTGAAATTCTCGATAAGTTTGATGTGTCACATGACCCTCTTCCTATTGAAAAAACTAAAGTTGGATACAAAATGGCCGACTTCAAAATGGCTGCCATGGTCAACACCCAGCTTGAAAAGTTTCCCCCCTCTCATATACTAATGTGCCACAAACAGGAAGTTAATATCACCAACCATTCCCATTTTATTTAGGTGTATCCATATAAATGGCCCACCCTGTAGTTTTGTTCTATTAACCAGTCTCTTAGGTCTTCTCAGTAGTAAGGACCTTCTAGACTCGGCAGTAAGTAGTTGAGATCGCTAAGGAGACATGAATATGCACACTTCTAGTGCATGTTGTATTTTCCTATTATCTTTTGTAGATATAACCCAATAATAGAAATTTTGAAAAATAAGGATATTAAAGAAAAAAGAAAAACTTTGGAGAGCACCATCGGACAGGGTACAAGGTAGTATAATGTCCCCAAAGTAATGCAACGTATTTACTCACATAAGTTAGGTGAGCCGGATCCCACACTCTCCTCTATTACAGGAACGCCAAACAATAATTTCCACGTTCTTCAGCCAGTATTCAATCAATGAATTTAATAAAGTCAAATATAAATATATCTATACTATTGTGTTTTGTACAGTTTTATATTTTAATTTACTAAACTCATTGATTAAATACAGGCTGGCGAACTCGAATGGTCACCTCGAGGAAATTATTGTTTAGCTTTTCTGGAATAGAGGAGAAATCCGGCTCTTCTCACTTATATTAGTTAAAATCTTGCATTACTTAGGGGATATTATACCGCCTTGTACCCTGTCCAATGGTGCTGTCCAAAGCTTTCTTCTATATAATAATACAGAGTTGAAAGGATTGGAAGTTCGGGAAGATCTTAGCAAGTCATAAGGGAGGTGGATATTTTGTGAGTGGCTCTACGCCACCACTCACGTAAAGTAGATGGAGTGTTTCCATATAACTATTTTAATTGTTTCCGTTTTTCTAAACTCAATGCCATTTATGAATATAAACTGTATGTAAGAGTGATGGTATGATATTTCTTGAGATGTAACTGATAAAGATCATCTCGTTTCAATGAACAAACTAATTATTCATGAGAGATAAAAACGTCATTCGTCATTTAATGTTGTCACGTAATAGCCTATCTTTTACAATATTGCTAAATCGGCATTCACTTATAACTCCAGGGCAAAAACGACATAGATGTTCTTATTTGTTAGTACCTTTTTTTTAACAAAGAGGTGAATCTAAGTCGTATTAACCTGTTCATTGCTTAGAACTTTAAATGGACTATTAACCTCACAACTCTGTTCTCACATTTCAGGGGTATTTTTCACCTTCCACACCTTTCACCTGGAGAGCGGCCATGATTTTCTACTTATCACAGAAAATGGTAGTTTCAGCCAGCCACTGAAACGTCTCACCGGGTCAAGACTACCAACTCCTATAAGTGCTGGGCTATATGGAAACTTCACAGCACAACTTCGTTTTCTTTCAGACTTTTCCATGTCGTATGAGGGATTTAATGTAACTTTTTCAGGTATATGCAAACAGATATCCATTGCCATAGTGCTGCAGACTATTCTTGAGAGGTTTTTGTTAATTTGTTGGCATCATTCATGATGTAGCAGGGTAAAAATTCTGCATTATTCAATTAGCATCAGCCTTTGGCAGTGGCGCAGGGTCTCCTTTGGGATGATCATAAGATGCAGAGTCTTGTCTTAGCTGAGATAGCTTATATATTGAGTCTTGTACCTCTAAAAAGGAGATGTGGATTGACCGAATTTCACTTATGTTGTGTTTAACGTCATATTATTGATTTGAATGATGACTGCCAAATGATTTTTGATGATTGTATTGACTTCAAATGCATTTAAGTAGGGTAAACATTCTCAATTCCTCTCCCCTATTTTCATGGGTCACTTGCCAAAAGACCTTGAAAACAGAAAAACAGAGACCCCTAAGATTACCTGTAATCTATAGGGCAACTTGACTACAAGTCCTCTGCATCAACATTACAGGAGAATAGTGCATTATATGGTGCACATTGAAATCAATAGGATGTGCCTGTACTGCATGGACGTGTCAGGTCCTCCAGACTAAGATGTTCTTTGTAACTGCTCTCTGCTCTGGCTAATAAATGAGGATCCTGAATAAGAAACTCCCTTTATTAATCAAAATGGCCTTAAGAAATATTTGAAAAAAGGTTTTTCTAAACTAGACAACCCCTTTAATGATAAATAGACATTATATAGTAAAGCACTCCCTCAAATTTTTTTATACTCTGGCCCATTAGAGAGGCACATTATGTATATTATGGTGAAGGTAATCTTCTTATCGGTGACTGTATTTGTGAGTTATCCATTCTGGTCCTCAGCTGTGTCACGTGACCAGCAATAGGGCTCTCCAACTGCCACAGCGTCTCTCTTGTGGACAGGAAGTCAGTTTCTCCATTCATTACTATCACAGCCTCGATCTGAGTCTTATAGGAATGAATGGAGAAACTGACTTCCTGTCCACACATGAGATGCTGTGGTAGGTGGAGAGTCCTATTGCTGGTCACATGACACAGCTGAGGACCAGAAAGGAGTGAATAACTCACAAATACAGCCACCGGTAACAAGATTACCATACATAATGTGCATTTCCAATAGGCCAGAGAGTCCAAATTTTTATGGGAGTGCTTCGTTAAATGCTGCTAGTAGCAAGGAGGACCCACGACCTGTGTGACGTAATGTTATCAAGCTTTGTAGCAGTGCTACAGAGAAAAACTAAACATACCCTATAAAGGATTAAAGGAATTATGTAGTTACCATCCCAATATGTATGTCTTGTTTAAGTAATCAGGGCAAAAGCATCAGGGCAAAAGCTATGGAATATTCTTTTAGCATCACCTACAAATATGTCTGTTGATTTAGCTATTGCAAAAGAAGGTCCAAATAAATATGTTGATTTGGAAGCTTCAATATTTGCAAATCACTCAAATCCACCACTAGAAATGACTAAAATTGCGCAAATTGATTGATAAAGGTCAAAGTTGGTGAATCGATTATCTCATCTCTAGACCTTAGAATGTGACCAATGTTCCCCCAAAAATTTTTGCAGAAGTATATGAAGAATAGAATTATACATTTATACTTAACATTTCTATCAAATATATTTCAGCGCATAATAAAAAAAAATACATAACTGACAGGTAAAATAAAGGTCTTGACATTATTTTAATTCAAACTTAAAGAAGTTATTGGCAAGCAACTGATTACTAAAGAAAAGTAGATTGACTAAGCTTAGCTATTGGCTGTATGACATTGGGGTTTCGAATCCAGGTTAATGTGGTTGGACAGTGTAGTACTCAGGGAAAGTGCCTGTCAAAGCATTCTACATTACAAAGTTTCTTGCCTGAGGACTTAATCTAAGGGAGGGCATGAAATCATGTCCTGTATCTTGTACTGTTGAAATCTCTACCTCTAGCTCCTTGTTCGGCAGGATTGGAACTATAAAAAGCAATGCAATTATATTCTGGCAGTGAAGGGGTTGCCAATAACATTCCTAGTAATCCCGATTTTAGCACTTGAGTGAGTGAGAAGGCAAGACCTCTAGCCGGCTCTGCCAGTCTCATCCTTCCTTGATGTTCATACTTAATTTCCTTGTGACGGATACAAATGTTCTGCCAGAGGCTGTGTGTGTAACACCGCTGCTCTGTATACACTGCATCCACTTCTCTAATCATATGTCCCTGCCAGTTACAATGTATAATTTATTTTATAGGGCTGACAGCAATTGCGGCTTCCTAGAAATGTACAAGTTTTTCCTTTTCTGTACTAAACAGCCTTAAGTCTAGTCATTTACAGAAATGTTGTTCAGCGAGGTTGTGGGTGTACCTGCGTGAGGGATGTATGTGCAAGATACATTGTTCTCATTAAAATAAAATAACTACAGATGTAGCATTGGAAAATGTGTCCTTCAAATCTTTGAGGCTTCAATGTTTGTGCATAATGACAGCTTTCTGAGTTCTAATAATGCTGTAGGTTTACTGCACCTTATATAACCCCACTTAATATTGGGATATGGCAATAAGGGATGCAAAATAACAAACTTGACCCTGCTTCATCTCAATAATTCCAGTCTACAGAATAGTAGCGCTTAAAATATGATTTATTATTCATTGTTCTTTGTAATGTATTGTTTGCTACTATAGAATATGATCTTGAACCATGTGATGAGCCTGAGGTCCCAGCCCACAGCAACCGGAAAGGTCTCCAGTTTGGAGTTGGTGATTCTTTGACATTCTCCTGCTTCCCTGGGTACCGCTTGGAAGGAGCTACTCGCATCACCTGCCTGGGAGGTAGACGGCGTGTGTGGAGTTCGCCTCTCCCAAGGTGTGTTGGTAGGTGGTCCTGTGCTTTAATTTTTGTTTGGTTCCCTTATACATTAAAACTAAGATTGCCACTAGGCAAACAACTCTATTTGATAGGAGTTTTTAGCATAGGACTTTGTGAGGTTATAAACATCATTACTAACTAATCCCAGTATACAGAAGTTTGGGGTTTAGATGTTTTTTTTTATAGTTAATTTAATTGGTTGTAAGCACTGTCCCATAAATGTTTCATTGTGTTCAAATTGTCACTACTACTTACCGACTATAGTATTTGGTTATTGATCATGCTCCAAGCTTATGGTGGTGAACTTGCTTGAGGGTCCTTATAGTAATAGGGGTATGACCTGGCTACTAGACATTTTATTGAAATTTAGAGCTCAGGATTGTTCAGATTCTGCAAAATAGAAGGTTTAAGAAGTTCTTACCAACCCATTTAGTTAGTGGCATGAACCAGACAAAAGGATCGATTTTTATCTAGACCAATTCCTCATGTTCCTTATTGACAAGTTAGATTTCTTCAGGGGTTTTAACTCGTTAGTGACCGCCAATACGCCTTTTAATGGCGGCCACTAACGGGCTTTATTCTGATGCATGTGCCTTTTTACGGCACTGCATCAGGATAAAGTAAACCGAGCAGGGAGTGTCAAATCTCCCTGCTCTCGGCTGCTAGAGGCAGCTGAGGGCTGGGAGCGTCCCTGCTCTGCCGGGTGAGATCGATATTAGTATCGATCTCACCCGTTTAACCCTTCAGATGCGGTGCGCAATAGCGTGCACCGCATCTGAGTGGTTTTGAAGAGAGGGAGGGAGCTCCCTCTCTCTCCCACCGACACCCAGCGACACGATCGCCGAGTGTCTGTGTCTCTAATGGCAGCCGGGGGCCTAATAAAGGCCCCCAGGTCTGCCTGGAGCGACTGCCTGCTAGATCATGCCGGAGGCATGACCTAGCAGATGCCTGGCCGTTTTAAACGGACAGGCAGTAATACACTGCAATACAAAAGTATTGCAGTGTATTACAATAGCGATCGGAGAATCGCATATTATAGTCCCCTAGTGGGACTAGTAAAAAAGTAAAAAAAAAGTTTAATAAAGTTAATGAAAAAAAAATGTGAAAAAAAAATTAAAAACCCAGCTTTTCCCCTTACACAATGCTTTACTATTAAAAAAACAAAATAAAGTAAAAAAGTTACACATATTTGGTATCGCCGCGTCCATAACGACCCCGACTATAAATCTATAACATTATTTAACCCGCACGGTGAACGCCGTAAAAAAATTAATAAAAAACTATGGAAAAATTGCTGTTTTCTGTGAATCCTGACTTTAAAAAAATGTTATAAAAAGTGATCAAAAAGTCGCATCTACTCAAAAATGGTACCAATAAAAACTACAAGTCTTCCCGCAAAAAAAAAGCCCTCATACAACCGCATCGGCGAAAAAATTAAAACGTTACGGCTCTTCAAATATGGAGACACAAAAACAAATAATTTTGAAAAAAAAGCGTTTTTACTGTGTAAAAGTAGTAAAACATACAAAAACGATACAAATTTGGTATCGTTGCAATCGTAACAACCCGCTGAATAAAGTTATGGTGTTATTTATATCACACGGTAAACGCCGTTGATTTAAGACGTGAAAAAGAGTGGCGAAATTTCAGGTTCTTTTCTATTCCCCCCCAAAAAAAAGTTAATAAAAGTTAATCAATAAATAATATGTCCCCCAAAATGGTGCTATTAAAAAGTACAACTTGTCCCGCAAAAAACAAGACCTTATACAGCTATGTCGACGCAAAAATAAAAGAGTTATAGCTCTTGGAATGCGACGATGGAAAAACTTAAAAAATGGCTTGGTCATTAAGGTCTAAAATAGGCTGGTCATTAAGGGGTTAAGCTACGGTAGTCTACAATAATGATATTGAACAGGCCAGAAGGAGGCAGATATGTCTCAATTTTGAGACACTATGGCTTACCAGGTAATAGTAGCGATATCACATTCAGTAGGAAAGTGAAACATCACAACAACATTAAGATACACTATATGGAAAACATATTGAGACACCTATGCATTACACATAATACAGCTTTCACTCTTCTGGGAAGGCTTTGTACAAGATTTTGAAGTTTGTCTGTGGGAATTCTTGCCCATTCATCCAGAAGAGCATTTGTGAGGTCAGACTCTGATATTGGGCGAGAGGGCCTGACTCGCATTCCCTGTTCTAGTTCACTCCAAAGGTATTTGA
This sequence comes from Rhinoderma darwinii, assembly GCF_050947455.1. NCBI lineage: Eukaryota > Metazoa > Chordata > Amphibia > Anura > Rhinodermatidae > Rhinoderma > Rhinoderma darwinii. The sequence goes on along the minus strand of NC_134688.1, from coordinate 256,835,020 downwards.
TGGGGTTGAGGTCAGGGCTGTGTGTGGACCATGGGAGTTCTTCCACACCAAACTCACCCAACCATGCCTTTATGGACTTTCTGCACTGGGGCACAGTCATGCTGGAACAGAAATGGGCCTCCCCCAAACTATTCCCACAGATTTGGAAGCATACAATTCTCCAAAATGTCTTGGAATGCTGAAGCATTAAGATGTCTGTTCACTGGAACTAAGGGGCCTAGACCAACCCCTGAAAATCAACCCCCTAGCATTATCCCTCCTCCACCAAACTTTACAATTGGCACAATGCAGTCAGGCAGGTAACGCTCTCCTGGCATTCGCCAAACCCAAACTCGTCCATCAAACTGCCAGATAGAGAATTGTGATTCGTCATTTCACAGAACACTTTCCACTGCTCCAGAGTTCAGTGGTGGCATTCTTTGCACCACTCCATCCAACGGTTGGCATGGTGCTTGGTGATGTAAGGTTTGCACGCAGCTGCTTAGCCATGAAACCCATACCATGAAGCTCCCGGTGCAATGTTGTATGGATGTTAATGCCAGAGGAGCTTTGTATCTCTGCAGTTATTGAGTCAGCAGAGCATTGGCGATTATTATGAACTATGCACATCAGTAATCAGAGACCCGGCTCTGTAACTTCACGTGGTCTGCCACTTTGTGGCTTGTACTTTGCACTATTACCACTCACAGTTGATTGTGGAATATCTAGAAGGGAAAAAATTTCACGAACTGAATTATTGCAACGGTGGCATTCTATAACAGTACCACTCTCAGTGAGCTCTTTCGAACGACCCATTCTTTTACAAATGTTTGTAAAGGCAGACTGCATGGCTAGGTGCTTGGCCTTATACACCTGTGGCAATGGGACTGAATGAAACACCTGAATTCAATGATTAAGAAGTGTGTCCAAATACTTTTGTCCATATAGTGTATATGTATTACAACAAATCCTCTAGAGCATTCTGGCCTTCTAATCTGTAAGTTGTAGAACGTAATGTAAAAATGTTTTAAATGGACTTGATTTATATTTCTCAAGGAATAGAGAGCTTCCACTAAACATGTATTAAAAATCATTACAAATGGGGGGGGTTACTATATATTTTATTGAGCAATTCATATCTTGCGGGGATAGTATCAGGACTGCCAAGTTGACATTTTCCAGTATGATCCCCAGTGATAAGTAGTCAACATGATTAATGACTAAATTAGAACAAGACATGAAATGCAGCACTGAAAATTTTAATTTGCATGTCATTACAATACAAGTGATGGAATATACTGTGTGCTACTGCAGGTATAGAAAGAAATGATAATAACTTATAATGTCAGGAAACCTAACAAATAAGTTACATTCCATAATAAAAAGTTTTGCAAATCTGAAACATGGTAGAATCATTTCTAGTGGAAATAAACCTTAGAAATGCCTAGTAACATTGCAGCATCAATAATATGTAATACGTTCTTGGTTGAAATCAGAGGAGTTCGGTGTTTCATAAAAGATAAAGTTGAACTAAGTTCGGCTTTGGAAAAGCTTATCTTAATCTATAGTGGTAGAGTAGGAAGGAGCAAGATCTCTGTAAGTTGGCGTTACAATGTCAGGGATTTTTACACCCCAGTTTTCTTGGAAACAAGGTGCTTTTCTGTATTGTAGAACTGAAATTTTATGGGCTGAGATGTTGGTGTCGGACACATGGAAGGAGAGGTATTCTGATTGAAGTAGTTTTGGAAAATATTAATACACATCAGATTGTTACTGGTAAAGACAGATATAAGATTATTGTGTATAGCCGCTAAATATAGTCATAAATATAGCTAACTATAGTCATTGAGGTACCCTCCCCCTCTATTGTTAAAAGTCATAGTCTGTTTTGTAGATCTTAACTCCTTGTCCCCTTCCTATATTTCAGCTGAGTGTGGAGCATCCGTCACTGGAACCCAGGGTGTCTTGTTGTCCCCAAACTACCCAGCCAACTATAGCAACCACCATGAGTGCATCTACTCCATCCAGAGTCAACCGGGGAAAGGTGTGCAGCTGAGAGCTCGGACATTTGACCTCGAACCTGGAGACTACCTTAAGGTACATTTCTTAATCTACATAGTATATGCATAGCATAACTGTGTAATATTAGTCCTTATTTGTGCAGGTTATGGTTGGCAATGTCAAATTTATAACCACTTTATTGCCTCTTACTGACATCAGGTTTCCAAATATTGAACTGAAATGTCACCCTGGCATCACTCACTGAATTTGTTATACAGTGAAGGAAATAAGTATTTGATCCCTTGCTGATTTTGTAAGTTTGCCCACTGTCAAAGACATGAACAGTCTAGAATTTTTAGGCTAGGTTAATTTTACCAGTGAGAGATAGATTATATAAAAAAAAAAAAGAAAATCACATTGTCAAAATTATATATATTTATTTGCATTGTGCACAGAGAAATAAGTATTTGATCCCTTTGGCAAACAAGACATAATACTTGGTGGCAAAACCCTTGTTGGCAAGCACAGCAGTCAGACGTTTTTTTGTAGTTGATGATGAGGTTTGCACACATGTTAGATGGAATTTTGGCCCACTCCTCTTTGCAGATCATCTGTAAATCATTAAGATTTCGAGGCTGTCGTTTGGCAACTTGGATCTTCAGCTCCCTCAATAAGTTTTCGATGGGATTAAGGTCTGGAGACTGGCTAGGCCACTCCATGACCTTAATGTGCTTCTTTTTGAGCCACTCCTTTGTTGCCTTGGCTGTATGTTTTGGGTCATTGTCGTGCTGGAAGACCCAGCCACGAGCCATTTTTAATGTCCTGGTGGAGGGAAGGAGTTTGTCACTCAGGATTTGACGGTACATGGCTCCATCCATTCTCCCATTGAGGCGGTGAAGTAGTCCTGTGCCCTTAGCAGAGAAACACCCCCAAAACATAATGTTTATACCTCCATGTTTGACAGTGGGGACGGTGTTCTTTGGGTCATAGGCAGCATTTCTCTTCCTCCAAACACGGCGAGTTGAGTTAATGCCAAAGAGATACATTTTAGTCTCATCTGACCACTGCACCTTCTCCCAATCACTCTCAGAATCAACCAGATGTTCATTTGCAAACTTCAGACAGGCCTGTACATGTGCCTTCTTGAGCAGGGGGACCTTGCGGGCACTGCAGGATTTTAATCCATTACGGCGTAATGTGTTACCAATGGTTTTCTTGGTGACTGTGGTCCCAGCTGCCTTGAGATCATTAACAAGTTCCCCCCGTGTAGTTTTTGGCTGAGCTCTCACCTTCCTCAGGATCAAGGATACCCCACGAGGTGAGATTTTGCATGGAGCCCCAGATCGATGTCGATTGACAGTCATTTTGTATGTCTTCCATTTTCTTACTATTGCACCAACAGTTGTCTCCTTCTCACGCAGCGTCTTACTTATGGTTTTGTAGCCCATTCCAGCCTTGTGCAGGTCTATGATCTTGTCCCTGACATCCTTAGAAAGCTCTTTGGTCTTGCCCATGTTGTAGAGGTTAGAGTCAGACTGATTAATTGAGTCTGTGGACAGGAGTCTTTTATACAGGTGACCATTTAAGACAGCTGTCTTTAATGCAGGCAACAAGTTGATTTGGAGCGTGTAACTGGTCTGGAGGAGGCTGAACTCTTAATGGTTGGTAGGGGATCAAATACTTATTTCTCTGTGCACAATGCAAATAAATATATATAATTTTGACTATGTGATTTTCTGTTGTTTTTTTTTATATAATCTATCTCTCACTGTTAAAATTAACCTAGCCTAAAAATTCTAGACTGTTCATGACTTTGACAGTGGGCAAACTTACAAAATCAGCAAGGGATCAAATATTTCCTTCACTGTAGATTCTTAATTTAAAATTTGACTTATGTATTAACAATTCAATGACTATTACTCAATAAGTAATCAAAAGAATTATTGGTTAGGGATGTAAAAAGATGGAACATGGCTATGCTCACGCATTTCTACATTTGTACATATCTCCCATTTTCTAGGTCTATGATGGGCACAATAATTCTGCTCGACTTCTTGGAAAGTTTAGTCATTCAGAGATGCTGGGACGGAGTCTGAACAGTACCTCTAGTGCATTGTGGTTGGAGTTCATCACTGATACAGAAAATACCAGTAAAGGATTTGAGCTGTATTATTCCAGTGAGTCTTATTATTAAGAAGATTGTTTATTAAAGGCTAACTGTATCTAAATAATTATAGAAAATAAGCACCTTAGATATTTATTGCATATCCACGGGATAATACGGTATCTGAAAACAGGTTTCCTAAACCAGATAACCCCTTCTAGATGTTTTTGTTATGATAATGTATCGCTGTCCACTTTCATCTTGGAACACAAAATGTCACACAGTACTACTTACATACATGTTGGAAATGTAGGTTGTGTATACCACCTGTTGGTTACACGGTGATACTGTAGCAGCAATATATATTTTCTCCTTCCTTAATAATTAAACGTTTGATGCCGTTTTTGTGTGAATCCAGCAAACATTATATATAGTTCTTAAGAATTGTTTATTTTCCTCCTTCGGATCCTACACCTCCACAACGTTTGACACTGACTACTTGACTACTACTGATCACTGTTTCTTCTCATCACATCAAGAGACTGACAGGCCTTTTGGTTTAAAGATGTTCTCCCAGATGCTGTAGCTAATTGTTAATGTCCATATGAGAGACGAAGCAGCCATTTGAGGTTTTTCTCATTACCAACCATCTTTTGAAGATGATATTGGTAGAAGCAGACACGTTGTCCTTTGTGCCGGTTACTAATAAGCAGCCTCATTATGGGATCAAAATGCGTCAGATCACACAGATCCTGTCACATTTTCTTCATCATATTTCTAATAAAGATTTGTATACACAATACAAATAATACTAGATATTCCAGTGTAATAGAATTCAGATGTAAAATATAACATGAATAAACTATTGTCCAAAACGATTAAGAAAATAACTTTACACTATAAAAGCAGCATCACAACAAAGCACCAACTGCTTTGCAACTGAAATTCATTAATAATGTATTGTGTTGCGGCTTAAAGGGGTTGTCCAGTTTTTATTTATTTTTTTAATTATTTGTAGAGTAGGAAATTGTACGGTTTTCTAATACACTGTATATAATGTATTAGAAATTCTGCTCACATACATGTATTATAGTGCATAAGGCCCCTGTCACAGTGGAATGGTAAAGCCCACAGATTAGTCCTCTGTAATGGATCCGCAGACCAACTGAATGTGACTAAACATGACGCCACTCATGCGACACACACACACACACAATGTGTTGGGCCAACATGGGCTATGTGAATAGGACTAATTGTGGAATAATGATAAACGCAAAAACAAACACACAAAAAAACACAACACACACAGAGGAGACAGTGAGAAGAATGTAAGATCTGCTCCTCACAGACACTGATAGACATGATGATGAGATGTTGCAGGAGGTAGAAATACTTTATAACTTCTACTCCTGTTATATACCTGGACAGTGTTACCTGAATGCCAGTGATCACATGATGTGGGTCACATGACTGTCCTATGGGTGTTTTTTTATAGACAAATATGTGGGCTATACCATTTTTTAAAATAATTTTTAGACAGAGACAACTGCACTGATATAAGAAAAGTATGTGAGCAGAATTTTAAATACATGTATATTAGAAATCTGTATGATTTCCTGTTCTATAAATACATGAATAGAAAAAAAAAAAGTGAACAACCCCTTTAAGTTCACCACATGTTTGAAAAATATGTAAATACGTTATTTTACTTTAAAATGTATAAGAATCGCTATGAAATCACAGTAGGCCCCAATTAAAGTATAAACAAAATCCTGTCTAAATATACATTATTAACCTTAACATTTATCTAGCGAAAAAATGATAAAGTCTCAAATGTTCCAGATAAAATATTCATGTAATATACACTTCAAAACAAACTTCTTTACTTGGGCTGCAAACTTCCTACCAAATGATAATCAGCGGAAGAGCGCCCTTCTCGCCCGTGTGACCCAGAATAGGTTGCACCACATTCTCCAATTAGTGATTCCTTTAAAGAAAATTTCCACAAAGGAGATGTTTGCTCTTTTTTAGTTAATCACTTCTGCGTTTGACTATAGTTACTCATACATTACAACCCAGAAGCTAATTGCTTGTCAAAGGAAAAGCTGGGGGCCTATTTCTCTAATACTAAAATAGCCAATGACCATGACATATTACGCAGATGTCCTATGTATCATCTTATCACATGGTTTATCTGATTTTAAATCACTTTGTATGTTATTATAACAGTACGCAACCTGCTACTGTCCCCCATGGCTGTCTCTGAAGACCTAGTGACAAGATTGTCGTGCTTCTTCAAACCTGGCACTAATTGTAACTATCCACCCCCTGAAAAGTGACAGCGCCGCAGGCAGACTGGTCAATCCTGCAGCATTATCGTGTCTTCTCTTAATGTGTCTTCTCTTGACTCCGCAGGTTTTGAGTTGATTAAATGTGAGGACCCAGGGACCCCAATGTATGGCTACAAGGACAAGGATGAGGGGCATTTTGCGGGAAGTTCTGTCTCTTTCAGTTGTGATCCTGGTTACAGTTTACGTGGCAGTCGGGCATTAATGTGCTTGACCGGAGAACGCAGAGTGTGGGACCAGCCTCTCCCCTTGTGCATAGGTATGAAAGTTTACTTCTTTATTAAAAGGAATTCTGAAATGTATGCACATACATGTATCGAATACAAATACATATAGTAGAGCTCAGTTTATCATTTGACAACGTGGAGTATATTTATCTATACAATAGCGCCCGTTACCTGGCACAGTTGCATTGTAAAGAAGGGAATTCAGATTGAACGCCAAACTGTATCGATCAAATCACCCCCCAACACTTTTTCTGACATTTTTCCAATTGCCACAAAAAAGGGAGCGAGGTTGGCAATTCAAACTTTGTTAAAATGATTTACAAATAAAAATCGGCCATTTTTCTGGAGGTGAGTTACACCGGGTACAACCTGACATGGTTCAGTAGCTTCACTGTATTAATGAAAAATGATGGTGAATACTGCGCAAATTACACTTCATTTATAACCTGCGAACCGCTTGGGGTTCAAAAGTAGTAATAAATTTGCTCCCAGTGTGTTATCTGGGGTCTTACATGGGACTACAGGAAAACCTGTTGTTAACCGTGAGTTATCACAATCCAATGTCTAAAGTACAGTTTTAAAGGATTAAATGGGTATTATGGTTTTAGAAAATAAGGGTTATTCTTTACATAGCCAAAAATGTAACAATTTTCCAATATACATTCTGTATAACTTCCTTATGGATTCCAAGATCTCTGATTGCTGTCATTCAATTGAGATCTTTAATGTTTACTCCAGGGAATGTAAATCTGTCCTGGTCATGTTAAGGGCACAAAGTTACTCGAGATCTGATACACATACTGTAAAGGCCCTTTTACATGGGACAATGATCGAGCGCACGAGCACTGGTATGAACCCTCGTATCGATCATTACCCTACGTAGGCAGGGCAGTGATCAACCGACAAAGAAGCAAACGCTCATTTGTCGGCAGATCGCATCTTTTGTGTTGCAGGAAAAAATAATCATTTGTTGGAAACACAACTCCCCGTGTTTACAGGGGATGTGCTGCCGACAAGATGCAAATGTTTATGGACGAATGATCAAATTAATGGTCATTTGTCTCCATACATTCCGATCATTGCTTCGCTTAAATGAAGTAAACGAGTGCCGATCCAAATGCTGTTATCGTCAATCGGCACTAGCTACCAGGCCGATAATATCCCTGTGTACTGTAATCAGTACCGCACCTGACCAGGACAGATTTTTATCCTGTGGAAGTAAACAATGAGTGTTTCCTGTAGATGACAGCAAGCAGAAATCTTGAAGACCATGGGCAATCGATACAGAAAGTATACAAAGAATAACATTTATTTGCTTAAACTGTAGTACCCCTTAAGTACCTGCTACAGCTGCACTTTTCTTCTTTGTAGCGGAGTGCGGAGGTCTTATCCGTGGAGAGAAAGTGGGCAGAGTATTGTCTCCTGGCTATCCTACACCCTACGATCACAACCTCAATTGTGTGTGGATCATTGAAGCTGATGCTGGCTGCACCATCGGGTGAGTAGCTTACACACGTGTGTGTGTGTGTGTGTGTGTGTGTGTGTGTGTGTGTGTGTGTGTGTATATGTATATATATATATTTATTCATTTATATATATATATATATATATATATATATATATATATATATATATATATATATATATATGATAAACCATAAATAAAGAAAGATTGCACCTTCCTTTATGTAAAGACTTCTTTATGACTATCTATCTGCTGTCATACTGTTTGCCTATCTCATCATTAGATGACACTTCTATTAGAAAGTTATAACGCTCATTTCTCCCTGAGTAGAATAATGAGCAGCTCGTTCAAGCGAGAGAAATGATTATGATTAATTCACATGGCGAATATTTGTGCATTAAACTATTCCATTATTCTATCCCTGGATGGATTTATGTCATGCCCAAATTATTCTGCTGTCCCCAAAAAAATGAATGGGTGGTATGGAAAATGTGGCAATAATACTTCTTTCTCAGTGATCTTATTAGTAAATGCTACAGGTCCACTAGCTTTATTAAAATGGTCCTAGCTGAAAACCCTGCCCGTACTGTAACCACACTGACCTTTACCAGTTCTAACCTTTTATGCGGTGTGTTCCTGTCAAACACCCTGTTAAGTAACTTGTCAAATTGTCAGTACTTTCCGGTGCATGCCGAATGTACTTTAGCGGGCCTGCAGAGCTGCTGCTAAATTGTCCGGGATATTTTATTGTTCTTGTTTGTCGTAGTTATTTACTTTTGCAGCTTTACAAATGAAAAGTGGGAAAAAAGCATTGTTGACCCATAAGACTGAAAACATGCATGCCAATCGATGCCTTGACAGAACACCAAGCACATTGTGTGCTATTACTAGAAGAAAACGGAAATTCTGTTCCTATAAGGAGTCCTTTTATATTATAATTAGTGTTAAGAGTCAAAGTAAGCTGAAAAATATACTATACTAAAAAAAACTTTTATACTCAAGCTGCTCATTCAGCTAAGGATAAGGATTTTATCCGAAACATCTGTAAGAACCAGAAATTTAGTAGTCTGCCCAAACAGCAGATCTGAGCAGCGTACTTTTTGCTTCTCACAAAATAAGATATAGAAGTATGCATATAAGCACAAGAACACATTACAGAATATTCTGTATAAGCTGGAAAAATGGACAAGCGTAAGGATCTGAGCGACTATGACAAGTGCCAAATTGTGATGGCTAGATGACTGGATCAAAGCATCTCTAAAATGCAGATCTTGTGGGGTGCTCCAGGGATTCAGTAGTTATTACCTACCAATAGTGGTCCAAGGAAGGTGTCCATGTCTCTACAGGTCAGAGCTGTTTTGGAGGCACAAGGGTACCTTACCTACACAATATTAGGCAGGTCGTTTTAATCTTATGACTAATCTGCTGGCAGCCTGTGTTTGATTGTCCAGTAGCTCCATCACATTGAAAGGTATGTTCTCCTTGTCTTTGCGTGGGTTTCCTCCCAGTACTCCGGTTTCCTCCCACACCCCAAAAAAACATACCGATAGGGAATTTAGATTGTGAGCCCCTATGGGGACAGTAAAAGAGGACCTCTGTACATTGCTGCAGAATATGTTGGCGCTATATAAGTAACGGCAATAAATAAAGGAAGCATTACACAGTTCCTTTGAAATCAATTGGCTGTCCATGTAATGCAGGGATGTGTCAGGACCTCCATAGAGAGAGAGAAAAGCTCTTTGTAACCATTCTCTCCTCCGGCTAATAAATGAGGATTCAGGAATGGAGGGCATAATGGTATTATCTCAGAATTCCCTAAGGGTATGTTCACACGCAGTGACCAAAAACATCTGAAAATACGGAGCCGTTTTCAGTTGAAAACAGCTCCTGATTATCAGAAATTTTTGTAGCAACTCGCATTTTTCGCGGCGTATTTTACGGCCGTTATTGGAGTTGTTTTTCAATGGAGTCAATGAAAAACGGCTTAAAAAAGTCCCAAGAAGTGGCATGCACTTCTTTTTCGTAAGCATCTTTTTACGTGCCGTATTTTGACAGCGACGCGTAAAATGACACCTCGTGGGAACAGAACACCGTAAAACCCATTGCAAGCAATAGGCAGATGTTTGTAGACATATTAGGGGCGTTTTTTCAGGCATAATTCGAGGCGTAAAACGCCCGAATTACGTCCAAAAACACTGCGTGTGAACATACCCTAATAGGGCATTTGAGAATAAGCTCTCTAAACCAGACACCCCTTTAAGCTGAAAAATTTACTTGCATATATCATAATGATGAAATGTAAATGAAAGACTAACTGCACATTCATCAAACTTTTGATATGTCACTTTTGATGTGATCATCGCTCCCTGTCAGGCTGAAGATGGTTCTTATAGTCTGACAGGGAGCACTGATCACAGATGAAGGTGCAACGCGCTCAACTGAGCACTTCTACACCTTTGTTTCAGCAACGGTGGGGGTCTCAGCACCCGGACCCCCACCGATCCAAACTATTGATATGTCTCTATGACATACCAAAACTTTGATTAAAGTGAAGTCACTCTTTAATCCGTTAACGTACTTAGTGCCCATACTTTAATGTATATCCATCCCTACTGGACCAACTCCTGAGTTTCTCTATGTCTCTAAAGTGACAGATATATAGTTTCTTGATAGAACATTTATCCTAATTTTTTAAATAAATCTTCAGGGTTACGTAATGAAGACAATTCATAGGATATGTGGACATCATAGAGGGTGGTAACCCGCTCAGAACCCCCCACTATGAGAACCGCACTGCAAGAATAGCACCCGTTATGGCAGACCCAAAGCTTCCTCGCACTAAATAGAAGACTATTAATTAGAATGGCCGGAACGTAATGCTATATTTTCAGACATGGCTCCCCCCCGGTGATATCGGTTGATCGCTGGGGGTTAAAGAACCCGAACCTGTGGCAAACAGCTGTTTGTGCAGCTGACCTAATTTCAAAAAGTGGTTGTCTTCATAAGACTTCCGAATCGTAACCCTTATTCCCAATCAACTTGATTTTCTATAAGTTTAAGGCTGCTAAACAGACGAGTATTTGCATGTTCATAGTTACCCATTGAAATCAGGAAAAACTATGCAGGTCATTTTTCTTATAATACCAGAGTTAAATATTTTCATGAAATGTTTTTATTAATATATGGCTGTTATATTAGCAAATCTTTAATTCAGGAGCAAACATTTTTGTAGAATAAATCCATAAATATAAATATTTAATAGAGGCTAAATGGAAAACATTATGGGAATTGTTCCTATCCAGTATCAGTCATCTATGAAGATATCGCGTGTGGTTAGCTTTAGGTAATATTATATAGAATGGCATTTATTACAGGACTGCTTTTCTCTCTCTCTCATAGCATAGCCCTTTGCCCTTTTTAATAGATCTGTCTTCCATCTCTTCTCCTAAGTTCAATCACGTACTATAGTCACTTTTGTAGTTTCAGACAGAAAAAAAACCAAAAGACAGAGCTTCAAGCAGAGTATATTCAAGTATTGCAGCGTGAATGTCAGTTAGTATGCTCACCTTTGGGTGGTGAATAAGAGAGTTCACAATAAATCTCAGTTGTAGATGGAGTCTTAAATGCGCAGCGACTTCTCCCCATCATAAGTGGATTACCATCTTGGACATATCACTGTCTTTGTTTCTTACAATGTACTGTAGGAAAAATGGAGCCAGAAATGTCATCTTTTATAGTAACCTTGGAGCGGGATGGTGCTATTTGGTGAAATCAATATGCCATCACATTATTGTGGTTATTATAAAGCCATAGAATGATTTCATATAGTGTAATACACAATCTGGTAAAGAAAGTGTCCAGCCTTTAAAATATGCAAGACTTTTTTTTTCCATTTTTATATAACTATTCAAAACATGAATTCTATTTATTTCACTGCAATATTGCCACATTGCTGATCATTTACTACAACATTTCTTCATCCTACTCTATATATTAATTCCATATAAGGGATTTTCCGTGAAAAAATATATTGATGGTGTATCCTTAGGACAAACCAATAATGTGTGATTAATGGGGTTCCAGGACCCTCACCTATCAACAGAAGGAAGGAGCCTTAGTGCTACAGACACCTGAATTAGGCTGAGCCACAATATGAGGGACAGTCACATCTAGGAATGTGCTAAAGGATTAAAGAAGCCACGGCCAAGGATATGCCATCAATGTATATTCCATGAAAGACCCTTAAGGGGTTTTTCCCATCTCAAACATTTAAATAGATGAGGGTCCTAGCTCTGGGACCCGCACCTATATCGGGCAGCCAGTTGGGGACTATGTGGAAAGGTGGCCACACATACAAGCGGCTCTCCTCATCATATTCTATGGTAGTTACGGACACAGCTGAGCAGCGCTTGCTCCGCTGTTTCCGTAACTCCCATAGAACAGAATGTAGAGAGCCACGCACATGCGTTGCCACCTCTCCACATATTCCCCACCTGGGATTGGCAGCCATCTCACCAGGCGGAAGGGGGGTCGGACGACCCCCATTCTTGATATGTGTGTAGATAAGCCATAAATGTGTAAAATGGGAATAAGCTGTTAAGCATAAACCTAAACTTTAAGGGAAATATTAATGTTTAAGTATTATTGGCAAGCTGCTGTTGACAGATCTGTTATTCTAATTATGCCTTTATTTTGTCTTTTATCTGTACCATGCAATGATATGTGGGTTCTACAGTATTGGAAAAACGTGGCTGCTTTCTTTCAGAAACAGCGCCACACCTGCCCATGGGTTGTGTCTGGTAGAGCAGTTTAGTTACACGTGAATGGAGCTAGGATGCAATACCACACACAACCTGTAGACAGGTGTTTTCTAATCCTGTACAACCTCTTTAGTAACCCTTGAAGCTCTGCTCATAACACATGAGTTCCAAGTATGCAAGCATACATCATAAATAGGTGAATGTTAAATTTGACTAATTGGATATTCATTAGTTCTTATGAGCCTTATTGTGAGTATTCACACAATCCATAATTAAAATAAATGATAGCCATAATAAGATCCATATTCAGAAGCTAGCCTTCTTGACAACTGTTTCCCGTTAGCAACCAGAGTTGTTTTTTTTACAGCGTAAACAAAAAGATAATTAAAAACAGCAAAGCATGTAATAAAAATGTATTAAAAATAGAAAACTGTATAGTCAATGTTACTCAAAGGTGGAGCAGTTAATACTGCACTATTTGCAGTGGTTTGTAACATTTATAGGAATGAATGTCATTGACTTCATCCATTTTTCCATTAGCTATGATAGCTGTACAAAGACTTTTCAACCACTGGCGGTGTTTAGGGATTTCCAAAATTGAAATTTAAAAAATGATCTTAGCTCGCCAGACGATATGTTTAGCTCTTTTCCTGGATTCAATTTCTGTGACGCTGGCAGCATAAAATACCTGGGAGGTTTACAGGTTATGTACAAAACAAAATACATGTAGCATGGAAACCGAGAGCAAGGATTATAGTCAACAGTATTCATCACTTTTATCACTGACGTCAAACCCTGACATTCGTGGCCTGTACGCCAAATGCTTCTTTTTTTTCTATGATGGCTACATGCAAAAGTAATACATGTGCTTAGTGTGAAATGGCTAATTCTGTAACGGAGTTACAAGTAAGGGAACATTTATGAGGTATAGAGAATCTCTGCATAATTTACAACTTGTATGTAATACTGGTTTATGAAGTTAATATTCTATTAGCCTCAATGGCACTATGCTTCATTTCTGGGCCGATGGAGCTTTGTTAAAGGCCCAAAGAAGGTTGTAGTTGATTAAATGTAAAAGATTGCCAAGATTTATGAGCTAATAACAGAGAATGGAGGGTCTTCCTATAGCCGTTCATGCTCATTGCCAGAGGGTCTCGCAGCACTCGTAACTAAGTGACAATTCTGGCCGTGATAGAACTCCACCAGTGTATTACTAGTTTTGAGTGTTTCTCTTTGAATCTGACAATATCTAATATTTTAGATGTTAAAACCTATAAATGCCTTTAGAAGAAATGCTTGATGGACTGATTATATTATCATTTCCGAATATTGCCCTCAATCTTCTGATGGCAGATATAGCTCTTAGGAATGGCACAGGAATCCCTCCGTTGATCGCGCACACAAAGAAATTGAACAATTGAATTTCAGATCAGGCTCTCTTATTACTTTTCACGAGGCATAAACTGTGTGTGACGGACGGAGAAGGAAATGGAATAATTTGTTAGAAAATTTATTCCGTGCCAAGCAAAGACTCTGACGCTGTTCCTGGGGAATGGGAGGATAAATTTCAACTATTTAACCACTTCATGGCAAAATGGAAACTGCGTCCAAAGATTAGTTTGCAAAAATTTGAAAAGGTTCAGCTTCAAAATCTGCAGTGCATTAAATCATGAGATGCAAGTCAAAGATCACATTATTTGGCCCCATACTGAAAAGAAGTAAGCTATAGTATCAGAAGGACACAACACTATACAGTATAAAGGGTGTTTGAGTAGTAAACAGTAAGGCTATGTTCCCATCATATGAAAAGGCCCCTGACGTATATGTTAAACGTAGGCTGTGACAGATGCCAAACAGGGGCATCCGTCACCATAGACTTTGAAAGTATTCGTTAATTGGAAACGTCATGAATTAGGGTCATGGGAGTTCATTACACATCCAATAAACGAATACCATTAAAGTCTATGGGTGACTGATGCCACAGTTAGGCATCAATTTAACATATCCGTGGCCTATTGACTATAATGGTATTCGTTTGAATTATACGTCTTGAAAGGCTATAGAAAAGCCAATGACGTATACGTTAAAAATTTACCTGAAACGTATGACATACAGTGGCAACATCACCCATAGACTCTGGTGTTAAAAAAAAAAAACGTGTACCGCGCAGTATACTTTTTTCTGCAAGATCCGGCAGGATGGAAAAGCGTAGACTACTATGCGATTCCATCCGTCAAAAAAGGTGTAGGCTTCGGTCGGGATCACGGAGCCCTATGGATACGTTTAGGATGTACTTTGAGAGCTGTATACACTGTATGGACAAAAAGTATTGGAACACCTACACAATACACCTACAAGAACTTATATGACATCCCATTCTAAATCCATAGGCATTAGCTGGAGTTGGTGCCCCCATTGCAGCTAAAACAGCGTCCTAAAACAGTGTGTCTGTGGAAATGTTTGCTTATTCACCCTGAAAAGCATTTGTGAGGTCAGACACTGATTTTGGACGAGAGGTATCATACCTTCTATACTTTTGTCTTTTTTGACACAAAAGTATTTAACATTGCATATACACCTGTGGCAATGGGACTGATTGAAACACCTAAATTCAATGATTAAGAGGTGTGTCCCAATACTTTTGTTCATATAGTGTAATTTATGCTGTATATGTTATTTCTTATATGGTTGGAACCAATAGTTTCAGGAACATCCACATAACAATAATTTTTAAGTTTTCAGGTGACAATTCAGAATAATCAGTCATATGTATGTACATGAGAAATAACGCTATTTCTGGCCATTATATGACTTGTACTCAGCCTTTTTTAGCAGCTTTCTCTAATTCTACGTTTTTGATCTAGTGGGCGGAGCCTACTGGTTATCATGTCTTTTATACACTGCACACATAGAAGATGAGAATCCTGTTACCAAATTTCTCTGTAGCACACTCTCAGAAGTAGCAGCAGAATGGAGGAGATTATACAGTAGGGTTGAACAACTTAGATATGATCGGTATTAGGGTTAGATAAGCTGTCAGAGGTACATTGTGGTCGCTATCAGCTGAGCCGTCACTTCAGCACACTGCTGAAAGCGCCAAGATGCAGCTTCTACAGTATGTAAACTGGATGCATAGAAGCTGCCTCTCTAAAAGTAAGCATCATTTTTAATAAAAATATATTATTACATACATTTAATAAACAAATGCCCTCAAGCGATTACATAGCCTTTAAGATCCTCCTTGACTTAATTGATTTATTCAAGTACATAAGGGAATTGTCAGTCATGCAATAAACTAATATAAGTTGCCCAAATGTGGGCCTTCAATTTAACAGCTAACAGAACAAATTTTAGGGTTTGTCAACTCCTTGTCATATTGCTTGTAAGGGCAGACTTAGCTGATGGGCTTAGGTCCGGTTCTACACTTGGGAAATCCCCTCCATTAATTAAAGCCAAGAGTCCAGCATAACTCTCATCAATGTAGGATGCTCATTGAAAACAGTGCACACTTAGGCCATCTTCACACATTTAGGATTGTGTCAGAACTTGGGCATGGACTCCGTGCCTAAATCCTGACAGAATTCACTCTGGTTCCCCCAGCAATGCATGTTAATGGGGTATTTTTATACACCATTCACATGCTCAGAAAAATATCCGCACGAATAGTGAATGAGCTGCGATTTTGAAAATCTGCAGGATGTTCATTATTGTCGTGACTTCCGCGCTTAAGAGCTGCGGATTAGCCCTATTGAATTAGGCACGTTTCTGCTGGCAGAAATCAAACTGTCAGCTGCAGATTTCTGCCAAGGATGGCAAATCTGTGATGTGTGAACATACCCCTAAGGAAGCAAACTAAGTTTCAACTGCTATCCTGTTAGGCTTTTGGTGTTTATGTAGACCTATTACATTGCCCCCATGTAACTTGCAGCTGATCATGGGGACTACCAGCATTAAAACCATCTTGATCAGGCTCTAGCAGGTATAAAGTACCATTCATGCCATGAATACATCAATTAATTTTCATTGTAATCATGTCCTACTCCATTAATATGTAAAAGGTTGACTTTCCTGAACAATGTGCATCTTACATTTTTTGACTCACCACAAAAGTCCTTTTTTCATAAACATCAGCCACCGCGTACTAATGCACTAAGCTGGTCTGGCTGCAGAAATGTTTATTTTTAAATCTCCCAGAAGATTTTTTTCCATGGAAAACTGTAAGGGCATGGCCAGATGTGGCGTATTTCTGCCGACACTGTCCGCATCAATTCCTCACATAATCTGCGTTGCAGATTCCATTGCGCCTTTGCCTAAAATGTGCAGTAAATTTCTGCGGATTAGCCGTTGCGTATTCAGGTGAAGAGTACTTCCTGCTGTCTTTTAAAACATTCCATCTCAGTCTGGCTATAGACCTAGAAATACATCGGTCCAGATGAAGAAATATCCTGTTCGTAAAACCAATCCGCAACGCAACACACATAACATCAGCGGATTTCATTGCGGACATTTGAATCTCCATTCAGTGGGTAGAAGAAAAAAGGGAAGGGAAAGTGGAATAAAGTGACAGTGCATCAGAGTATCGTTTGTATCCAACAGCCTTACCCATAGCAGCAAGAAAAAGTAGTAGTCAGTGCTCGCTCCTTCACATGAACCCCTATGTGAAGGAGCCCCTTCATGTGAAGGAGCGAGCACTGACTACTACTTTTTCTTGCTGCTATGGGTAAGGCTGTTGGATACAAACGATACTCTAATGCACTTGTCACTTTATTCCACTTTCCCTTCCCTTTTTTTCTTCTACCCACTGAATATATTTACAGGGTTCATTTTGATTAATAATAGGCTAATTCCGCTTTTGGGTCTTTATACAGTCTATAGAATTGTCTATATAGCCCTTATATCCATAGATACTATTCAGCAAGTGCTAATAATTGCTCCGTTGCTCATACTAGTGTCTTGTCCTTATTCATTTTTAAACTTTGTCTGTGATATGTGTTAAATAAATTCTACTTTTTATATTAATTGGCTTTATGGCTCTTCTTTGTTCTTCTGTGTATGATCAATCATATGGAGCTGCCTGTATGGTAAATTATGGGGGGACGTTTTTGTTGTAATCCGTGCCCAGCCTTCATTATAAATGCTTTTGGAGTTTATATATTGATTAACGTAAAATAATGTATTTTATTTATTTATATTATTTTATTTTTTATATTCCAAATGATTTATTTCTACTTATCTTCTTTTTAGTTATTGCATCTAACACAATTTCAACGTGGTGTTTCGTTCTGTTTCTATGTTTATAAAGTAGAAGAGAAATCTGTAATGCATGCGTATACTCTTTTTATGAAGCAGTACATACAATATCTGTAGTAAAGACAGAACACAATGAGGAAGCCTCGTAGCCGATCAGTGTCACTATAGACACAAGACACATGTTCATTGCAGGGACCCTTCTCACTCTGTCACTGTCATGCATCACCACAGAGGACAGACTCGGTCAGAGAGTCCCTCATGGCTTAGTGTCACTGTCATCCAGGGTGGAAGGGACAGGCTGGGGGCAGATAGTTAGCAGACTGTCGGTTTGAATCTGCGGGTTTCATTTCACTGCCCGTGCTAAGGCTGATCTCTGAAATCCCCTTTGCTCTGTTTAAGATTGTACAGCACAGTTGGATGTAATTTTGGATAAAAGTCCTATATAAATGCAAATGGCTATCTGGGTACAATGTATGCTAATCAATGACAAAGCCGGCAGAGATTTGACAAGAGTGTAATAACACACAACCACAAAGGGTTTTTAATTTCTCATGTGATGGTTGGAAGTCCTTTGTCAAAAGACTTGCCTTGTGTGGACTCAGTGTCTAGAAATCATTGGCCCATTTAGCAAAGCATAGGTTTTACACGTAAGATAAGAAAAACTATACCAGGATTGAAATAAGGATCATTCAATTTTAGCCCATAATGAGAGAATTCAGAAGTGGATCTATTTAAAGTCTGTCTGGCTGAAATAAAAAGGCAAATGTTGTTATATAGCATTATTAGATCGTCTTGTCTCACAGTAGCATCTTAAAGAGAATCTGTCACCTCTCCTGACATGTCTATTTTAGTAAATTCTTGTATTCCCCATAAAATAAGAATTCTAAGACATATTTTCTTAAAACTGTGCGCTGTGTTGTTCCTCTGTTGTTCCTCCTTGAAATTTATGAATAAATTGACAACTGGTTGTTACCATTCCCCTTGTTAAAGAGGTGTGTCACTACACAGTCCCACTCTGTCAGCCCTGATTGGATATTGTCAGTCTGTGTAAGGACACACCTCCAACTGGTAACACCCTGTTTTCAACTTAGTAATACATTTCTTTGAGGAATAACAGAAGACAGTCACATGTACCGTTTTAAGGAAAGATGCCACAGAATTGTTATTTTATGGGGATTACAACTATTTACTAAGACAGACATGTCATGAGTGGTGAGAGGTCCTCTTTAAGATGCTCTTGGGGACGACCAATGCAGGGGGCGTGACAGGATTTCTGTAGCTATGGGGATGCGATTATTGCAGTCACACCCAGGACCTGACGCCATTTAAATAGATATATGTACTATAAGTGGAAAAGAGTTGTGGTGACGATAGATAGATAGATAGATAGATAGATAGATAGATAGATAGATAGATAGATAGATAGATAGATAGATAGATAGATAGATAGATAGATAGATATGAGATAGATAGATAGATATGAGAGATAGATAGATATGAGATAGATAGATATGAGATAGATAGATAGAGATAGATAGATAGATAGATAGATAGATAGATAGATAGATAGATAGATAGATAGATAGATAGATAGATAGATAGATAGATAGATAGATAGATAGATAGATAGATATGAGATAGATAGATAGATAGATAGATAGATAGATAGATAGATAGATAGATAGATAGATAGATAGATAGATAGATAGATAGATAGATAGATAGATAGATAGATAGATAGATGATAGATAGATATGAGATAGATAGATAGATGATAGATAGATAGATAGATAGATAGATAGATAGATAGATAGATAGATAGATAGACAGACAGACAGACAGACAGACAGACAGACAGACAGACAGACAGACAGACAGATAGATAGATAGATAGATAGATAGATAGATAGATAGATAGATAGATAGATAGATATGAGATAGATAGATAGATAGATAGATAGATAGATAGATAGATAGATAGATAGATAGATAGATAGATAGATAGATAGCAGATTAAATTAAAGGGTTTCTTGCATGTGCTAGTGCATACTAATCAACAATAGGTACTTGCCCAAATGCTACCAACCAACTGTATCACGTTATATAAAGTTGTTAAGAAGTACCGATAGGCCTGAAATGATGGGGTATATAAAGTTGTTAAGAAGTACCGATAGGCCTGAAATGACGGGGTATATAAAGTTGTTAAGAAGTACCGATAGGCCTGAAATGATGGGGTATATAAAGTTGTTAAGAAGTACCGATAGGCCTGAAATGATGGGGTATATAAAGTTGTTAAGAAGTACCGATAGGCCTGAAATGATGGGGTATATAAAGTTGTTAAGAAGTACCGATAGGCCTGAAATGATAGGGCTCCTCATTTGGTGGATTTGGTCTGTTTCACCCACTACAGCATATAATCCAAGCACACAGTTTTATAAGAGTGTGCCTTTACTTCAGTGATGTAAAGTTTCAGCTATTATATACTTGAAATATGCCTTGTAAAGCCAAAATGTTGCACCACTGGAGTAAATACATGCTCTATTAAAACCATCTATATGTGCTGTCGCCACTCTTTTTATCTTTTTATGCTTGAACTATATATATATATATATATATATATATATATATATATATACACACACACACAAACACACACACATATATATATATATATATATATATATATATGTATATATATATATAATGTTTTTATGATTAGAATCGTATTCCAGTTTCTACTGATATCGTATTTACAAAAAAGTTAGGCCTGTGATACTTTGTTGAGTGGCTAGGTGTCCTGGGAAGTCAATTTAAAATGTCTGGCAAATATGTCTGTATAGGACGCTGTAAGACTTGAAAAAGAAAGTTGAGTGTCAAAGTACAATTAAAATAACATATGTATGGTATACAACTACATCCTATACTTATTCCAACTTATGCGATATAAATGCATGACACTATATACAATGTTTAGATTTAATTTATATACCATATTTCACATATTATTTTTATTAAAAATCCTCAGTAATATCAGTGTACAGTAAGGTTAGTTCTTATCATTAGGGGTGTGAATATGGCGGAGAGGTGTCAACATGAAAAAGTCAAAATGGCCCCCACTTGTGGTGCTGGTCCTCCTTGTAAAAGAGTATATTACCGTTCTGGTGGCTTTCGTGAGCAGTGGTACATGCGAGGTAGTGGCAGTTCACTGGTGATCAGGCTTCACAGCGGTAGCAGGTGCCATTATGGTTTAAACACCCTTGTTTTTCATGTTTACTGGAGTCTGACATGTATTGGAATAGAGGCCTACTTATTCTTGAAGCCAACCATCTTAACAGTATATTACAGGCCATATCATGAACATTTTCTTGCTTCCAATTATCTGACCTCATGTTTACCAATCTAACATTTATATTTTATATCCTAGATTACACATAACTGTTTTCCACACTGAGGATGTCCATGATGTTCTGAAGATATGGGATGGATCCATGGAGAGTGGTATTCTCATGAAGGAGTTGAGCGGTTCCACTTTTCCTCCAGACATACATAGCACTTTTAATTCTGTTACTTTGCAGTTCAATACTGATTTCTTTACTAGCAAACAGGGATTTTCTATCCATTTCTCAGGTAAGAGAAGTTTGAGAACACCAAACAAATCTGCGGTCTGCTCTGCTACTTCTCCTGTTACTTGGACGTGAAAAGCAAAAATACATATATTTATACTGTGACTGTTTCTAGATCTGCCTAACAGGCCGCATCATCTAAGTCATTATTTGAGAAAAAGAATGATACGTTAATAATTATAAAACATTTTCTAAAATGTTGTAAAATTATAATGCAGTCAGCATCTCCACATACATTCACCATACATGTAAAGAATTATCAAGCCAAATTAAGCAATTGAGAAATAGGGAAGTGCCTGAGCACATTGTAGCTGATGATATAGACATCAGCTTCAACAATGGACTATGAGAAGTTTACGGTAAAGGGGATTACATTCCAATCCATAGAAAACCTTTAAAATACAGCTGATCATTGGCTGAAAACCCCTATTCCCCATATGAAAGCCCCGAACATGTCTTAAACTACCTGTGTATCGAAATATGGCCAAATGATACAAAGATTGATAGATTGATAGATAGATAGATAGATAGATAGATAGATAGATAGATAGATAGATAGATAGATAGATAGATAGATAGATAGATTTAGGCTGTGTTCACACAGAGTTTTTTGCAGGAGGATAATCTGGCTCAAACTTCCGTTTGGAATTTTGAGGCAGATTTTGCTCTTCCTGCACGCCGATTTTCGCTGCGTTTTTAGCCCACGGCCATTGAGCGCCGCGGGCAAAAAATGCAGCAAAATACGCTTCTTCTGCCTCCCATTGATGTCAATGGGAGGTCAGAAGCGTAAACGCCCGAACATAGGGCATGTCCCTTCTTTTTCCCGCTGCTTGTTTTTCCGCTCGCGGGAAAAAAAACGCCTCCGCCTCCCATTGAAATCAATCGGAGGCATTTTCGGACGTTTTTTGGCACATTTTCCGATGCGGTTTCCGCGTCAAAAAACATGTAAAAAAAACTCTGTGTGAACTGGCCCTTAGTGTGGATTGCCACACTATTTATATAATTACATAAGCGTACAGCCCTACCCACACATTATATTAAATTCACCCATTACGTATTAGGCCTATATGCGCACATTCAATATCCTAAGCGTGTTCAGCCCATTTAGTTAGGCTGTGCACATGAGAAGGGTGGAAGACAGTGCGGCATGCGCAGTAAGTCGCGACAACTCTCCCGGCTAATCCACAAATATGGTGCCAGTAGCAAGCTCAGTACATATATACAGCACCAGAACCAAGCTCAGTACATATATACAGCACCAGAACAAAGCTCAGTACACATATACAGCACCAGAACAAAGCTCACTACATAAGTACAATACCAGAACCAAGATCAGTACATAAATACAGCACCAGAACAAAGCTCAGTACATAAATACAACACCAGAACCAAGCTCAGTACATATATACAACACCAGAACAAAGCTCAGTACATAAATACAGAACCAGAACAAAGCCCAGTACATATATACAGCTCCAGAACCAAGCTCAGTACATATATACAGCTCCAGAACCAAGCTCAGTACATATATACAACATCAGAACCAAGCTCAGTACATATATACAACACCAGAACCAAGCTCAGTACACATATACAGCACCAGAACCAAGCTCAGTACATATTTACAGCACCACAACCAAGCTCAGTACGTGTGTATATATATATATATATATATATATATATATATGATTTGAGCTTGGTTGTTCTGATATATATGTACTGATCTTTGTTCTGGGGCTGTATTTATGTACTGAGCTTTGTTCTGGGGCTGTATATACAGTGAAGGAAATAAGTATTTGATCCCTTGCTGATTTTGTAAGTTTGCCCACTGTCAAAGACATGAACAGTCTAGAATTTTTAGGCTAGGTTAATTTTACCAGTGAGAGATAGATTATATAAAAAAAAAAAAAAGAAAATCACATAGTCAAAATTATATATATTTATTTGCTTTGTGCACAGAGAAATAAGTATTTGATCCCCTACCAACCATTAAGAGTTCAGCCTCCTCCAGACCAGTTACACGCTCCAAATCAACTTGGTGCCTGCATTAAAGACAGCTGTCTTAAATGGTCACCTGTATAAAAGACTCCTGTCCACAGACTCCATTAATCAGTCTGACTCTAACCTCTACAACATGGGCAAGACCAAAGAGCTTTCTAAGGATGTCAGGGACAAGATCATAGACCTGCACAAGGCTGGAATGGGTTACAAAACCATAAGTAAGACGCTGGGTGAGAAGGAGACAACTGTTGGTGCAATAGTAAGAAAATGGAAGACATACAAAATAACTATCAATGGACATCGATCTGGGGCTCCATGCAAAATCTCACCTCGTGGGGTATCCTTGATCCTGAGGAAGGTGATAGCTCAGCCGAAAACTACACGGGGGGAACTTGTTAATGATCTCAAGGCAGCTGGGACCACAGTTACCAAGAAAACCATTGGTAACACATTACGCCGTAATGGATTAAAATCCTGCAGTGCCCGCAAGGTCCCCTTGCTCAAGAAGGCACATGTACAGGCCCGTCTGAAGTTTGCAAATGAACATCTGGATGATTCTGAGAGTGATTGGGAGAAGGTGCTGTGGTCAGATGAGACTAAAATTGAGCTCTTTGGCATTAACTCAACTCGCCGTGTTTGGAGGAAGAGAAATGCTGCCTATGACCCAAAGAACACCGTCCCCACTGTCAAGCATGGAGGTGGAAACATTATGTTTTGGGGGTGTTTCTCTGCGAAGGGCACAGGACTACTTCACCGCATCAATGGGAGAATGGATGGAGCCATGTACCGTCAAATCCTGAGTGACAACCTCCTTCCCTCCACCATGACATTCAAAATGGCTCGTGGCTGGGTCTTCCAGCACGACAATGACCCGAATCATACAGCCAAGGCAACAAAGGAGTGGCTCAAAAAGAAGCACATTAAGGTGTGGCCTAGCCAGTCTCCAGACCTTAATCCCATCGAAAACTTATGGAGGGAGCTGAAGATCCGAGTTGCCAAGCGACAGCCTCGAAATCTTAATGATTTACAGATGATCTGCAAAGAGGAGTGGGCCAAAATTCCATCTAACATGTGTGCAAACCTCATCATTCATCTACAAAAAATGTCTGACTGCTGTGCTTGCCAACAAGGGTTTTGCCACCAAGTATTAAGTCTTGTTTGCCAAAGGGATCAAATACTTATTTCTCTGTGCACAATGCAAATAAATATATATAATTTTGACAATGTGATTTTCTTTTTTTTTATATATAATCTATCTCTCACTGGTAAAATTAACCTAGCCTAAAAATTCTAGACTGTTAATGTCTTTGACAGTGGGCAAACGTACAAAATCAGCAAGGGATCAAATACTTATTTCCTTCACTGTATGTACAAAGCTTTGTTGTGGTGCTGTATATATGTACTGAGCTTGGTTCTGGTGCTGTATTTATATGCAGAGTTTAGTTCTGGAGTTGTATATATGTTCTGAGCTTGGTTCTGGTGTTGTATATATGTACTGAGCTTTGTTCTGGTGCTGTATATATGTACTAAGCTTTGTTGTGGTGCTGTATATATGTACTGAGATTGGTTCTGGTGCTGTATGTATATGCAGAGCTTAGTTCTGGAGTTGTATATATGTGGTGGGCTTCTCTTTGGTGCTGTATATATGTATTGAGCTTGGTTGTTATGATGAATACAACTCCAGAACCAAACTCAGTACATATATATATATATATATATATATACAGCACCAGAACAAAGCTCAGTACATATATACAGCACCAGTACAAATACAGCTCAGTACAGAGATAATTTGCAAATTTCGTTTAACCCCTGCCATATAAGTTTGTACGGCATAAAACTACAGCTCCCAGTATAGTCAGAACGATGGTAAGGATATGCTGGGAGTTGCTGTTTCACAAAAAAGAACGATACACACATCATCTCGCTGCAGATCATACAGTGACTACAGTACTGAGCAGTCACAGGGAGAATAAACATTTACATTTAGAGACTGACCGGTGACGGCTTCTCAGATTCTAGTTGTTCTCTTTACTTTTCCATCTGGTCCAGAAATCTGTGATGTCTCCTGGCCATCACCCATTTCTGCGGAAATGGGTAAATTTGCTGCTCAGATGTCTTCGAAAGCTCACTTTTTAAACATTTCTGAACCTATAAACGAAGAGCAAATTGTTATGGTACCACACTCTATGCCCCCAAATATAATAGTATCATACACTGTGCCCCAGAATAAAATTGTGTCAAACACTGTAAATTAATGCACCACACACAGTGCGCCCTGTAGACAGTGCCCCTCATAGAGCCCTATGTAGATAGTGCTCCCAGTAGAGCCCTCTGTAGATAGTGCTCCCAGTAGAGCCCTCTATAGATAGTTCTCCCCATAGAGCCCTCTGTAGGTAGTAGCGTTTCCCGTAGATAGTGCCCGCTGTAGCGTTCCCTGCAGACAGGGCCCCCTGTAGCATTCCCCGTAGATAGTGCCCACTGTGGCATTGACTGTAGCGTTCCCTGTTTAGTGCCCCCTGTAGCGTTCCCTCTATAGTGTAGATAGGGCACCATGTGGTGTTCCCTGTAGATAGGGCCCCCTGTGGTGTTTCCTGTTGATAGAGCCCCTTGTAGCGTTCCCTGTAGATAGAGCCACTTGTGGCGTTCCCTGTAGATAGAGCCCCTTGTGGCATTCCCTGTAGATAGAGCCCCTTGTTGCTCTCCCTGTAGATAGAGCCCCCTGTGCTCCTGTGGCGGTCCCTGTAGATAGGGCCCCCTGTGGCATTCCCTGTAGATGGGGCCCTATCTACAGGGAACGACACATGGGGCCCTATCTACAGGGAACGCCACATGGGGTCCTATCTACAGGGACCGGTACAGGGGGCTCTATCTACAGGGAGCGCCACAGGGGTCTCTATCTACAGGGAACGCCACAAGGGGCTCTTTCCACAGGAAATGACACAGGGGGCCCTATCTACAGGGAACGTTACATGGGGCCCTATGTGGCGTTACCCTGTAGATAGGGCCGCCTGTGGCGTTCCCTATAGATAAGTCCCCTGTAGTTACTGTTCCCTATATAGTCCCCTGTAGTTAGTTCCCTATATAGTCTTCTGTAGTTCTCGTTTCCTGTATAGTCCCCTATGTAGTGCCCTATAGTGCCCACAGTAGAAGGAAAAAAACAAATTTTCTTACCTGTCCTGTTGCTGCGCCATCCTCCAGCGATGTCATTCCTCCCCCATCAGAACGATGCAGCGGCGCGATGACGTCATCGTCATCGCGCCGACTGCATCATCACTAAAGCGCCGAATGGTGAGGCATAATGTGCCTCGCCAGGGCAGCGCTAGTCAACTCAATCGTATCCGCGTCTTAAGGATGCGGATACAATTGAGTGCATGGGACCAGACCGGTTCCGGCTTCCCGCTTCACCCGGTTCTGCGAACCGGCTGTCATTTTAACCCCCCCCTGTATGAGATAGATGAGATATATATATATATATATATATATATATATATATATATATATATATAAGATAGATAGATAGATAGATAGATAGATAGATTGTTCTATGATGTATGTAAGGTGGACAAAGCTATTCTCTACTTGTATTATGTGTATATATGAGTATATATACACACATATATATATATACATACATATATACATATATATATATTTGTGTATGTGTACTATATGTCTTTATACCCTTGTTTACAATGACCCATCTTCCTTAGATGTTAGCATGCATAAGGTATGCCTTCCACATAAATTATATTCATGAACTTATTGTCATCAAGTGTCTCCTTCTCCCTGAAGACTATAAAAAAGCACAGGCCTCTTGAAGCAGCGAGAAAATAATGTTTCTCTAATATCAGATTAGATTAGAAAGCTAATCAGGCGTTTAGCCTCTGACAGGCTCCCCTCCCTGCTGAACCTGCACCTTTTAATGTAGAAATGATAGCATGCTGAAAGTTGGAGATGATTGTCCCCATCCCTCGCTCATCTCATTGTAGACATTATTGTTCAGTATTGTCTCCAATAAATTGAATCTATGTCCATGTTATAAGCCACTGCAAATAGAGGTGAAATGTATTATCTGCTTACAGAATGTACTCTGAGCTGCCACGTAGTCATTGATGCTGCTCTGTTAGACATGATAACCAAGATAACTCTTTGTGGGTTGATGTATTCTGCAGCAGAGGACATTGTGTAGCATTTAATGACCAATCTCCATTGTGCTTATTGTGGTAGTTAATTTATTTTATTCTATGTAATACACTTTTTATTAATACACAGAGTGGTGTGGTTTGTGATGCATGGATATTAACAGCAAAGTTGCTAGTTTTTGTGCTTAATCCATTCAAAGCCTAGTTTTACTGGTATATATGAGATCAGTTATTAGATATCGTATATTTTGCCTATGTGCACATCTTCCTTTGCGTTTTAAAAGGCAATGATATGAACATCTGTGCTTAGATGATAAAATGGCTTTGAGAAGACACAGATATAGGCCAGAAATGATTGATAATAATAATAATAACTTAATGGAAGCCCTAAAGTCTGTTTGCTTTTCCTAGTTACTACCGCTACTTCCTGTAATGATCCTGGAATACCTCAAAACGGCAGCCGAAGTGGTGACAGTCGTGATGCCGGTGATTCCATTGTATTCCAGTGCGACCCAGGCTACCTTTTAGAGGGCGAATCCAAGATCAACTGTGTTCAGATTGCGGATAGATTCTATTGGAACCCCAACCCTCCAGTCTGCATTGGTAAGCCGGACCGTTTTAACTGCAGTCTATGAGGCAAAATTAGGGGAGTTTCCCATAGCAATACTTAATAATTAATTTAATTAAAATATTTTTTGAAGCAATACTAAATATTTGATGAATGTCATTGTGCCTCATTTTTTCATTACCAACCATATTATACATGGCCCCCCCAAATATAGACAAAATATGCACCTGCACAAATTGTTTTATCAATGGCATAACTGTAGGGGGTACAGAGACCGTACCCGGGCTACCTCTTAATGAGGGTTTTTTTTAATAGGTTTTTTACTATGTCTAAGGGGGCTTAAAGTACAAAAAAGCACTACTAGTGGAGGACCGATAACATCTCATATTCATAAGTCCAACAACTACGTAATTGTATATAGCATGGGACCCATCCAGATATATTACCTCAGGCCCACAAGCTTTAGGCCATGCATGTCATTTTATATATATATATATATATATATATATATATATATATATATATATATATATATATATATGTATATTTCTATGTGATATTTGCCACGTATTAGCAATTTGTTCTCATGACATTAAAAAAACCATTAGACAAGCTGCCTCCGTAAGACATTTTCTTTGTCTCTATAAGACTTGACGTTTGTTTGTAATTTACTAGTTTTAGTGCGTAGACGTTTGGCTGTAAGAGCCTTTTATCATGTTAGGTATCGGAATACGCAGCTTTGTATATCTAAGCCATTAAAATGCTTCATTAAGTAGATGTGATGGGAGTGAAGATGCATAACATGGTGTCTTCTTAAAGCTAAGGGGTCTGAGGCAGGGAGCAGTGAATCTTGCCTGTTATTGGCTCAATGTTACTTCTGTTATAAGATTGTAAGCAAATATTCCGAAATCGATAGCTCGAATGTTCAACACACTGATTGACTCTGGTAGATCAGACCCACCACATTGATTTTCCCGTCCGCTTGACATAAAAAGCTTCTGTAACTGCAATAAACACCGGCAAGTTTTCTCTCCACTTCAGCTGATAAACTAATTGCAACAAAGGTTATTTTTCAGCCTAGAGATACTTTCATTGTATTTTTGAAATTGGTTTTACTATGAAAATGCTGATGTCAGCCAAAATTATAATAACTTCAATAATTATTATAATGCTATGCATGAATGACATTTATGTTAGAATAATATACTGCACATCCACATAGTCATTTACCCTTGTGTGTTGACCTCTAGAAGTGTAATATTTGTTTGCATATAGTGTTTTATTTTTTGAGAAACCACAGGTAAAGTACTATTCTTCTGTTTTCAGCTCCATGTGGTGGAAATTTAACTGGACCAACAGGGGTGATCCTGTCTCCTCAATACCCTGAGCCTTATCCACCTTTAAAAGAGTGCGACTGGAAGCTGACCGTGTCTTCTGACTATGTGATTGCACTCTCATTCAACGCGTAAGTTTTATTAGTATACTACAGTTTGGCACTATTAAGACAAAGGAAAATGGAATTTGTAAAACTAGTGCAATATATATTTTAATCAGCTTACTCTGATCGGTAGAACAAATTTTCCACAGCATGGCGTACTAAGATATATTACAGTACGTATCCAGGGTGTACAAACTATCGCAACAGGCCATGTGGCTGCAATGGGGCCTTTTGAGACAGGGTAGCCTTAGTAGCCTCATTGCTACTGGGTGGCAATTGAAACGGCACTGTTTTCCAACATGGGGGTTGGGAATTGGTCCAAGGGTCATGGGCAAAGTGTGGAAGGGGAATCAAACACCAGACCCCCTCTCTGCTGAGTGGCAAAACCTGGTACCATAATGGAGGGGTTCATATTGATTATTGATTTTTCAGCTTTAGATTTGAATAGAGAATCAAAATTCAGAATTCTGCTGTTTCCTGTTGCCATTGTGGGAGCTTAGATGAGAAATTCTGTGGTGGAGCTTAACTGCTGTTTGTTTCCAAGGGCATCCAGTAGAATTCTGAAAACAGCTTTATATGTATGGAGAAAGCAACATATTTATGTCAATTTTAACTGTGAATGGTTTAAAGTTCCGAATAATACTTTAAATCCAGGATTATATATAGAATCTCCAGACCTATGCATTGTGTGTATTCAAAAGAGATCCCATAATTCCTTACTATTACACAAGAAAGTTTACCAAGGCTTCAATGCTTTGGTCCCAGTAAGTTAGGTAGTTCCTATGTGACTTGTGAACAATGATGCCATCAATGCAGCGCTTTTTGCCCATGTTACATGGGGCACATCATAGAGATAGAGCAATTACGAACAGTGGGTTGGAGTTTTCTTATTCTAATTCCCTTTTTACAGGGCGCTATTTTAAAGGTTAAAATATAAATGAAATCTACATAGAAAGTTGAGTAACTTTTGTAAATACAATGGATTACTTTGTCCTGAGTTACAGCCTGCAATGTAGTCCAGAGCTGGCATCATAATTCTGCTGGTCATCATTGGAAATAGTCAACAAGCTCGTTATTAGCTTTACATTTTAGCTGAGCTCATATTATGCAGTGGGACCGTTTTTCTTAAATCATATTAATGTACACAGCCTGGTGTAAAGACTACACTTCCCGGAATCCAAATTACTAGAGCAAACTTAAAGCCAGCAAGGAATGTATATACAAAGTTACTCAAATTTTTATGAACATTAATTCTATATGTATACTGTGATAATGATGCATATTCTCTTTAACTCCTGCATTATGTCATTAATCATGGCAATTGAGTTTTATTACCTCTCTCAAACCATTAGGTAAACATTTCATACAGCCCACACTGTACTATATAGATTACATATGGGTTGTTATTTAAAATAAATAGCCTATAAACATATTTTTGTCTTTTACAATATAATTTTTTCCAATATTTTCCTATACATTTTAAAAAGTAAATCAAAAGAAGTAATTTTCATAGCATTGTCCTATACAATGTTCCTCTTTTCTGATCTGACAGTATAAGGGTCAGATCCAGTGGTGAATTTTGCATTATTTGGTTATGCCCCTCAACACTCCCTTAAATGTGTAAACCACACTGTCAATGCAAGAAGGAAAAACAAGTGGAACATAGAAATACCTAATCACATGGTCAAGGACATAAATGGGCCACCACTATACAAGCTCCCAATATAACCAGTAATACTGCCATACAGTGACCATATAGTGGTCAGATACAAATTCTACACTGTTGGTCTGCAAAATATTATCACACTGTAGACCATACAAGAGAAAACAGTACTTATCAAACGCAGTTACAGGTACAATACATACAAATTAAAGAGGACATATACGTTTTAGTGAGCAGAGGTAGCGCTATAGTTAAAGTTAAATAGTTGTGTTACAAAAAGTCTCCATGTAGCCTTCTTCATACATTTCCAAGATGAATAACAGAGGAACGGCACAATGCAGAGGTCTAAAAAAAAAGGTGCTTCAGTATTATTATTTCTTGGGTAATACAAGTATTCACTAAAACAGACATGCCAGGAGATCCGACAGGGCCTCTGTAAATCTAGTGAGTCACAGGTGACGTCTTCTCTGATTGTAAACATTCTCTTTCCTTTTATTCTCCATCTGGGCCATACCGTTGTGATGACTTCTCCTAACAATTGCAGAGTTTACTACCCAGTCATCTTTGGCCCCTTACTTCTGCAGCTATCGCCCGCCTCTATTACAACAGGAATAAATTTAGACCCCAGACCAGATCCCTTAAGTTATTCAGACTCCAGACCAAACCCTTAAATTCAGACTTCAGACTTTATACTTGTCCTCTTCGCTCCAGGACTTCTCTTCTGCTCCAGGCACCACCGCACTCATGATCTTATGCTGGCATCTCCCCGGAACTGAAGAGGAGTCCAGGACTGGGGAACATAAATATTATCAGCAGTTAACTATTGGAAAAATTCAATAGATAGTGGCCGATTAAACAAATTGCCACGCCGCTAAATACACACCTGGACTGAATCCTTATCAAGAGCCCTTCTGAATCCGCAATACAATTCAGAAGTAATTGGAAAGGGAGATTTGTGAATGTTGCACCTCACTAATACAGACAGGCTGTCTAGGTAATGCTTACAGCGGAACTATTGTTTCACATAGCAGGAACATTGATTGCTTTGGCCGGAGGATGGGATTAATGTTAAAAACACACTTGAACTGGAAAGAAAAGAAAATATCTTGACTGTATTTTGTGACTCCAGAAACTGTTTTTACAATAATTTGCTGCAATCTTTCAGCTCCCAATGATCTCTAATTAGTGAAGCCTCTTTGATACCTTGTATCAGTCATGTGCTGAGCTGCACACTAGCAAAAGAACTGTCTTTAATGTATCTTGCTAATGTCTTCCTTGCCATTAAATGTTGGACAGGACTTGTTAATGAAGTCATTTGCTTTTATAAGATGGAGAAAAGATCGCCAGTAATAATAAGGTCCTTAGGGGACAGACACATATATCTGAGCTTCTATTAGATTTTTAACTTGTAGCGGCTGGGGAGCAGTGTGATGTGTTGCTTGACAAATTAATGCTGGGTCGCTCCAGATATAGAGAGGTCATAAACTTTTTCATCAATTTGGAGAGGGTATTTCTAATTAACTCTGCAGAGCCCTCCTATTTTACTATCGTGTTCAGGAAGCCCCAATAGGCACACTTTTATGCACTGTACTTTTACATGTCATCTGTCACTGAATGGACATGGTAAATCAGTTAACCTAGACAAGAGCATTGTCAAAAAATTCAAGGAAATAATCATATATAGAAGATTCAGTTGAAGCCTTTTTTACATAACTTCATGCAAATTATAATACAGAAACAATATGCTACTAGACATTTATAATTAAAATTAATTCCCATGAGCTTAAAGTGTATCTTCAATTAAAAACAACTTTCCATAAATCAATAGTACAAGCAAAGATAAGAAACTTTGTAATATATCTTATTAAAGTAAAATTCCTATTTTCCACTTTTCACCTCCTTAACTGTTCCCTCGCTCAGAATTCACTCATAGAATCCTAGAGCAGAGAGGAGACAGATTAGTAACTACACTGAGAGATCAGGTTACAGCTGCCCATCAAAATCTATACAGAGGGGAGGAGGAGGAGGAAACAGCACCAGGGAAAGAAGGAAAGTGAGAGAGGCACCCACACACAGAGACTTTGCTGGCTCTAGTACATGTTTTACTGTCTCACACCAGTGATAAAATCACAGTAACATTGCTCCTTACTGCTGTATAATGTCTTCCATGCTTCCGCTTCTGTGTATGTGTCTGAGAGAGATAGGGGAACAGGAAACTCCTCTGTATGCTGTGTATGGGAGACATTATAGCAGCTAGACCCCTGCTTTATTCCCCCCCCCCCTCTCCATAGACATCTATGGGCAGCTATAACTTACGCTCTCAGAGAAGCAGTGAATCCATCTCCTGTCTGCTCTATCGATACTATGAGTGAATTCTGTGTGAGTAAACAGTTAAGGAAACAGGGGGAGAATACATAAATCTGATAAGAGAAGAAAGAGACATATTTCTGTAATAAGGTATATTACAAGGTGTCCTATGATTGTTTATACTATTTATTAATGGAAAGCTGTCTATAATTGGAGGTACATTTTAAGTAAAAAAATTAATCTTAAAATACCACCTTAGAAGAGCACCTGCCTTATTCATTTGTTTTTTAAAGCACACTACCATTCAAATTTAATGGGGTTTTTCGGTCTTTAAAGATTGAGTGCAGATAGTTTAACTGCAGTAAGATTAGTCACTTATTAATATACTGTCTGTAGCTGAAATGTCTCTGTAAGTCAGTCTCATATGCAGTCACATGGCCATGCTCCTGGTGTTTACCTCCTGCTTTTTAGACAACCCCAGTCCAGCAATAACTTGTCCTGATGATGATGATGATGAGAAGATCATGGAGGTAATACTGTAGGGCTTAAAGAGGCAGCTAACTGTTCATTTCTTCCGGCAGCCAATGGATGTCCTCCAAACATGGACATGTCTGGGCTTCCAGGTCAAGAACCAAACTTTTTAGCAGCTCAACACTTTTTTTTAAAGGATGTCTCGATTAGTGAATCAGCTTTATTATCTTTATATGCATTATAGGGAATATGGGAGGAGGTTATTAAAATTCCACAACATCTTCAATATGCAACTTTGTACTTGTTCTTCACTCAATAAAGGAGTCTTGATCCACATAGAGAAAGGTGGTGGTGGGGAGAGGTAATCAAAGCATGTCTTGCATATTTATACAACAGTTAAAATAAAATAGGCCCTGTAATATAATGAAAGTTGTGATAAAACTGCTCCACAACATATCAGCGATGTGTATATGAATTAATAAAATCATACAATCTTAGACATTTCAGCACTTCCTAATTTGCTGTTTAACATATTTGTTTATGCTAAATGTATTCTGTATAGTGTATAATATTTCTCAGCTATGGTGTTTTGGGCTGGATTCCTTTGAAATCTTTATAACTGAATTCCACATGTGTTAAATTAAGTATTGATGCTGTGGAACCACTCATTGGTGATCAATTATGAATTTTCTGGATTACATTTTTATTAGAAACTAAAGTGTTGAAAAGGAGTCCATGCTCTTTGAGTAGGGGCTCTAATCCTAACCCCCAAGAATAAATCAAGCCATAAAAGGCAAGTCAATCCTCCAACTATTTATAAGCTTTTAGTGAAATATGTCTTCCTTTATGGAAACCAGGAATGCAATATCACATGCCCGGCAGAAACATTGCCACTTTGATATATTGTGCTGAACTATTGGATTCATTATACAATCCTATAGACATAGCTACAGTTGAGGAAAATGGTGCAATAACATCTGGGGCCCTGTGACTATAGGGACACAAAGGGCTATCTGCTATGTAACAGAGAAAGTATATCTATACCCTACAATGAAGGTATCCTTGGCAATATTCACAATAAGTTGACAAGCAAATAAAATATTTTTTACAGTGCCCAGGAGCTTCCGTCTACACCTCTGATTCCTGCTTCATTGGAGTATATCTTTTCACTGCAAACTATAATGTTGTAGATCATTTAATGAGACATTATAATTAAAATAAGGTTAGAAAAATGTCTTTGAATTTGTCCATTGTGTCTGTTTTATTTCTAGGATACGGTAGAGTAAAAAAAGACCACACAATCAAAGGTTAAAAAAGTTGCTTTGGTTGCCATCATTTTCTTTTCTACTGCAAATGGGTTTTCTTACAAGTTGTTAGCAATAGGTTTTACTCTTTGGCCACCTTCCATTTGTTGAGAAAGCATAAAGCTGCACAGCAATCTGCTTTTGTCATTATTTTCACCATTTCTCTCTGTGTCTTTTACTCCAGCTTTAATCTTGAGCCTGGTTATGATTTTCTGCACATCTATGATGGCCCAGACTCACTGAGCCCACTAATAGGAAGTTTTTATGGCTCCCAGCTCCCTGACAGAATAGAGAGCAGCAGCAACAATCTGTTCATCGCATTTCGCAGTGATGCTTCTGTGAGCAGTGGAGGTTTCGTCATTGATTATACAGGTATTATAGAATGTTTCAATGAATAATAAATGTAACATCCACGTGGTTAATAAAGAAGACTGGCTTCTTTCTACAAATAAACATTTACAATACATAAGCAATTTTACTAGTTGTCGCCATGTGTAAAAGCCTTTAATACTATTAGCTGTTTCAGATCTTGATCTGATCTTGATCCTAGGTTCCCAAAGGTAACAACCACTAATTGCCATAGTTGACAGGGCTGTATATATTGCATGTGCAGCCTGTTCATATACTTCATTGATAGAACAACTGTTGCTTACAATTATTGTGCCCTAAAATAACAATATACTTCACTTACTTGAAGAAACATTAAAGAAGAAAAAAAGGTTAAAACCTCAATTTTAATTATATAGATTCAAATAAAGTCCTTACTAAATAACCATTAATAACAAATTGCTTAGTGTGTTATACACTCAATGTATTCATTACACTTATTTTTTTCAAGATCGCCCCGGTTTTGATTCTGTGGGACTCTATGCATGTTTGTAGATTCTATTATTTATCACCAAAACTAGAATTGCCTTACTTTTGTCTTGCAAGCAATCAACAGTTGGTCATTCCTACCACTACTCTGTGCTACTCTGGCCCTCAATTGATTAGTTCCAGCAGGGATGTTACCAATAACCCTTCTACTGCCCTAGGCCAATAGGGATGATATCAGTAACCTGTTTGTTGTCCTTGACCACCAGGTTTGTTACATATGACTGCAGGGGAAATTAAGAGTATCTTGCCATTTTCCAGAGAGATAACAGCAAAAAAATATTTTTTACAGTCATTTATTTTAAATATGAGAAGATGCAAGTTAGGGCTTATTCAGACGAACGTATAATACGTCCGTGCTACGCACGGACATATGTTAGTCAATGGGGCCGTTCAGACAGTCCGTGATTTTCACGCAGCGTATGTTCGCTCCGTAAAACTCACGACATGTCCTATATTTGCCCCGTTTTTCGCGCATCACGCACCCATTGAAGCCAATGGGTGCGTGAAAATCACGCACGGCACACGGACGCACTTCCGTGTGCCGCGCGTGATGTGCGCTACAGTAGTCAAAACTATGAGTGAAAACAGAAAAGCACCACATGCTTTTCTGTTTACAAACATAAAAACAGAGTGTTATCATGATGGCGGCTGCGCGAAAATCACGCAGCCACGCATCATATGCTGATGAAACACGGAGCTTTTGTTGACATTTTGCGCGCGCAAAACGCCACGTTTTTTGCGCACGCAAAACACACACGCTCGTGTGAATCTGGCCTTAAGGTAAGGTTGACGGAAGGGGGCCCACATGCTTTATTTTCACATGGGCCCTCAGTTGCCTTTGTCCACCCGTATAGGGAATGTCTCATGAAGGCAACAACTTTCTATAAGCCCCATAGGACATTTAGGCTATGTAGAGGTGGTCTTCCGGTCGGGCCTCCCTCTGTTAGCCAGAGCAGAGAGTTTCTCACATAGCTCGCCTTTTCCTCCAGTGGACCCAGCCTCCAATGTACTATATTAGTTGGCTTGCCATTCATCTCAAGGGCTGCCATTCAATGTTACATTTCTGGCCAGATATAGCTTTCCCTGGCGATAGCAGCTGATTGAAAAAAATAGGTAAAACATTGAACACATAATAAACACTTTGTTTATCTTCTACAGACTAAGGCCTCATGCACACGACCATAGCCATGTGCACGGACATGATTTTCGGGTCAGCCGGCCGTCCGTGGAGTGTCACCCGCGAGCCGCCCGCAAATCGCGGGCCGTGCACATGGCCATGTCCATTATATTCTAGGAGCCTGGACTACAGAACATGGCCGTAATAAGACATGTCCGTTCTTTCTGTGGTCCAGGCTCCTGGGCCATGCACAGACCATGGAAACCACGGTGAGAAATGAATGTGGCTGCAATTCTCCCGTGGATTTTCGCGGGAATTGCGGCCGCAAAAAGCACGTTCGTGTGCATGGGGCCTAAGGCCTCGTTCACATCTGCATCGAGTTTCCCTTCATGGGTTCCATTAGACCTTTCCGTCAGGGGAACCCATGAACGGAAAGCCAAACGGAAACCTTAGCTTCTGTTTGCATTGCTATTGATTTCAATGGTAATGTTTCTGTTGCAAATATTTTTCGTTTTTTCTCCATTTCGTAAGGTTTCCGTTTTTTTTGCGGAAACAATAGCGTACCCGGCTGTTAACGGTCACATGTCATGAGTGACGTTTGCGGTGCTGATTGGTCGCGGGGGGCTCGGCCTCAGTGAAGGTCTGGGGTGTTACCTATATAATCTGAGTCCTTCTAAAAGCTGATATCAAACGCGAGCTCACCTCTGTGTATATACAAACAATGTACCGACAAATGAATGATCACTGGCACGTTAGCCAGCTTAACAATAGCAGATCCCCGATGAAATCTGTGTATGGAAATGCATAGGGTCAGAATAGAGGGGAATGAGTGTACGTGACAGCATATCTAGATCTAACAGCCTCTGCCTTGGGGCATTCAAGACGCTTTCTGGGTGTTCCATGACCTTTTGGGAGCAGTCTGCTGTAACACCAAATGTGAAACACGCCAACCCCATGTATAAGATATATATTTATAGGATTCAGAACTAAATCAGCTGATGAATTACTCTTGTTCTTTAAAAATAAAAATGTTGGCCATATTGCCCTTTTTTCACGGTAATGATTATACCCCTAATTTTAGTGAGATACCAATAAAAGATAAATTTTACTCCCTAGTCATATTCAGTGAATTGTCAATGTATAATTGTGGGAGCACAATAGTTGTCAATTAACAGGGAGATATGAGACAAATGGATCCTAACATATGTCATTAGTAGTAGATCCTAACAGTAGCAGACTACAGTATTCTGCCTGTCGAAAGCAACAAAATCCTTACAGAATTGAACCAACCTAACAACTGAAATCAATGGAAATGTTAATATACATGTATGTAACTAAGTGAGACATTTGAGAAAAATTTCCCACATCATAGCTGTTCTCTTTATAAAAATCATTATTGAGAACAGCCGGTAGTGCTGACATCTCTGTCACAGGCACCAGCATGGCACAAAATTCGACATGCTTCATCAGTTCAATCTGACATCCCATCATATCTTGGTAATAAATTTCTGTTTTTACTGATTCAAAACTTTAAGTGAAAATATTCATGTAATAAATCAATGGTAAAATGATATAAAAAAAACATAAAAAAAAGGTTAGTAGGAAATTCATTTCATTAATTCCACTTGAGATTAGGTTGGGTTACTTTGTGTTTCATAACATTTATTATAGTCAGCACAGAAAGGTTAATATCGTGTTCAATATTTCACCTAATGGCTTTTATCACTGTTAAACAGGTATCATGAATGTTTCATTTTGGTTGTAAAATTCTAATTCTATGCTCCAATTCCAGATATTGATTTAATTGAAAGGAGTGGACTTAAATCCAGCAAAGGGCAGACTATAATGACAACTACTCCAAAGTGTGCACACCATAAAGAGGTTGCCACATAAATTATTTATAACGCTTTGCTAGGGATAAAAATTATATCTTATTAAGTTTTGGCTTTAAACATAATATTCATGTGCATTACTGTAGAACATATGAAAACAAAAGCTTTTACGTTATAAAGTGTACTTCCAGTTTGGATATAGCTTGGCCGAGATAATAGAATATCACATTGTAAACCATTTTGCCATAAAATTGGAGCTCTTCCTGATTTTCTTATAAGCAAACTATAGAACATTGTATACCAGTCTATAGTATGACTATAGGAGGCAGACTAAATCAATCCATAGTCTGTTAATGGGATGCAGGGAAATGATGCGTGAGTTTGACCAATTGCTTATAATACTATATTCGATAATTTGCACATATTGAAATTCTTTAGTATTTTAGCCAAAGTTAAATGTGGGGACTATGATGAAAAAAACTAATGTCTAGTCACCTGACTGGACAGTCATTATGGGGTATACAAGGACTAAAGACTGGTGGGGGCTAAAAAATGTAATACCCATCTCTACTCTGTTGCTCGCTGCT
This sequence comes from Rhinoderma darwinii, assembly GCF_050947455.1. Lineage (NCBI taxonomy): Eukaryota > Metazoa > Chordata > Amphibia > Anura > Rhinodermatidae > Rhinoderma > Rhinoderma darwinii. The sequence goes on along the minus strand of NC_134688.1, from coordinate 256,794,954 downwards.
CCTTTTCCAGCTTCCAATAGAACAGGTTGGCAGACACCAGCAGTGCCCACCTTATCAATTCCCATATACTTTGCTAACATTTTTGCAGGTGTCAGCATAGTCTTAAGGTGTGTTCACACTTGGCAGATTTGTGCGTCTGAAAATCCATTCCTTAAATCTGAATGGGGTTGATTCTGCAGCATGTTCATAGATTTTTACATACTCCATTAAAATTTAAGCAACAGAACTACTGTGTGTGAATATACAGGGACATGCTTGACCATGACTTCTGCCAGGACATACACTTTCTGGGAGTGGACACTTTTGCTATTAATGCATTAGTATGAGACTTGTATCTCCAGTGCCTGCAGCCATAAATCACGTGGTGCTTTAAGACCTGCCTACATGGGCCAATGGTTAGGCAAACTCATAAGAACTCTCATTCCCAATCTTTGCCCTGAGCTGTCACAGGCAGCCAGCAATCAGCCGATGAACGAGCGTCGGCTGATCGCATCTTTTATGTGGCCAGAAAGATGGTCTATTGTTGGCAGCACATCTCCCTGTGTAAACCGTGGATGTGCTGCCAACAAAATGAAAAATATATGGGGACAAATTACAAAACATGATGTATTGTCGATCAGCACTCGTTTAACGGGTAGAATATCTGTCTTTGTAAAAGGACCCTATGTCACCTCATTATGGCCACAATTTAAACAATGTGCTCTTTTATAAAGACGTTGAACTGAAAATACATTGTCCATGTAGTGCAGGTGCCAATTTAAACAGCTTTAAATGTCAACCTTGTTTTGCAATAAATTGCCAAAAATACTAGTCTAGTTCCCACCAAATACTCCCATATGGTGTCCACACAATAGTATTATACAATGCCCATATCATGGTACTGTGCCATGCCAAAATAATGGCAGCATACACTGCTGACACAATTGTGGCATAAGTCTCAGAAATACTACTGCCATACAGTGCAAATAATGTTGCCAAATATTAGCTTCACACAGAGCCCACATGGTTGTTTCATAGAGTGCCCAGACAATAGAATCATTTATATCAGTGGTTATATAACACAAACTTCCATAGTGCCCATAAATAGTGCCAGTCAATAATACCACTTGTATTCCCCATAAAATAGTGTTAGCCATAGTGCCCCCCCCCCCCAAAAAAAAAAAATACTGGTAGGATTTGCAACAATTCCTTCTAAGAAATTAGTATTAACATATCAATATCAAGTCTAAGAAGTAAAAATCTCAAGCAACATGGGAAGTGAATGTGAGATAATTCAATGGTGAGGATTTTGCAATGTCGGGGGTGATCCATTGTGTGTGTTGAAAGCTCTGTCACACTTCAGTGAAACACTTTAATGTCTGAATGGACCTGATTCTTGCCAGACTTTATGGCTGTCTCCCCATGAGCTACATTGTGTAAGTACAGAGCTTCTGAGACGTAAGCCTTTCATTCATGTACAATCATTATTATCAGATGTTAATGACGCCTAATGATTTGAGCAGTTTAGTGATAACATTCTATAGTATATGCAGGGCCATGAATATTGAATCTCTCTGCATTGCTGCTTCTCTCAGCTTTTTCTTGATGTCACTAAGAAGTCACATATCAGGGTCAGCGCAGTGACTTCTGTCATCTTAAAATGCATGCCATTACACAATCCCGAATGATAACTCCTGGGGACATCTGTTGAATGTTTAAATTCTCAGCTCTGCAGAGTAAATGTTAGTGATGGTAATCATTGTATTCTAATATATCTTTTGTGAATACTTATAAATCTTAGAATTATAACAAACCTATGACCTGACTACCTATTTGCCGGAAGACCACCATTTTTATTTTTATTTTTACTGAGGGATATTTTGCAGGTGATTTAGAACAATGTTCTCAATTAGTAACCCCCTCTTCTACCTTTAAAGACGATAACTTCTTCAAACTGTTATTGAACTGTACCCCAGCATAAATACTGTTCAGTTTATCTACAGTGTTTATTCCTAAAATGTGTCTACTTATCTTCTAGAAAATCCCAGAGAGTCCTGTTTTGACCCAGGAGCAATAAAAAATGGCACCCGTGTTGGGAGTGACCTAAAACTTGGTTCTACTGTTACTTACTATTGCGATAGTGGATATGAGGTTGATGGAGCATCTACTCTAACCTGTGTGATGGGAGGAGATGGAAAGCCAATCTGGAACTTCCCACGACCTACATGTATAGGTAATCCCCTTATCTATGTTATGCTATTTATATGTTGATATAAATAACATCATATCTCACATATACACTAATGTGGAAAAAAAGGGTGTCCATTAGTGTTCTCCTCCAATATGTTTGGTGAGTATGGAGAAATTCACACATTTTATCATTTTCAGTTAACCTAAAATTATTTAAAAGCTAAAGACCTTTTTAAAAAATAAAATGTTAGTGTTAATCAAATTCATGAATAATTCATATATCCCACGTGATACTCAACTAATTATATAGCTACATCTTAAATGTTACTGTGTTGTCCTCCGGTATAGAGATATACTTTTTTTTCTGACCTTTTTGAAAAAATGATTATGCTGTGAATAAAAAACTATTTTCTCAAGAACTGATATTTTTGAAATCAGAGAAGTGTAACATTATTATTTTAGATTTTGAGTTAAATCCTTGAGCAGTTTCATCTAGATAAATGGTTTAGTTTGAGAGGCCATTAAACATCATCAGAAAACAATACTAGAATCGCTATTTTTTAGTCACTTCACCTCCCAAAAAATGGAATAAAAAGACATCAAAAAGTCACATGTACCCAAAAATGGTACAAATAAAAACCACAGTTCGTTCCACAAAAAACAAGCCCTCACACAGCTTTCTTGAAAGAAAAAAAAAAAAAATGATGGCACTTAGAATATGGCAACACACAAACTAAATTATTTTTTAAAAATAGTGATTTTATTGTGCAAACATCGTAAAACATAAAAACAAATATACATATGGTTTCGCCGTAACTGCATCGACCCACAGAATAAATAAAACATTTCATTTATAGTGCATGGCGAACGCGGTAAGAAAATAGAATAAAAAACAATAGCAGAATTGCTGTGTTTTGGTCACCACGCATCATAAAATAGAATAAAAAGTGATAAAAAAACTTGCATGTACCCCAAAATGGTACTGATAAAAACTAAGAATGTCCATAACACCGTTCCGTCGCAAAAAAAAAGTTACGGCTCTCAGAATATGGCGACACAAAATGCGCAGAGTGTGTTCAAAAAGGGGGATAAGATCGGGCACCATTTATCAGTGCGACACTGGCCACATATCTGCGAATTATTAATTTATTCACCCTATTATTACACCACTTTATTATGCCCTGATGTACTCCACACAGTTTACATATGCCCCCACATTATAAACTAAAATACCACTAAAACTCCAAACAAAACTACTACCGAGCTAAATCTGCGCTCCAAAAGCCAAATGCCGCTAACTCCCTTCTCAGCCCTACAGTGTGCCCAAACAGCAGTTAACTGCCACATATATGGCATTCCCATACCCGGGAGAACCCGCTCAATAGTTTATGAGGTATTTGTCTTCAGGGTAAAAGCTGGGCACAACGTATTGTGCACTAAAATGGCATATCAGTGGAAGATCCACTGCGCATTATTTTCTAGAAAAAGAGAAATATTGAGAAGTACTCACTGCACCCATTAATAAATGCTTTGAGGGGTATAGTTTCCAAAATGGGGGTCACTTCTTGGGGGTTTGTTTTACTATTTGACCCTGTAATTGTGGGCCGATGCCTTAATTACACCAATTAGTCACCAATTAGACCTTCGCATTGTGCTCTTTCACTCCTGAGCCCTGCCATATGTCCAGGCAAATCATAAATGCCTTGAAGGGTGTAGTTTCCAAAATGGGGTTACTTCTCTGGGTTTTCCACTATACTCTGGTACCTCAGGGGCTTTGCAATTGTGACATAGTGCCTGAACACCAATCCAGCAAAATCTGCGCTCCAAAAGTCTAATGGCGCTCCTTTGATTCTGAGCCCTGCCGTGTGTCCAAACAGCGGTTTAAGGCTACACATGGGGTATTGCCACATCAGGGAGAAATTGAGTAACAAGTATGGGTGTTTTTTTTCTCCTATTACCCAATGCAAAAATGAAAAATTAGGAGCTAAACAACATTTTGGAAAAAATTAAATTTTTCATTTTCACTGCCTAATTCTTTTAAAATCTATGAACAACCTGCGTGGTCAAAAAGTTCACTACCCCCCTAAATGAATGCCCTGTGGAGTGCAGTTTCCAAAATGGAGTCACTTTTCAGGGTTTTCTACTGTAATGAAACCTCAGGAGCTCTGCAAATGTGACATTGTGCCCAAAAACCATTCCAGCACAATCTGCGTGCCAAAGAGTGCTCCTGCAATTCTGAGCCCAGCCATGTGTCTAAACAGCAGTTTATGACCACATATGGGGTATTGTCGTACTCGGGAGAAATTGTTTTACAAATGTTGGGGTACTTTTTCTCTTTTAACCCTTGTGTAAATTAAACAATTCTACATTTTAGTGGAAAAAAGGTGTATTTTTATTGTCACGGCCAAATTTCAATCCATTTGGTAAAAAAACTGTGGGGTTTAAATGCTCACTATACTCCTAGTTACAATCCTTGAGAGGTGTAGTTTCCCTAATGGGTTCACTTTTGGGGGGTCTCCACAGTTTTGGTCCCTCTGTGTTTTGCAAATACGACACAGCATCCAAAAACCATTCTAGCAAAATTTGAGCTCCAAAAACCAAATGACGTTCCTTCCCTTCTGAGCCCTACAGTGTGTCCAAACAGCAGTTTATGACCTGATACGGGCTATTATCATACACGGGAGAAATTGCTTTGTACATGTTGGGGTGCTTTCACTCTTCGTGAAAATTAAAAGATCTGAGCTAAAACTACATTTTGCATGAAAAAAATGTAGACTTTCATTTTTACAGCCTAATTCCCAGAAATTCAGCAAAAAAAACTGAGGGGTTAAAATGCTCACTGCACCTGTAGATGAATTTCTTGGGGAGTGTAGTTTCTAAAATGCTGTCTTTTTAGGGGTGTTTCCTTTATTTTGGCACCACAAGACCTCTTCAAACCTGACATAGTGCCTAAAATATATTCTAATAAAAAGGAAGCCCCAAAATCCACTTCATGCTCCTTTGATTCTGAGGCCTGTGCTTCGGTCCATTAACACACTAGCGTCACATGTGGAATATTTATAAAAACTGCAGAATCAGTGAAACAAATATTGCATTCGATTTGTCTTGTAAAATCTTCTGTCTTACAGAATAAAATAGATTAAAATGGAATTTCTTTAAAAAAAATAATTTGTAAATTTCACCTCCACTTTGCTTTAATACCTGTGAAATGCCGAAAGGGTTAAGAAACTTTCTACATGCTGTTTTGAAAACTTCAAGGGTTGCAGTTTATAAAATAGGGTGTTTTATGGGGGTTTCTAATATATAGGGACCTCAAAGTAACTTCAGGTCCCTAAAAAAAAAAAGGCTTTTGAATTTTGTTTACAAATGTGAGAAATTGCTGCTAAAGTTCTAAGCCTTCTAACGTCCTAGGAAAATAAAAGTGTTCAAAAAATGATGCCAACATAAAGTAGCCATATGGGATATGTGAACTAGTAACTATTTTGTGTTGTATTGCTATCTATCTTACAAGCACATACATTCAAATTGAGAAAAATTCAAATTTTTCCAAGTTTTATCTAAATTTAGGTATTTTTCACAAATAAACACTGAATGTATCGACCAAATTTTACCACTAACATAAAGTACAATGTGTCACGAGAAGACAGTCTCAGAATTACTTGGATAAATAAAAGCATTCCAATGTTATTACCACATAAAATGACACGTCAGATTTGAAGAAATTGGCCTGGTCCTTAAGGCCAAATCAGGCTGTGTACTCAAGGTTAAATGAAGACTTTGCCGTCAGTGTGTGCTATATCTTTATTTTTTTCTTTAGCCCCCTGTGGAGGACAGTACGTCAGCCAAGACGGAGTGATTCTTTCTCCCAATTACCCCAGTAATTACACTTCTGGAAAGAGCTGCTCCTATTTCATTGTTGTTCCAAAGGATTATGGTAAGAGCTCTTCTTGTCTTTTAGCGTGTAAAATATCTTGTCAACTTTTTCTCCATTTCTGTTTTCGTTTGATAGAGATGCTCAACATTGATTGGGTTTCATGTCAATATATATCATGTATCTGCATATAAATTTAGATCCTATAAGTTTAGATTTACTTTTATCATCTGCATATATTTTGGAATGCATTCACTTCCATCTTTCTCAGGAATAAAAAAGCATGAAAAATATTGTAGGTTTGGGTCGGCCAAGACAAGATGTATTCTGTTGTAGTATTACATAGTTCATATAATATTTATTTTCTGGACTCAAATTAATTTTACTGCTATGCATTTGTATAACTATGAGACTAGCCCAACCTTAGCCATACCACCAGCCTTTAAATCCTGTGTTGATAATAATTTTTTTTCTACTGAGCTTTAAAAGCAGCTATTTATCAACTGATTATTTGACAAAATGGGATTTACCCTTGGTCTCAGTGTAATCATACACTCACACCAAGGGCATACATACCATAGGGATGGCCCATGCAACTATGGTCTAACAGAGGATTGGGGAAAATAAGTGATGGGCTCTATCTGGGAGATGGCTGTGGCTTAAACTAGCACAAGAGGGGGCTGCATTTACATAATTGCTTTGGGGCTCCCTCTCCTCCATGTTTTCCCTCGTGCACACTGTCAGACTTGCCAATAGTTCAGTAGTTTTTATTTAGCCAAGTCAATATTACAATTGATGTCATTAGTCAAACACTACATTTACATTTTGTCATACCATTGCCAAATGTTTTACATAATGACAGACCATTAACTTGGTATTGCTACTTTTATATGATAAAAATCATGTTAATAGTTACTGTTTAATAGCTTGAGAGGATCACCAGGTGATCTACCCATAATGAAATGTAAATCATCACTCCATGCACTGAATTTCTGGAATTTCTGATGAGATTTTTTTTTTTTTTGGGGGGGTCTTTGATTTTAATACAGCAGCCAATATTAGCAACAAAAGCTGCAGTGCAAAGCAAGGAAGGACAATCAACTATTGTAACAAACAGTCAAAACAGAGGAAAATAAACAGAAGATAATCATGAGACCTATTTCATATATTTTTAACCCCTTACCGCAAATGAGTGTTACTGTGCGTCTTTTTTAGCGGTGCGTTCCCGCAAATGGGTGTACAGAAGCACCCTGAGAATGAAGCGGGCACAGAAGTTGTGCGCCCTTCATCTTTAGCGGGTGTCGGCTGTAATATACAGCCGACATCCCACTGCAACGGCGGCGATCACATTTATCTCCGATCGCCGCTGTTTAACCCCTTAAAGGCCACTGTCAATAGTGACAGCGGCATTTAAGTGATTGACACAGAGGGAGGGGGCTCCCTCTGTACCCTTTTGGCCCCCCACAAAAATCGCGGTGTGCCGATGGTTGCTAAGTTATGATTCTCGGAACGCAATAATGCAAGACGACGGCCCAGACTAATTTATACGTGCAGCAGTTCTTCACCTAAAACCCCACGTGATTATTTGCAGCCCCCACTGATAGACCCTGTAAATGCAGCGGAAACTATGACATTTTGGAGTCTGTGCTACATATGAGGCTAGTGAAGAAGTCAAAGATTAGGTAATGCTATGATATTTTGTACAATGCCACGGACGCCCAATTATTACTTAGTATTAGCTTACCCCATTATTACATCATCCTATTATGCCCTGATGCACTCCTCCCAGCTTACATATACCCTGATGTACTCCGCCCAGCTTACATATACCCTGATGTACTCCACACAGCTTACATATACCCTGATGTACTCCACACAGCTTACATATACCCTGATGTACTCCGCCCAGCTTACATATACCCTGATGTATTCCGCCCAGCTCACATATGCCCGGATGTACTCCGACCAGCTTACATATACCCTGATGTACTCCTCACAGATTACATATATCCTGATGTACTCCGCCCAGTTTACATATACCCTGATGTACTCCGCCCAGCTTACATATTCCCTGATGTACTCCGCCCAGCTTACATATACCCTGATGTACTCCGCCCAGTTTACATATACCCTGATGTACTCCAGTCAGCTTACATATACCCTGATGTACTCCGCTCAGTTTACATATGCCCTGATGTACTCCGCCCAGCTTACATATACTCTGATGTACTCCACTCAGTTTACATATACCCTGATGCACTCCGCCCAGCTTACATATACCCTGATGTTCTCTGCCCAGCTTGCATATACCCTTATATACTCCTCACAGCTTACATATACCCTGATGTACTCCAACCAGCTTACATATACCCTGATGCACTCCGCCCAGCTTACATATACCCCCACATTATAAACTGAAACACCAGTAAAACACTAAGCAAAAATACTAGCAAGCAAAATCTGTGCTCCAAAAGCCAACTGGCGCTCTGGTAGACCCTGTAAATGCAGAGGAAACTATGACATTTTGCGGTTTGGGCTACATATGGGGCTAGTGAAGAAGTCAAAGATTAGGCAATACTGGAGTGCGGATCTTTTGTACAATGCCATGGACGCCCTTTAGAAGTGCGACTCCTGCACCCAAAAAAACTGGCCTGTGCATAAAGGATTGGTTCAAAGCGTACGTCACTATCCATGGATAATTCATTTTATTATTCATTTACCCCATTATTACATCATCCTATTATGCCTTGATGCACTCCGCCCAGCTTACATATACCCTGATGTACTCCACATAGCTAACATATACCCTGATGTACTCCGCCCAGCTTACATATACCCTGATGTACTCCGCCCAGCTTACATATACCCTGATGTACTCCGCCCAGCTTACATATACCCGGATGTACATTGCCCAGTTTACATATACCCGGATGTACTCCGCCCAGCTTACATATACCCTGATGTACTCCACCCAGTTTACATATACCCTGATGTACTCCACTCAGTTTACATATACCCTGATGCACTGGCGTAGCTATAGGGGTCGCAGCGGTCACAATTGCGACCGGGCCCCGAAGCCAAGGGGGGCCCACGGCCCCCCGCACCACATCAATAAAAAGTTACTATAGTAACTCGGGCCGTGGGCCCCTGTTACTATGGTAACATACTTTACTTACCTTCCTGGTTCCAGATCGCAGCGGAGGTCCTGACGTCAAGCGCTGTGCGCAGCGCATGATGTCACAGCGCTATGCGCCGCGCACAGCATCGAGAGGACAGAACTCCCGCCGCGGCCGAAGAGGAAGGTAAGGTTAGCCCTGACTGGCGGGGTCCGACTCCCGGGACCCGCCAATCAGCTGTTTTGAAGGGGCCGCAGCACTCGTACGAGAGCTGCTCCCCTTCATTCCTGTCACTTCATTCCGGTCACACTGTGAATCCGTGTCGGCGATTCACAGTGTGGGCGAGTAGTGAAATGAAGGGGAAGCAGCTCTCGTACGAGTGCTGCGGCCCCTTCAAAACAGCTGATTTGCGGGTCCCGAGAGACACATCAGCTATTGATGGCCTATCCTGAGGATAGGCCATCAATGTTTAGGGACTGTACAACCCCTAAGCCTACGATGTAGCAGGCTTAGGGGGCCCATGAGACAGGATCACAGATAGTGTGATCCTGTCTGCTGGGCCCTGTATCTAAGCCAATCACATGGTAGGCTTAGATACATGGCCCATGCGTGATCCTGTCTGCTGGGCCCTGTATCTAAGCCAATCACATGGTAGGCTTAGATACATGGCCCTTGTGTGATCCTGTCTGATGGGCCCTGTATATAAGCCTACCACACTGTAGGTTTAGATACAGGGCCCCAGCACACAGTAATCTTATACTGTATAAGATTACTGTCTGCTGGACCCTGTATCTAAGCCTACGTTGTGGTAGACTTAGATACAGGGTCCCACAGACAGTATCACACATGGGCCCTGTATCTAGGCCTAACACACGTGTTACTAATCATTTTTTGTGTGTTTTCTTACAGGTTTGGTCGTTGGACTACTTCGGATTCCAGAACTACTTCGATGACAGCTTTTTTTTTATTATCAATAAAATGGTTAATGAAGGTTGTGTGTTTTTTTTTTTTATTTCAATAAAATATTTTTTCTATGTCTTTGTGTTTTTTTTTAAACTATATTACTACCGCCTTAGTAATGGCCGCCGGCTGATTGACAGCATCCATTGCTAAGGCGGGGCTTAGTGTTAGCCGATGCAGAGGCTAACACTAACCCCCTTTATTACCCCGGTACCCACCGCCACCAGGGGTGCTGGGAAGAGCCGGGTACGATCCAGTACCTGACCATCTGTAGTGATGGTCGGCCACTGGGGTGGCCGCAGGCTGGTATTATCAGGAGGGGAAAGGCCAAAAACAGTGGCCCTTCCTACCCTGGTGATGCTAGGCTGCTGCTGCTTTATTGTATCTGGCTGGTTATGAAAAATGGGGGGAACCCCACGTCATTTAAAAAAATATATATAATAATTGGAAAGAACGATGTGGGGTCCCCCCCAATTTTCATAACCAGCCAGATACAACACAGCAGCAGCAGGCAGCATTACAAGGGTGGGAAGGGCCACTGTTTTTGGCCTTCCCCAGCCTAATACTACCAGCCTGCGGTCTCCCCGGTGCTTGCCCGTCACTACAGATGGTCGGGTACTGGTTCGTACCCGGCTCTTCCCAGTACTCCTGATGGCGGTGGGTACCGGGGTAATAATGGGGGTTAGTGTTGGCCTCTGCACCGGCTAACATTAAGCCTCGACTTAGTAATGGAGGTTGTCAATGAGCCAGCGGCCATTACTAAGGCGGTGATAATAAAGTTTAAAAAGATACAAGCACATAGAAAAAATATTTTATTGAAATAAAAAAACACAAGCCCCATTAACCATTTTTTTGAGAGTAAAAAAACGCCGTCATTGAAGTCCTCGTATCCGAAGTCCAACAACCGAACCTGTAAAAAAAACACAAACACACAAAAATAATCAGTAACACATAAAGAAGCAAAATTATTATTCTTACCTATCCTGGGTCCAGCGCTGGAGACGCAATGTCAGCGAGCTGGGCCCTGTATCTAATCCAATCATGTGTAATACTGTCTGCTGAGCTGTGTATCTAATCCAATCATGTGTGATACTGTCTGCTGGGCACTGTATCTAATCGTATCTTGTGTGATACTGTCTGCTGGGCCCTATATCTAATCCGATCATGTGTGATACTGTCTGCTGAGCCACTGTATCTAATCCTATCATGTGTGATACTGCCTTCTGAGCCACTGTATCTAATCCTATCATGTGTGGTACTGTCTGCTGAGCCACTGTATCTAATCCTATCATGTGTCGTACTGTCTGCTGAGCCACTGTATCTAATCCTATCATGTGTGATACTGTCTGCTGGGCCACTGTATCTAATCCTATCATGTGTGATACTGCCTTCTGAGCCACTGTATCTAATCCTATCATGTGTGATACTGTCTGCTGAGCCACTGTATCTAATCCTATCCATAGTTTATAGGGTTGTAGTGCTATAGATATGCTATGCTGTCTCATATACACACTTTTTTTTGGGCGGACACATATGTATTGGGGCTATTTCCCTGACATTTTAAGCCCTGAGGGTATGTTCACACGGCAGCGTCCGTTACGGCTGAAATTACGGTTCTGTTTTCAGGAGAAAACAGCACCGTAATTTCAGCCGTAATGGCATGTGCAGGCGTCTTTCGCTGCGTCCATTACGGACGTAATTGGAGCTGTTTTTCTATGGAGTCCATGGAAAACGGCTCCATTTACGTCTGAAGAAGTGACAGGCACTTCTTTGGCGCGGGGGTCTTTTTTACGCGCCACCTCTTGACAGCGGCGCGTAAAAAAAAATGACCGCCGGCACAGAACATCGTAAGACCTATTCAAATGAATGGGCAGATGTTTGCCAACGCTTTTGAGCCGCATTTTCGGACGTAATTCAATGCTAAAACGCCCGAATTACGTCCGTAAATAGGGTGTGTGAACCCAGCCTTAGTGACGCCCAGGCTGCTAGTACTTCATTGTTGGGTCACTTAGGAGACCCAGCGATGCAGCTGAAAGCTGCGGACCGTCGGCCATGAGAAATTTGCGGGGGGGGGGGCCCAGTAAGAATTTTTGCATCGGGGCCCATGAGCCTTTAGCTATGCCCCTGCCCTGATGCACTCCACCCAGATTACATACACCCTGATGTACTGCACCCAGCTTACATATACCCTGATGTACTCTGCCCAGCTTACATATACCCTTATATACTCCTCACAGCTTACATATACCCTGATGTACTCCAACCAGCTTACATACACCCTGATATACTCCTCACAGCTTACATATACCCTGATGTACTCTGCTCAGCTTACATATACCCTGATATACTCCTCACAGCTTACATATACCCTGATGTACTCCACCCAGTTTACATATACCCTGATGCACTCCGCCCAGCTTACATATACACTGATGTACTCCGCTCAGCTAACATATACCGATGTACTCCGCACAGCTTACATATACCCTGATGCACTCCGCCCAGCTTACATATACCCTGATGCACTCCGCCCAGCTTACATATACCCTGATGTACTCCACCCAGCTTACAGTATACATATACCCTGATGTACTCTGCCCAGCTTACATATACCCTGATATACTCCTCACAGCTTACATATACCCTGATGTACTCCACCCAGCTTACATATACCCTGATGTACTCCGCCCAGCTTACATATACCCTGTTGTACTCCGCTCAGCTAACATATACCGATGTACTCCACCCAGATTACATATACCCTGATGTACTCCATGCAGCTTACATATATCCTGATGTACTCCGCACAGATTACATATGCCCCCACATTATAAACTGAAACACCAGTAAAACACTAAACAAAAGTCTGTGATCCAAAAGCCAATTGGCACTCCCTCTTGTCCTGGCAGTGTGCCCAAACCGTAGTTTATGACCACATATGGGCTATTACTGTACTCTGGAGAACCCGCTTAACAATTTATGGGATGTGTGTCTATAGCGGCACAATCTGAGCAAAACACATTGGGCACTGAAATAGCATATCTGGGGAAAATTGAATTTTTCATTCTGCAACATCTACGGTGTACTAATTTCTTCAAAACCTTTGGTGTCAAAATGCGCACTACACTTCTAGATGAATTCTTTGAGGGGTTTCCTAAATGGGGTCACTTCTAGGGGATTTTCCCTGTACTGGTACCTCAGCGCATTGCAAAATGGCGCCAAAAAACAATTTTGTAAAATCTCCACTTCAAAAACAAAATTGTGCTTTTTCCCTTTAGGCCTTTGCCGTGTGTTCAAATATCAGTTTACAACCACATATGGAGTATTTCACTACTCAGGAGAAATTGTGTAACACATTTTGGGGTGTCTTTTCTCCTGTATTCCTTGTGGAAATTAAAAATTATGAGCTAAATCTACATGTTACTGGAAAAAAAATATTTTGAGATTAATAAAATCTATAAAACACCTGAGGGATCAAAATGCTCACTACGCCTCTAATTTAATTTTTGAGGGGTATAGTCTCGAAAATAAGATCATACCTGTTGAATTTCTACTGTAATGGTACTTCAGAGGAAGTGGCGGATTACGTAGACCATAGGTCCTGGGCTGTTACCCAAAGTTGGGCCCCCCTTCTCCAGCACCGCCCTGTAACTATTGTTAACACTTCCTTTTTGTCCAGGCATTAACAAATGGGTGTTACGACTCCCCTTGTCAAAAGGCTGTGTCCCTACATACTGACAGTCTCCAACCATCGTTGACAGTATCGCACTGTGTAGGGACACATCCTCCTGACAAGGGGAATAGTAACACTCATTTGTCTCTCAGTCCTGGACCGCACAAAGACTTTGTGTGAAATACAAGGATTTCCTATAATAAACAGCGATGACAGATTCGCTATAAATCTAGTGACTCACAGGTGGCCACATCGTTTTTTTTCCTCTTTTCTACTCCATCCGGTCCAGACTTCATGACAACTTCTCCCGGCCATGACCTATTTCTGCACAATTTGGCACTCAGATTTCTTTGGCTTCTCACTTTTCCAACATTTCCATACCTATAAACAAAGATAAAATTATCATGGTGCCACACACTGTGCTCCTAAATATAATAGCACCAAACACTGTGCCCCTGAATAAAATAGTACCAAACGCTGCGCCCCTAAATATTATAGCACCATAGACTGTGCCCCTGAATATAATTGTGTCAAACACTGTAAAGTAAAGCACCACATACACACAGCCCCTGTAGATAGCGCCACACACAGCCCCCTGAACAAAGAGCCACACACAGCCCCTGTAGATAGAATCTCACACACTTCCCCCTGTAGATCGCGCCACACCCGCCATATAGATAGCATCACCCCCCTGTGGATAGCACAACACCCCTCCTGTAGAGAGCGCCACACACATCCCCCGGTGGATAGCGCCACCCCCTCTGTGGATAGCGCCATACCCCCCCTGTGGGTAGCGCCACACACATCCCTCTGTAGATAGCATCACACACAGCCCCCTGTAGATAGCTTCACACACAGACCCCTCTAGATAGAGCCACACACTCCCCCCTGTAGATAGCGCTACACACAGACCCCTGTAAATAGCACTACACAGCCCTCCCCCTCTTTAAATAGTGGCACACAGCCCCCTGTAGATAGCGCTACACACAGACCGCTGTAAATAGCGTCACACAGTCCTCCCCCTCTTGTATATAGTGCCACACAGCCCCCCTTGTATATAGTGCTACACAGCAATCCCCCCTTAGATATAGTGATACACAGCGCTCCCCCTTCTATATATGTGCTATACAGCAATCCCCCTTGTATATAGTGCCACACAGTGCCACACCCCCCTTGTATATAGTGCTACACAGTGCCTCCCCCCTTGGACCTGCAGCTCTTGCAATTGCTCAGTATAATGTCCCGCATAGCTGCCCCCACAGTATATTGCCACCCATAGCTGCCCCATACAGTATAGTGACCCCATACAATATAATGCCCAAAATAGCTGCCCCATACACTATAATGCCCCCCATAGCTGCCCCATACTGTATAATGCTCTCCATATCTGCCCCATACTGTATAATGCTCTCCATAGCTGCCCCATACAGTATAATGTTCCCCTTAGCTGTCCTATACAGTATAACGCCCCCATATGTATGTACCCAATAGAAAAATAATAACATAATTACTTACCTATCCCTGTTCCCATGGCTCCAGCATTCAACCCAACTGAATCTGTGTCCTGCGAACCCTATAGCTACACCACTCTCCACAGCGTCAGTTAGCAGCGCTAGAGCGCTGCATAGTTTTTTAAGATTATGTGCGGTTCGGATGGCCATGGGCTCCTGGGAGCCTCAGGCCCCGGACGACCGCCCGAACTGACCATATGATGATCCGCCATTGTTCAGTGGCTATTGCGACATGGCCCCCAGAAACCAAGCAATATCTGAGCTGCAAAATCCAAATGGTGCTCCTTCCCTGCTGTGTATTCAAACAGCAGTTTGTTACCACATATGGGGTATGGCCATAATCAGGAGAAATTGCTTTACAAATGTTGAAGTGCTTTTTTTCCCTTATTACTTATAAAAATTAGAAAAATCTATGTTTGTTCAGAAAAAAGTAGATTTTGATCTTCATATAGTATCATCTTCACAGACTACTTCCAATAAATTCAGCAAAAAACCTGTGGGGTCAAAATGCTAACTATACCACTAGAAAAATTTCTTGAGGGGTGTAGTTTCCAAAATGGGGTCACTTTTGGGGGGGGGTTCCACTGTTTAGGTCACTCCAGTGTGTTGTAAACGCGTCATGGCACCGAAAACCATTCCAGTAAAATGTGCGCTCCAAAATCAAAAAGGAGCTCCTTCCCTTCTGAGCACTGCCTTTGGTCCAAATAGCAGTTTATTACCACATATGGGGTATTTCCGTAAATGGGAGAAATTGCTTTACACGTTGGGTTGCTTTTTCTCCTTTATTCCTTACAAAAATTAAAAAATTTGCAAGGAATAAAGAACCTGTGGGGTCAGAATGCTAACTATACCTCTAGAAAAATTCCCTGAGGGGTTTAGTTTAAAAAATGGGGTCACTTTTGGGGGTTTCCACTGTTTTGGCCCCACAAGACCTCTTCAAACCTGACATGATGCCTAAAATATATTCTAATAAAAAGGAGGCCCCAAAATCCTCCTTTGCTTCTGAGGCCGGTGTTTCGGTCCATTAGCACACTAGGGCCACGTGTGGGATATTTCTAAAAACTGAACAATCTGGGCAATAAATATTGAGATGCATTTCCCGGGTAAAACCTTCTGTGTTACAGGAAAAAATGCATTACCAATGAATTTTGGCAAAAAAAACTGAAATTTGCAAATTTCACCCCTACTTTCTTCAATTCCTGTGAAATGCCTAAAGGGTTATACACTTTCTGAATGCTGTTTTGAATACTTTGTGGGGTGCAGCTTTCAAAATGGGGTGTTTTATGGGGGTTTATAATATATGGGCCTCTCAAAGCCACTTCAGAACTGAACTTATCCCTGAAAATATAGCCTTTTGAAATTTTCTTAAAAATGTGAGAAATTGCTGCTAAAGTTCTTGTAACGTCCTACAAAAATAAAATAACGTTAAAAAAATGATGCAAACATAAAGTAGACATAGGGGAAATGTTAATTAGCAACTATTTTGTGTGGTATTACCATCTGTTTTACAAGCAGATACATTAAAAATTAGAAAAATCATAATTTCTTCAAATTTTTTCTACATTTTGGTGTTTTTCACAAATAAGCAATGAATTTATCGAACAAATTTTTCCACTAACATAAAGTACAATATGTCACGAGAAAACAATCTCCGAATGGCTTGGATAGGTAAAAGCATTCCAAAGTTATTAGCGCATAAAGTGACATGTCAGATTTTAAAACATGGGGCTGGTCCTGAAGGCCAAAATGAGCTTGGTCCTGAAGTGGTTAAAGACCACAATTACACATTTTTAATTTAACAGTTATCTAGAAGCCACTGGTGGTAAAACTTCTTTCCAAGAAAACAAGTACCAGTGTACTTTATTTTTATCAGTTGAATTGAAAGATCTAAAATTAATGTGATTCCATTATGAGCTACTGTGTGCCCACCTACTGTGAATAAACTTACCAGATGGAAGACAGCATAGCAATAGTTCTGGTTATGTGCTGCTACAAAATCCTATAAAATAGTTCTATTAAAGTACTGCCTACTCATGTACTGTGAGCCCACTTTATATAATGTTATGCCTAATTTTAACACTGAAGTTAGATAAATAAGTTTGCTTGTTGATATGATACATCACATATGTCATTAGATTTGTTTGGCATCTGCTTCGAAACATAAGGGAGAAATCACTAACAATATTTTGTAACAACCTTTAAATGATCATGATGGTCTGTTTTATGCTTCTGAAGCACTTAGATCTCTCCTGTTCAAGCTCTATATGGAGGTAAACTAAGTCCCTGCCACGCCCTGCTCTATGTGCCAATAAATCGTGCCTCTGTACTGCACTTTCTAAGATATTGTCACCTAGAAGCAATGCATCATCCAATTACAGAATTTTTATTTCTTTCGGATTAAAAAAAAACCTCTGTATGGGATCGGAGGCATATGGAGGTACAGTATAGACATCTACAAGTGCTGTGTCTTGGCTCAATACAACTTAGAGGTTGCACAGAACCATACTACAGCCGTGTTCATATGGCCTAATAGATAATATGATTTTAAAGATGAGGTATGTTAATTTAAGGGAGACTAGAAGCTCCATCTTTACCAGTTTTTTACCTACAGTATCCCCATATAACGAACAGATAGGCTGCAGGTGATATGAGTATAATTTGCAGTGGCCATAGCAAACTTTTGACTGGGCCCCACTCCCCTGGGTGCCACACACAGCCCCCTTGTAGATAGTGTCCCCTGTAGATTCTGCCACACAGAGCCCCCTTGTAGATAGTGCCCCCCTGTAGATAGTGCCATGCCCATTTGTACATAGCACCCCCAGCTCCACCTTGAAGATAGTGCCATACAGTCCCCCTTTGTAGATAGTGCCATACAGCCCCCCTGAAGATAACACCATACAGCACCCCTCCTGTAGATAGTGCCATACAGCCTCCCTCCTGTAGATAGCACCATACAGCCCCCCTCCTATAGATAGCACCATACAGCCACCTTACTGTAGATAGCACCATACAGCCCTCCTCCTGTAGGTAGCGCCATGCAGCCCCCCTCCTGTAGATGGTGTCATGTGGCCCCCTCCCATAGATAGCACCATACAGCCCCCTCCTATAGTAAGCACCATACAGCCCCCTTCCTGTACATAGCACCATATAGCCCCAACCCCCCCAAGAAAACCCCCCAGAATGTAGCCTAGTTAAAGGGATTGTCCCACAAAACACGTTTCCCCTATCCACAGGATAGGGAATACATGTGTGATTGCTGGGGGTTCGACCGCTGGGACACCCAGCAATAAGGTGAATGGGGAACCATGAGAAGCATGGGATTCCGGTGTCTGTGTCCGGCTTGTGTGTCTGGAAGCTCCATAGAAATGAATGGAGCGCCGGCCACGCATGTGCACAAGCCCCCTGTAGATGATGCCACACAGACCCCACTGTAGATGATGCCACAACTCCCCCTGTAGATGATGCCACACCCCCCTGTAGATGATGCCACACCCCCCCTGTAGATGATGCCACACACCCTCTGTAGATGATGCCACACACAGCCCCCCTGTAGATAGTGCTGCACAACTCCCTGTAGATAGTGCCATATACTCCCCCTGTATATAGTGCCACATAGTCCCCCTGTATATAGTGCCATGTACTTCCCCTGTAGATAGTGCCACATACTCCCCTGTAGATAGCCCCCTCCCTGTCCCTGTAGATAGAGTCATTGTGGCTCCCTCTATGAACGTAATCCCCGGCCAGGCATTGGCAATAATCTGCCCGGGGATTCCGGCTCTCCAGGAGGAGCCCTTGACTTTATTCTCCATATATGGACAGTGACGTCGTCAGTAGCTCCCTCTATGAGCGGAATCCTTGGCCAGGCATTGGCAATACTCTGGCCGGTGATTCCGCTGCAGGTGGTGCCCCTGACGTGCCCTTATATGGACAGTGAAGTCATGGGCTACTCCTGGAGCACCGGAATCTCCGGCCAAAGCATTGCTGACACCCTGGCCGGGATTTCCGCTCATAGAGAGACCCCTGACTTCACTGTCCATATAGGGGCACTGACGTCAGTGGCACCTCCTGCAGCAGAATCCTCGACCAGGTATTTCGCTCCAGGAGGCGTGAATGGCAGAGCAGAAAGCAGATAGTTTCCTGCTCTGTCATTGTATTCAATTGTATCTGCGTCCTGAGGATGCAGATATAATTGAATGTATCAGTTGAATGTAGCAGTTACCGGGACAAATCTCTAAACAGTAATTTGCCGGGACGGTCTCTGTAAATTTGGGACAGTCCCGGCAAATTCGGGACAGTTGGCAAGCATGCACATGTATCCTCTATGGACAGGCATCTGCTAGCCATGCCTCTGGCATGGCCTAGCAGACATTAAATAGAGGCAGACCTGGGGGCCTTTATTAGACCCCCGGCTTCCATAGAAAACACCGGCACCCTGCTAACGTATAGCAGGTGCTGTTGTGGTGAGAGAGGGAGCCCCCTACCTCCAAAACCACTCTAATGTGCTATTGAGCACCACATCTGAGGGGTTAAACGAGCGAGGTCGATACTGATATTTATCTCCCCCATTCGAGCAGGTCTGCTCCCAGCCCTTAGCTACCACCGATAGCTGAGAGCAGGGAGATTTAACTGCTCCCAGCAGCGTTTATTTATTCTGATGCAGTGCCGTAAAAAAGGCAATTGCATCGGAATAAAGCCTGTTAGTGGCCGCCGTAAAATCATTAATGGGCGGTCACTAACGGGTTAATGGCATAGAGGGAAGTTACCTCCCTGCTTTGTTGTAGTGTTCAATAGTATCTGCATCCTAAGGATGCAGAAACTATTGAATGTGGCTTCGTTGCCAGCGGCACCATCGAGCATGGGGAGGCCTGTGCGGTGGGCGGCACAGGCCCCCTCATGCTGCAGGCCCCGTAGCAGCCACTATGGCTGCTACAGCGGTAGTTACGCCACTGATCATTTGTATAAATACATTTTATGTGTATTTTTCTACAATGAACGCAGGTCGCTGTGTTCAGGTTGTATAACTGTTCTTTGGTTGATTTTCCAAGTGGTGGGAAAAATAACTTAGGATCTCTTCAAAGAGTAGCGATCAATAATAGACTCAGAATAGGTTTCATATAGTGGTGCATCCTACAAGTCTGTTTCACCTGCTTGTAGAGTATAGCAGCCACCACCAAGCATATTAAATGCAAATAGGTTTCATATTATGATAAAGCTCATTTTAAAAAATGAAATTCTCGCTGCTTAATCTATCAAAGCAAATGAGTGTTTCACGCCTTGATAATTTCTATGGCTTTAGAATTGTGTTTCTATTTGCTATGGGGTATTTATAGTAAAGAACATTTCTCACTCATTATAAAGGCTGTATAACACAATATGAATGAGTTTATTTAGATGCAGCGCTGTATTGCTCTAATGCCATTGTTACCTATTATTGTTTTTCTTTCGACACTAGGACACTGTCGGTTTGTCTTTGCAATGCATGCAATGCATTGCTTTGAATGAGATGCTTTTGTAAGAGATAGACTGTTGCTGATGGGTAAATTGTGGAGTCCTGTGTGACTATGCATTCTGAGAATAACAGAGAAGCAGAGCCTTTTAACATATAAGTGGGCCCCCTTACTGCTGAAAAATTGAAAGTGGGCCATTATGTGGTGCGTGCAGCAACAAACAAGATTGTACGCTATGTGGTTTGTGCAGCTAACCACACAGATTTTTATCATCGCCGTTTTTTTAGCCCCAATGTTTCCTTAACAGAATGTGCCTGCCACAGATGCCCCCATACAGTGCCATCCATTTTTCTTGCATAAGCTGATTCATGCATATACATGAGCCTTTGTGTATATATTCTTAAAGAACATTTTCTGAATAGAACTGATAGATGAAGACTCGTTCTCAATGGATTCTATATCTATTCAGTGTGAAAAAAAACTTTTTGGATCAATTGTTAGGTTGGTATTGTAATGTGTGTCCACCTCTCTTCCAGTGGTTTTTGGACAATTCACCTTCTTCCAGACAGCTCTCAATGATGTAGTTGAAGTCCATGATGGGCCCAATGAACAAACTCGTCTTCTCAGCTCTCTGTCTGGATCTCATACTGGTATGATGCATCTATATTGGGAATGGAGAACTATAAGACCATTTTATCTGTGCTGTACAAAATGTAGCCTAAAAGGTTGATCATTTTTCATGGTTCAGAATTTTTCTGTGAATTTTCATATTTTTATAATGATTATTCCTTCCCTATTCACTGGTCACCATGAAGACATTATTAACTATTAGCTATATATCTTAGCTATGTATCTTATTTTGTTGGAATGTATACGTTTGCTCTCTTTAAAACAGTTTACATATAGAATTAACCTAAATAAAAAATGTATTAGGCTGCGTTTACATCTCTGTTGTGGCTTCCATTCTATGTATCCATCAGAGGAACACAAGAACAGAAGTTAACATTTCCGGCAAAAAAAACATTGATTTCAATGGGTTTTATTTTTGCATCAGTTGTGCTTATTTAGGCTCTGTTCTTTTCCGTCAGGTTTCCGTTTCCGGTAAACTGATCCGTCAAAAACAAACATATTTTACCTACCGTTGCATTTCAACGGATCCGCTAAAACGGATGCCACAACGCAGATGTGAACGAAGCCTTAACTTTGTAAATGTTTTGCATTTCTTATCTTGTACATATCCTGAGTTACAGTCTGTATTATTATTAGAGACCAGTGCTACATTCCCTGA
Organism: Rhinoderma darwinii; assembly: GCF_050947455.1. Classification (NCBI taxonomy): domain Eukaryota; kingdom Metazoa; phylum Chordata; class Amphibia; order Anura; family Rhinodermatidae; genus Rhinoderma; species Rhinoderma darwinii. The sequence goes on along the minus strand of NC_134688.1, from coordinate 256,772,919 downwards.
TAGTCCAATGTCTGCACAAGGCATTTGCATTCTGGCAAGTGTACACCAGCTTCTATACAGTAAACGGTTTTCCACTCCATTAAAGGAGCTCAGTTAAACTCTTAGAGGTGTTTCTGATGACAAGCTTGTCGACTGTTTCCAATAACAACCAACAGAATTGTGAATTCAGCTCTGCGCTATAATACAGGCTGTAACTCAGGGTAAGTAAATAAAAGTAGTGCAATAACATTTTAACAAAGTTACTCAACATATTATGTAGATTATATTCATCTGAACTGTAAAATAGTGTCCACATATGAACATACCCTTTAAGTCTTATTATTGCAATGGTTAATAGGGAGTTAGTATTCTGTTTTAGCAAATGTGTATGAACAAGCGTTATTTGATGCTCTAGGTTTAGGAAGATATTTTTAGAAGTAGAAGGATGTTCAAAAATTTGGTTACATAACATATAGCTATTTGTTAATAGGAAAGAAGATAATATAAACTTTAGCTGAATATAATAGTGTGTTTTCTCTTTTTCTATATCTCGGTTCATCTGCACTATCACATTATTTCTCATCAGCCGCCGTACACACATAGATTTGGTTATCTATTTATTTAGTTCCGCCTCCTCCCTTAGTCGGAGTAATGTGTTCCCATGCCCAAAGTGCAGACCAGTTTGTGCCTTTGCAGTCTATCTCACACACTGTGATCAGATCAGCATCCCGGCTTTGCAAATCCCAGCAGCAGGTTTATCTACAAGAGGCAGGTCTCCCTGCTCTGTAACACGTGCGTTCTGCCATTACAGGTGAATCTCTACCTCTTGCAACTTCCAATCAGATTTTAATTAAATTCAGTGCCAAGGGACAGGCGACAGCCAAAGGATTTCATTTTGTGTACCAAGGTAGGTGGATAAATGGCGTGTCATATCCTGTGGTCATCCAAGCAATGCATGAAACCTACAGGGACTGTCATACAGATATTAAAAACTGTCACATGGTTAGATTGGGAATGTGAAAAGGGACACGGTAAAGAAGTGGTTTTGGCAGGTACACCGCTCGGGAGGAAAGGCAGCTGTGACTCTATAAAACACCTTACAGCAATGTATTTTGTGCGCGTTTGCAACTGGGATTTGGGATATATATCACAGCTCGATGAGAGTAATGTGCCATACAGTATATACTAATGGTTCTTGTTCTAAGCACAAATGGAAGATCTCTCTTTTGCCAGGACTTATTATCTTCATATCTGGTCTTTTTTACACAATGCAAGGCTCCCATCTGTTTTCTAGGCATATTGAACATGGTGTAATGGGGCGCATGTTGTACTGAAAAATAAACCAGTAAAAACCTCAGCCTCTTCTTACAAATATAATTTATTGTATTCTATTATTCTATTCTTTTTTTATGTTCTTTAAATTAAAGAAATCCATATGCCATCAGGCAACTATATAGAAAACTTATGAAATACACTCTGCTGAATATATTCATATGTGTTTTAAAGGTTTTGTCTGGTCTAGAAAATCCATATTCACTTGCCCTAATAGGGCATTCTAAGTTAGTACAGGAAGTGGCACGACCGTGCATTACATGAATGACCCATTGATTTCAATGAGCACCATGTAATGTTTCATTTCCCTAGTGGTGGCTATGCCAGAGAATTGAACACTCACTACCGTGTTCCCCAGGAGATTACAGCCGGTCATTGGAGGTTCATTGCAATAACACACAGGAATCAGCTATTGCAGGGAACCCTTTCAACAAAAAATGGATTGTTAAAAGTAGACAACACTTTAATGTATATGTTAGAATTACACATACAATTATGACTTAGGCTTTCCATAGACTATGTTGTGTCTTGTATATGTTAGAATTACACATACAATTATCATTAAGATTTCCATAGACTATGTTGTGTCTTGTATATGTTGGAATTACACATACAATTATGACTTAGGCTTTCCATAGACTATGTTGTGTCTTGTATATGTTAGAATTACACATACAATTATCATTAAGATTTCCATAGACTATGTTGTGTCTTGTATATGTTAGAATTACCCATACATTTATGACTTATATATGATTTATGGCTTTCCATAGACTATGTTGTATCTGCTACATGCGTCATTAGAGAAAATGCAATGCCCAACCTTCCATTACATTTATTGGACGAAGAAAAGTTTACAGTTAATGGAACAGTCCAAAATCCAATTTACATAATACAGCCTAGATGTTTGTGCTTAACTCTGCTTATTCCACCCTTGCCTAAATGTATATTTCCATATATTTCCATTATCTACTCTTGTCTGCTTTGTATATTCTCTTTATCTGCATTCTTTTAAAAATAATTCTAAAAATAAATTTAATTTTTCTTGTCTTCAATATCCCTCCTGGACCCACCACAATCTCTTTTTCCTGCACCTGCCACCATCTTTTCCACCTGTGCCTCCTGCCATCTCTTCTTTCTTGACCTGGCACCATTTCTTTGCTTCTTTTAGCTGTTCCTCGTACTAGTGCCACTCAGTGCAGCTCAATACCAGAACCCAAGTTTGGACGCCGCATTGGGAATGACTTTTCAGTTGGAGCTGTTATCCGTTTTGAGTGCATTCCTGGGTATGCATTACAGGGTTCCAAGAATATTGAATGTCAGGCAGTGATTGGGGCCCTGGCACAGTGGAACACTTCAGTGCCCTCTTGTGTTGGTAAGTACGGTGTAAATAATGTTGTGCATGTGATTGCTGCCATCTGATTGGTAGACTAATGTGTTTAATAAAAAGTTACAATAAGGGCGGGTTCACACATGGCGGAATTTCACTTAAATTCCGCTGCGGAAACTCCGCAGCGTTAATCCGCAGCGGAGCCGTTTCTCCATTGACTTTCACTTTAATTTAGCAGTGTTCGTGAAGTCCGCAGATCTTATGTGTGCTGCGGAGCGTATTGTTTTTACTACCATGACATTTCTTCATTCTGGCTGGACCTATGTATTTCTAGGTCTACAGCCAGACTGAGGAAGTCAATGGGGCTCCCGTAATGACGGGAGCGTTGCTAGGAGACGTCTGTAAATAGTCACTGTCCAGGGTGCTGAAAGAGTTACGCGATCGGCAGTAACTGTTTCTGCACCCGGGACAGTGACTACCGATCTCAATATACATGTATCTGTAAAAAAACATATAAGTTCATACTTACCGAGAACTCCCTGCGTCTGTCTCCAGTCCGGCCTCCCAGGATGACGTTTCATTCTAAGTGACGGCTGCAGCCAATCACAGGCCAAGCACAGGCTGCAGCGGTCACATGGACTGGAGCGTCATCCAGGGAGGTCGGGCTGGATGCCGAAAGAGGGACGCGTCACCAAGACAACGGGCGGTAAGTATGAATTTCTTTGACTTTCACTAGGGAAAGTGCTGTCCCTTCTCTCTATCCTGCACTGAATAGGGAGAAGGGAAGCACTTTTCCTGCAGTCCGCAGCGGCCAGTCCGCATCAATTTTCTGCACATTTTGTGCAGATCCGCAGCCGTAATCCGCAACCCGGATTAGGTGCGGCATTGATGCGGACAGTTGCGGAGGAATTCCGCCATGTGTGGTCATGCCCTAATTGTATTGATAAATATTTTGGGTTTCTAATTACCAATTTGTTTATTTCCTTATAAGTTGCTTAACTGTGAAAGTCAGTTGACTTACCAGTAGAATATTAGCACCAGGTCTGACATATGTTCTTTCCCTGTAGTGCCATGTGGAGGGAATCTGACTGAGCGCAAAGGAACCATCCTGTCTCCAGGTTTCCCTGAGCCATACTTGAACAGTTTAAACTGTGTATGGAAGATCACAGTACCTGAAGGAGCAGGAATTCAGGTAAGAAATCTTCAAGAAACATATATGTCTGTTTTTATGTGTGTTGTAGGAGAATTTCATGTGCATTTCTAAAAATATAACTACCGTATATAATTTTTTACTTTATTAAAGAAGTATGGATGGTAACCATAGGGGTGTAGAAATGTTTTTTTTACTGCTGATGAGCAAGAAGCGTACCATAAAAACGCATGTAGATTAGATATAATGCAGCCTAAACTATCTAAACTGCAACTTTGGGGTCTTTTTCCTTCCCTCTGTTGGTTTCTCCATGCTTTTTGTTGTGATTGTAAGCGCTCTGCTACAAATCAGATGTCTCCATATTTGAAAGATACTATAGGGTTGCTAGGAAATGGATTGGTGCACAGATTTTGTCGCAGGTGGCGTCTGTCTTCCACTGTCTTTTTAGGAAAGATTTGAGAAATATCTTTGTAGCTTTGAGATAAATTAGGTATGACTAGGTAAGATGCTCATCTTGACCTATGTTAAGAATACGATATAAGGGTATAGTTAATAACTTTTTCCATGTGAAGTCTTCTTTTCTTTGTATTGAAATAGATTTTAAGTCAATTTCTACCAAAAATCTTTCCAAAAATTGTTCTCATACTTACTGCTGGATAGTAATGACAATTTACTCAGCGAACCTTATCATTTTCAACCATGAAGGAATCTGTGACAATTTTGTCAAAGTTGACCCTCACTACTTAAGAACAAGTCTGGCAAATGGGGCTCCCCTGCAGCTCTCTTTGATCTTAGATGTGCATGGTTGATTTGGTATATAGTATATATAACTGCATAATATTTAGCTTGTCTTCAGTGCCAGCTGGGAAATCTACTTTGATGAGAAGGTTAGGAGAGATTTTCCATCCAATCAGTGATTTTTAGTAAGGCAATTAGGGCTCTTCAGAGAACAGAATCATTCTGCATTGTGTGCTGTTGTGTAATTGTAAATGCTGCCATTGTTAACAGTTTTTGTATTTCTGTGTTACGTATACTTTTGTTGTAAATGTATCATTAAACTTCGCTCATCAGTTGTGCAGTTTTGAAATTATAGAACCATCTTTTCTCTCTGAATGGTGGTCTGGACATTCATTAAACAAAAATCACTCGCCCAGGAAGCACCGCTGTGCAATATTTATGGCTTGTTTCCTAATTGAAGTTCAGCTTAATAGCTTTTCCAACTTGCTCCCCAGGGGACTTTTAGGACGTCACAGATTCAGAATGTCACCAAGTTCAATGTTTTGTGGTGTAGCACATTCATTCTTATTAGGGGTAAAATGTCCCCTCTGCTCATTCATTGTGAAATGCGTTGACACATTGGGACAGAACTTAGACCTGCTGCACATACCAGTTGGCTTGTTAATAAGTATGGAATTCATCGCCAGTGCACAGATAAACCAGCGTGTGTTCATGTTTAGTTAACAGAAGGGTTATCTCTGTCTATGTGCACCGTGAGAGATGTGTATCTATTTGTTATGTGTTTTCTTTTTTCTTTTTTTAATAATGAAAGCAAGATTCTCTGCATGGCATTTTGTATTTGAGTTTTTGGGACCTTTGAATTCAAGCGGAAAAACGTGTTCTGACACCTTATTTCATCTTTGTATTTCATATCAGACCCTGTTAGCCAGACCTCCTGCTGATGTTTGTCAGTATTATTTAGAAGAACTTCAAGAGTATCTTCTTTCTTCATTCCATGATCCCTAGTCTTACTTTTAGATGGACTGCACCTTTATTATATCTCTCAAGACCTAAAATGTTTTCTCATGATATTTAGATATGTGTGAGCAAATTACCCCTAATATGTCTGCCATGTATATTATTGTTTACATAATGGGTTTAGAATAACTTGTATACTTATAAACATACATAATGTATATGTTTCATTCATAATTATCAATGTTATGTGTTATATAGCCTTAGGGATTCGATTAGGGGCTGGATTTTCCTGATAAAATGGAACACACATAACCTATGCATGGAGTTTGCTTTGTACATCAAGCCAGGCATGACACCGTGGTTCGGTAGACCAATGCTGGCCGGGAGGGTGTATTGCTTTTAGTTAGCAAAATTGTTGATCCATCTTTCAGCAATTAAAATAGAACAGGCTAACAAAGGTTTATACAGCTGCATTGGTCATAAAAAAAAAAACATACGCTAACACCATGATGTAACCTGGGCATTTGATTACCTTACCACATTTTGGTTGGGACTCATTCAGACGAGAGTATAACTCGTCCGTGTGACAGCCGTTAAAACAACAGTTGTCACATGGACACATGTATTTCAATGGGGCCGTTCACACGGCCGTTGTTTCAATGGACCGTGTGAAGTTTCCTGTTGAAAAATAGGGCATGTCCTATTTTCTTGCGCTTTCACGCATCCCTCCATAGACTCTAGTCTATGAGGGATCCATGATAACGCGCCCCGCACGGGTGCACCTCGGACGTGAAAAACTAATGAATGTAGCCTTAAGGGGGTTTTACGCTGGACGAAAATCGTGCAGACGAGCGTTCGTTGCTGATAATTGCCCTGTGTAAACAGGGCAGCGATCAGCAGGTGAACGAGCAAACACTCAATCATCTGCTGGTTGTATAGTTTTAAAAAAGAGAAATATTATCGACATTATCGTTGTCGGCAGCACATCTCCCTGCCCACTGCCGACATGATAACAATGTATGGGGACGAACAATCGGAGTAACGACTGCTCGTCCCCATACATAGCTCCGTGTGACAGGAGCAAACGAGCACCTATCAACAATGTCTCGTTGATTGGCGCTCACTGCACCGGCCGCTTATCGGCCGTTGTAAAAGGGACTTTAGTCTATCACATTGGTTAATCATTTCATCCGATTGTAAAAGCTAAACTGTTACTCGTCAGAAGATAACATCCAGATTGTGTCCAATACAATTGTTTTTTCCTTGTAGATGACAAAGTTAATAATTGATATGGTTTTGATTGGCATGAAAAAACAATGAGGCATCTCATTATTGCTATGGTAGTCAACACATAGTTGGCCCCACCAATAAATCACCACTACTGACTTTAGTTAGCAACTACTATGATAAAGAAAACTTGTTTAACTTATTTTTTCACTTTTGTTGAGGACCAAGTCAATTTTTTTTGACAAATCTCTCTTTATTTAAAAGCCTGCATATTACAATGTCAAAGAAATTAAAACTGTAAAGCATTAGAGTAAAACTCTCAGGTCCACAAAGAAGGACACTTTTAAATACAAAAATTCATTACAAGTATCAGTGACAAATCAGTGACACACGGACAGCAAAAGAAGGAGTCATGGCAATTCGTCAAACAAGTAATAACCATATCAATACAAGAAATGAACATCGTAAAACCCATTGCAGGAATAAAACGTAAAACGCCTCCATTACGTCTGAAAATAGGTCGTGTGTACATACCTCAAAGGGGTTCTTCAGTCCTTATGTGCAAAATCCAAGAAGGGCTTTCATATAGCCCAAAAAAATTCTATAGATTAGTATTCCGAGCCTGCCAATTTCTCAAAACAGCAAATCTGAGAGACCTTATCTATTCACATAGGAATTGTGGGAGGTTCAAATTACAGTGGAGAACTGTAATGTAATCAAAATTTTGCAGCCGAGATCAGTAAGGTAGGTGAGTTATTTTCAGATGGACATAAAGGGGCAGAAGATTTCCACACAGTTATGAGTTCTGCCATTCATTTATTTGTAAAAAAACATTTTAATAATTTGTTCAGTAATTAACAACCAAAATGTCTGAATTAACGGACAACCCCACCAAATATGTAATATAATGCTTGTGTGGGTCTGACGCAACCTGCAGACATCTGAGGATTCTAGATTCAGTTTGTGTAGGAAAACCAGAGTCTTATACCACCTTGTCATAAGCTTATATGAGGTTTCCGCCATGTGTATACAAGTAGAGAAACCATAGAAGTTACACTTTATTTCAATGGTTTCTTTCCTCGAAAAGATGGTATGTAACGCAGTCTGCCACGCTTTAATAAATCTAGGCCTATCAGAAGACAAGACGGAAATATAATTTAGTTAAAAGTTTAGGTGGCATTTTTCGGCAAAGCTTAATAGTGATCATACCATGACTATTTGAAAATTTAGTCCAAAAAATTCTCAGTGTCTGATTGGGGTCGTAAACCTTAAGTTGATTCAGATATGTGTCAAGTATAAAATCCTGCAGGTGGGTGGGACCGAAAACCATGGTGCCTTTGAGGATGATTCTTTGACATGACATCTGTGAAGTACAGAGGAGCACACAGAAAGGTTTTATGTACTAAAATTCATTTTTATTTTGTACGAAATGTTATTTAGATCCAGGTTATAAGCTTTGGTACGGAGCAAAATTGGGACTCGCTGGAAGTCTTTGATGGGGCAGACAATACAGGCACCATGCTGGGGAGTTTTTCAGGTACTTTTCTTACAATTAACCTCTTTGCTTTACAATGTATTGTACTTAGCACTTAAAAAGTGACTTTCTGTTCTTTACTTCAAACTATTTTTACTTTGTTTTGCTTTTATTGTAATTTGACAGATTTAATTTTGATCGACCCTAAGATTTTTGTTTATTAAAAACCATTTTTTTTTTTTAAAAGTGGCCTGATCAAGCCATTTGATCATTTGTGATAAGTAAGCCTGAGTGTACAAGCTGTGTGTACATACACAGTGTATATCTGTTAAAGAGGCTCTCTCACCACATTATAAGTGCCCTATCTCCTACATAAGGAGATGGGCGCTATAATGTAGGTGACAGTAATGCTTTTTATTTAAAAAAACAATCTATTTTCACCACTTTATTAGCGATTTTAGATTTATGCTAATGAGTTGCTTAATGACGAAGTGGGCGTATTTTTACTTTAGACCAAGTGGGCGTTGTACAGAGGAGTGTATGACGCTGACCAATCAGCCTCATGCACTCCTCTCCATTCATTTACTCAGCGCATAGGGATCCTGCTAGATCCTTATGTGCTGTCTTATACTAACACATTAACGATACTGAAGTGTTTAGACAGTGAATAGACATTCCACGGGATGTCTATTCACAATCTCTGCACTTCGTTACTGTTTCTATGGTAGTTACAGCAGAGGAGGCGTAATCTCGTTGTAACCTGTCATTTACTGTGTAATCTCGCGAGATTACTCTTCCTCTGCTGTAACTACCACAGAAATAGTAACAAAGTGCAGAGATTGTGAATAGACATCCCGTGGAATGTCTATTCACTGTCTAAACACTTCAGTATTGTTAATCTGTTAGCATAAAGCCCCATGCCCACTTCAGTTTTTTCCTTCAGGGTGCTAGCCGTTTTTGTGACGGCTAGCACACTGACCCATTCATTTCAATGGGGCCATGCACACTTCAGTTTTTTTGACGGTCCCGTTGCTCCGTTCCGATCCAAAGTAGAGCATGTCCTACTTTGGTCCGAGATTCCGTGACCGTGAGGCCCATGCAAGTCAATGGTCGTTGTCTTGGTGACGAGTCCCTCTTCTTCCTCCAGTCCGACCTTCCTTTCTGACGAGGCAGCATGTGATTGGCTGCAGAGGCCACTGCAGCCTGTGATTGGCTGCAGAGACGGTCACGTGGGATGAAGTGTCATCCCTGGAGGCCGGCCTTCTGACCTCATCCTGACGTGCGTGACCGCCACTACAGCCTGTGATTGGCTGCAGCGGCGACATGGATGAAACGTCATCGCTGGGGGCCGGACAGGAGGAATGTAAGTATGAACTTATTATTTATTTATTTTTATTACATTAAAATTGTATCTTCCGAGCGCCGAGCATGGTGCTGTCCAGGGTGCTGAAAGAGTTACCGCCGATCAGTGCAGCCCATTAACTCTTTCAGCACCCTGGACAGTACCATGCTCGGCGCTCGGAAACGGAAACATGGAGTGCACACGGGAGTGCACACGGCCGCTAAAACGGGCACACAGATCCGTCACAAACGGCCGTGAAAACTGTGTTGGAAGTGTCCACGAGGCCTAAGACAGCACATAAGGATCTAGCAGGATCCCTATGCCCTGAGTAAATTAATGGAGAGGAGTGCATGACGCTGATCGGTCAGCGTCATACTCTCCTCTGTACAACACCCACTTGGTCTAAAGTAAAAACACGCCCAGTTGGGCATTAAGCAACTCATTAGCATAAATCTAAAATCGCTAATAAAGTAGTGAAAACAGATCATTTTTTTAAATAAAAAGCACTGCTGACACCTACATTATAGCGCCGATCTCCTTATATAGGAGATAGGGCACTTATAATGTTGTGACAGAGCCTCTTTAACAGATATACACTGTACGCACCCCCTGAGGAAGCATCTAAACAGTGAAACGCGCGTTGGGGTCTCTGTGGGTGAGCCAACACGGACTTGTAACACCTTCCTTGGTCATAATAGGTAAGACTGCATGTGTGACTACTTACTATAGATATTGACTGTTCCCTCTGCCTCCCCCCACTTTAACTAGTCTTGAACGTATAGGGATATGTGAAGACACTGGGGTACATTAGATTGGAACCCATAGTGGTTGAGAAATTTCAAATTTGTCTCTGTGGGTAGCCAGTGCAGTCTGTATATTTACCCATTATATTTTTCACATAGCATTTTCCTTGTTGAGCTCTATAATACCGCAGTATTTGTACTAGAGTCTTAATTCTAGATGTTTTTAAATATATGTTATATATTTTCTGTAATAAAGTTTCTATATTCTTATATATATTTTGACTATGAGCTCTATTCTTTCTGTATGGTTCTGAGATCTACATTGTTCTCCTCCAGAGATTTAGCCATCTATTCTATCCCATTGGATGGAAGTATTGGCACTCTTACAGGTGGCTGTATACTATGCATCAGAGCCAGTGAGCATTTGCTATATGACATACTGTATGATCCAACATTTTAAAATATAAAAAAGTTCCAAATGATGTCATAGCACACAGATGCCTCAATACTGCATCTGCCACACATGTTCCTATTAGTGTCTAAACCACAGATACACTCAAAGTACCTGCCTCAGATGCCTCTATATAGCCTGACAAAGATGTCCTCTAAAGTGACTCAGCCAAAGGCACACCCATATGGGCTTTTTCAGATGTCCCCATAAGAAACCCAACACATGCGTACCTCTTGCTGGACTTCACTCTGCATCTGATATCCAATATGTGGACCACTGAGCAAGCTGCTACTGTTGGGTCATGGCTTCTTCTTTAGCTTTTCTTCATTTCAAATAAAAAAAATTTGGCTGAATTGATGATAAACATACAAAGCGGCATATTGATTTTTGCCTGCATAGACCAAAGTAATTTAATACCACTAAAATTGATACACTTTGTGGGTATTCTATGCTAGAGTGTGGCTGTAGCTGCACATATGTAGGTTATCTAGGCTATGTATATGTCATACAGTGCTTCTGTGCCTGGACCAGTGACACAGCTCTATCCTACTTTAACTTAACTTTTAACGTGTTAAATATAACGTGGCAAGTAACTTTAACTTGACTTTTTCAATGGATTTCAATGGCATAAAATGATTATCCGGGGAGAAAATACAAAAAATAAAAAAAACACAAATATATCTTAAGATATTTATATAACGATCCACTACTTTCCCTGCAGTATATTAGAATTCAGCTTTACTGCCCACCTCAAGTACTGTTCACTACCGCACGTGTACGCTCTGCATTGCTGACACTCTATGATGCACAGCAGCCCCTTCACGATAGACACATGTGCCCCCAATAATAAAACATTTTTTTCATTGGTGGATTAGTGAAGAGCGTGCACTATTGGATAGCTAGTGACATACTATAATTCAGGACCATTAGGAATTACAGTGTGCATGCGCTGTGAAATGCAGCATGAGATGCCGCTGTTGAAGAAGGAGGCTGGCTTGCTTCTGCTGGGATGTCACAGCAACTGCCCCCTAGTGATCACGTGGGATGATGACAAGCCGACGTAAGTGAGAACGCTCTCAGTCACGTGGGTATTTGTCGGTGCGTCATCACTGTGAAAAAATGTACAGGACTTCTGGCGACCCAGTAGTGTATTGCCAACTGGAGAGGAGCTGCAAGGAAATAAAATGTTATAATAAAAATTAAAATATAATTATGTGATAGAACTTAAAAGGCATTTAACCATGTTCTCTGTCAAAAAGTAGCCACCAATTATATACCGTAAGCTCCAGTGCACAAAAAATAAGCTATGCAAGCCTTTCTTTTTCTTTCCATAATAATAATAATAATAATAATAATAATAATGTGGGTACTTTATATGGTACCTATTATTCCGTAACCTGTCATAATATACAGCTGCGGATTAAGTGAATGATGCACCATAGGAAGGATGAGCTTGGGAATATATTCTACCTTCGTACAGACTGAATAGTTTAGCTGTAAATAGTCTTCGTCTGTTAAAAATGCAATAACCTTTGTTTCATCTTGTAGGATAGTGAAAAAAACGTTACTTCATTATGTAAAAAAGGATACGTATATTATTTGCTGTCTCAAAATTTTTATGTATTTTTGCCTCATTTTAGGAACCACTGTACCAGCATTGCTGAACAGCACGTCAAACCACCTCTACCTTCACTTCTTCTCTGATATCAGTGTGTCTGCATCTGGCTTTCATCTGGAATACAAAAGTAAGATTGGGTTATTGACCACAGAAAATTCAGACACAATTATACGCTGTTGCCCCTGCGGACATTTTTTTTTTCCGTCCCTGTCTTCAAAAAGCCATAGCTTTTTTATTTTCCGTCAACATAGCCACATGATGGCTTGTTTTTTGCAGGACAAATTGTTGTTTTAATGGCAACATTTATTATACTATAATGATTCCCCCATTGTTTTTTGGGTTTTATTTTTATGGCATTTACCCTATTACTTTCAATATTGTTTTTTTTGTACATTACCAAAAAGATTATTTAACAATTTTAATTTTTTTCTTTTAGTTCCCCTAGGGAACTTGAACAAGCAATAATTAGGTCACTGGTACAATACAATGAAATACTTATTTATTTTACTTTTTTAGGCCCTCTGGCTGCCAAGACAACTTTTGGCATCCTACGATCACGTTGCGAAGGGTCAGTGGAGTGACAGAGGGTACTCCCTCTGTCTAATGGCTTAGATGGCGTGGTCGCTATTGACCTCAACATCTTAGTGGTTAAATAGCTAGGATCGAAGTAATCTTTTATCCCGTTAGTGCGAGGTATCAGCTGTACTATACATCTGACACCCCTGTCATATGGAACAGACTCAGTATGTGAGGTCACTCCATACTTTCTCCAATCACCTATGGCGTAGAGTTACGTCAAATGTCAGTAAGAGGTTAAAGTACAGTTGATAGATGGACTACTTTACACCACGTATTTGACATTACATTGTCAGTCTGTGGAGCATGCACTTTTGTCTAGATCGCGAACACATAACTCTGAAAGCCATTTATTACCACCAAATTATTTACTTTCTGTTGTTTATAAAGCACCAATAGATTGCACTGTGTGTACAGAGGTTGTCATCCTTCAGTGTCCCCATTGAGGCTCACAATCTAATCTCCCTATCTCAGACACACATACACTGGAGACAATTTTAAAGACAGGTATTTAATCTATCAGCATGTTTTTGGAGTGTGGGAGGACACATACATGGGGAAAACATACAAACTCCATGCAGAGGTTATCCTTGGTCAGATTCAAATACAGGACCCCAGTGATGCAAGACAACAGTGCTACCCACTAAGCCACCATGCTGCCTATAGCAAGTGCTACCCATGCACCATGCTAAATATATATGCTAGGAAAATACCTGTTCCCTTAAGGTCGCTATGACAACCTGTCTATCTTCTGGGCGGTTCTTCTTTTGCTTTGAGCCTATATCTCTTCTCTGTCTTTCTGCCAATCTGCTGTTGGCTTGTATTTATACCTGTCTCTTCCCACCTGTCTTTGCTTGTGAATCTTTCTGTTTCCTGGTTCCTGATCAAGCTCCTGACTGCTCCTGCATTTCTGATTTCTGGACCTCGAGTATACTGACCTCGGCTCTGCCTACCGATTCTGATTATCTGCTCCCGACTGGTTTGACCGTGGCTTGTGTCATTACCTCTACTCCGTTTCTGGCTTTTCACTTAACCTATTGGCTGTCTGGTTTCCAGCTCAGGTTTGCCTGCATTGCACCTCTTTTCCAAGACTACACTCTGTTAAGACAACCTGGGTTCTAAGCAGCAAAGTCCATCTTACCTTGCGGTCAGCTCTGGCGAACACCTTAGAGTAGCCGTAGATTCTGTCGACCAGAGTGGTTAAAGTGTAGCTCAACGTTCGACAAACTTCTGACATGTCATAGTGACATGTCAGAAGTTTGTATTGGTGGGGGTCCAAGCACGGAGACCCCCACCAATCTCTATAACATAGCAGCTGAAGCGTAAGTGTGAGCGCTCAGCTGCTTCGTTTCAGTTCGGCTTTTTCCGGAAATAAATGTATTTCTGTACGGACTCAATAGAAAGTCTATGAGCACGTACTCTGATACATTGGCTTTCCAGAAAAAGCCGAACACAAACGAAGCAGCTGAGTGCTCACATGAACGCTTCAGCTGCTTCGTTCTAGCGATTGGTGGGGGTCTCCGTGCTCGGACCCCCACCAATACAAACTTCTGACATGTCACTATAACATGTCAGAAGTTTGTCGAAGATTTAGCTACACTTTAAGGATTGGAGGTTGCGGGTTTACGTGCACGCTCTCTCCCAGCAGACTCCAGCAGCCTTAAGGTATCTCTCCACTTGCATTGACATAACAGATTCACAAGCCTTATATATAATTTTTTCCACGATGGAACCCATGCAAGCTCTGGGGGAACAGATGCAAGGTTTGACTCAGCTAGTGCAAGGTCTGGCTGTAAAGGTTCAATTAAGGAAAATGCGTAGGCCCGAGCGCTCGCTTCAGCGGCATCTCCTGAGTAGCCGAAAGTGAACTTACCTGATCGTTTCTCTGGAGATCGTAAGTCTTTTGCTAATTTTCGGGACAGTTGTAAAATTATATTTTCGTCTGAGACCTATCTCCTCTGGAGCTGAGAAGCATCGAGTGGGTATCGCTGTTTTGCTCTTGCAGGATGATCCTCAAACCTGGGCCTTTTCATTGGGACCTGATGCCCCTAAACATTTTTCTGTGGAATCCTTTTTTGCAGCTCTGGGGTTAATTTATGGAGAACTAAACATCACTGCAGTAGCGGAGGCCAAGATGTTATCTCTTCAGCAGGGACTACGACCAGTCGAGGATTATCGTTCAGAGTTCAGACGATGGTCTATTTCTTCTCAGTGGAAAGACGCTGCGCTCCGTTTCCAATTCCACCGAGGCCTTTCGGAAGACTTAAAGGATCTCTTAATTAATTATCCTCCACCCCTTACTCTAGAGGATACTGTGACCCTGGTGGTACGTCTGGACCGCCGACTACGTGAGCAAATTTTTTTTATGGCTCCTGCGCTGAGAGCCCCTCTTCTGATGCTTTAGAACCCATGCAGTTGGGCTCCACTATGTCGTCTCAGGAACAGAGACTTCTTCAATAGCGCAGGGGGCTGTGTTTTTATTGTGGGGATGCTGGCCATACACTCAAGAACTGTTCCAAAACGCCCAGAACGCCCGGCTCCGGAAAACTGCAGAGCCTAGATGTTCCCTGGGAATGCCATCTTGGCAGTCAGGTTTTTCCGCAAATTTCTAAGATTTTCAGGTGGCTAAAAAATTTGCTATCCCTCTTGTTCAGTTGGGTACCCCAGTCAAGGTTTCCACTATTGATAATACTCCTCTCGCTCAGGGGTCGGTCAAGTTCTCTTCTCCGCCTGTTGCATTGAAAGTGGGTACTTTGCATACTGAACAAATTTATTTTAGAAAATTTGCCCTCCAAAATAGTATTGGGTATCCCATGGTTGCAGACACATAATCCAGTTATTGATTGGGTGAAAGCAGATTTTGTTAAGTGGAGTTATAAATGTTATCATTCTTGTATGTCTTTGTCCACTACTAAAAATCGCTTGCATCACACCATCATTGCCTGAGTATATTCAAGATTATGAGGATGTATTTTCTGAAGTTAGTTCTGAATCTCTCCCTCCTCATAGACGGTACGACTGTCCTTACATACTCCTCCCTAATGCTAAGCTGCCCAAGGGGCGGATGTATAATCTTTCTGCTAAGGAAAGACAGGCCATGAAAGATTATACAAAAGACAGTCTCCATAAGGGTCATACCCATCCATCTACTTCTCCAGTGGGAGCTGGGTTTTTCTCTGTTAAAAAAAAATATGGCGGTTTAAGACCCTGTATCAACTATCGTGAAATAAATAAGATTACCATTAAGAATCAATATCCTCTTCCTCCCATCCCGGACCTGTTTAATCAGATCTCAAGAGCCAAGTGGTTCTCCAAACTAGATTTACGCGGGGCCTACAATTTGGTTCTTATCCGTAAAGGGGATGAGTGGAAGACAGCATTTAATACTCCAGACGAACATTATGAGTACTGGGTTATGCCTTTTGGTTTAAGTAATGCTCCTGCAGTTTTTCAAAACCTGGTTAATGACATTTTCAGACATTTTTTGGGACTTTTTGTAGTGGTGCATTTAGACGATATTCTTGTATTTTCTTCCGATTTGTACTCTCATATCCAACATTTAAGGTCAGTCCTTCAAGTACTGAGGGAAAATTGTCTTTATGCGAAGTTTGAAAAATGTTTTTATGGAGATCAGGAAATTAATTTCTTGGGGTATGTGCTATCTTCCTAATGATTTTCGTATGGACTCCACTAAGGTTCAAGCAATTCTTTATTGGGTTAAACCCACTTCATTAAAGGCCCTGCAGAGGTTCTTGGGTTTTGCAAATTATTACTGAAAATGTATTTATAATTTTTCCTCCATTGCCAAACCTTTGACAGATCTTACTAAAGTGGGTTCTGATCTTGGAAATTGGAAACCTAGTGCGGTTTCCACCTTTGAAACCTTAAAACAATGTTTTATGAAAGCGCCTGTCCTTGTTCAACCTGACCTGCCTAATCCCTTTATTGTGGAGGTTGAGGCCTCAGAAATAGGTGTGGGGGCTGTGTTGTCTCAAGGGTCTTCTGTATTAACCAACTTTACACCCCTGTGCTTTTTTTTCTCGTAAATTTTCTTCCACTGAAAAGAACTATGATATAGGTAATCATGAGCTCCTTGCTATTAAGTGGGAGTTTGAAGAGTGGCGCCACTTTCTAGAGGGGGCCAGACATTAAATTACTGTACTTACGGAACATAAAAACCTGACTTTTTTAGAATCTGCCCAAAAACTTATTCCCAGACAGGCTAGGTGGGCCTTGTTTTTTTATACCAAATTTGACTTCATTTTAACCTACAGACCCGGGTCTAAAAATGTCAGGGCCAACGCATTTTCCTGTAGCTTTTGTTCCTCACAGGTCCCCGACTTTCATCCTGAACCTATTTTATCTAAGGCGATAGTGGTTTCTGCAATATCATCCGATCTTATAACTGAAATTAAAGAATGTCTGCAACTTGCTCCGCAAACTATTCCTGCAGGGAAGTTGTTTGTACCTCCTCAGTTGAGATTTTGTTTACTCAATGAGTTACATGATTATGTTTTTTGTTTGGTCATCCAGGGATAACTGGTACTAAAAAATGGGTCTCACAGCTCTTTTGGTGACCGTCCTTGTCTCATGATGTGAGTTCCTATGTCTCTGCTTGCAATGTTTGTGCTCGCGCTAAGACTCCTATGGGTGAATTACTGTCATTGCCTGTTCCACAGAAACCTTGGTCTCATGTGTCCATGGATTTCATCACTGATTTACCTCCCTCCGAAGGGAAAGCAATAATTTGGGTTGTGGTCAATCGCTTTAGTAAGATGTGTTATTTAATTCCTTTGCCTCAACTCCCTGATTCCAAAACATTGTCTAAACTATTTATTGATCAAGTGGTTAGTCTGCATGGTATTCCAGAAAATATTGTCTCTGATAGAGGTGTACAATTTGTGGCTAACTTCTGGAGAGCTTTCTGTAAAAAAACTTGGTGTTCAGTTGTCATTCTCTTCTGCATTCCACCCTTAGACTAATGGTCAAATCGAACGTTTTAATCAAACCTTGGAACAATATCTTAGGTGTTATATTGCTGATAACCAGACAAAATGGGTCTCATACCTTCCTTTAGCGGAATTTGCTATAAATAATCGCCACCATGTTTCTGCAATTATGGTTTTCATCCTCGTTTTGGTTCATTTTCCACCTCTTCTAGTGATAACTCTGAGGTGGAAGTTGAATCAAATAAACTGTGCACAGTTTGGGCTCAGGTTCAATTGAACCTGAAGAACTCCCAAGTTATTCAAAAGAAAAATTATTTAAAAAAAACATATGGCAGAAAAAGGAAGTTGGAACCAGCGCTGAGAGTGATAAATCTGTTAAAAACGGGAAACTTCTTCCAAGTTTTAATGTTACTTTGGTAAAAAAACAATAAACAGCGAAATAATGGTGGTGACGGGCAGGTAATGTCCGAAGTACAGAGAGTGATGAGAAGATAGGCGGTAGCCTACGCGTTTCAGACCTCTGCTGGGTCCTTAGTCATGGCTTATTTATAAGATCTATCGCCAGGAACCAGAGCTAGCTTATTTATAAGAGCTTATTTATAAGATCTATCGCCAGGAACCGGAGCTAGCTCCGATTCCTGGCATTAACCCCTTCGATGCAGCGATCCATTGTGATCGCTGCATCCTAGAGGTTTGTAGAAAATCGGCAGCCTTGCCATGCGATGGCAAGGCTGGCGACTGCTACCATGGCAACAGGAGCCCTAACAATGGACTCCTGTCTGCCATTACGTAAGCTGATTAGGCCCCGCCCAGAGGCGGAGCCTGATCGGCTTGCTGTCAGTGAACAACTGACAGTTCCAATACATTGCACTACATAGGTAGTGCAATGTATTAGAACATCAAACAAACAGTTGGACATTCAAGTCCCCTAGTGGGACTAAAGAAAAGTGTAAAAAAAAGTGTAAAAAAAATAAAAGTTGGAAAACATACAATAAAAGTTTCAAATAATAACACAAAACACAATCGCCCTTTTTCCCTTATAAGTCATTTATTATTGAAAAAAAGAATAAAGCCATACATATTTGGTATCGCAGCGACCGTAACGACCTAAACTATAAAAATATTATGTTATTTATCCAGCGCAGTGAACGCCGTAAAAAAAAACCTCAAAAACACTGCCATAATTACTGTTTTTTTGGTCACTGTCTTCCAAAAATTGAAATAAAAAGTGATCAAAAACTCGCATGTATCCAAAAATGGTACCGATAAAATCTATACCTCGTCTCGCAAAAAAACAAGCCCTCACACAGCTCCATCGATTAAAAAATGTAAAAGTTATGGCTCTCACAACTTGGCGACAGAAAAAATACATTCTCTTTCCAAAAGTAATTTTATTGTGCAAAAAGTTATAAAAAAGTTCTATAAATTTGGTATCGCCGGAATCGTACTGACCCGCAGAATAAAGGTAACATGTAGTTTATAACGTACGGTGAACGGTGTATATAAAAAAAAAAGTGGCACAAGCTGGGCATGACATATTTGACACTGAATTGGCATATCTAGGGAAACATTTTAATTTGTACCTTCCGCAGCGCAATCATTTATGGAAAAGACACGTGGGGTGAAAATGCTCACTACACCTCTTAATAAATGCCTTGAGGGGTGCAGTTTCCAAAATGGGGTCACTTCTCAGGGGTTTCTTTTATTATTTCACATCAAAGCCTCTGCAATTGTGAACCAATACTTTATAAGTCGCCAAATTAGGCCTCAATTTCGCATGTTCCTCTTTCACTCCTGAGCCCTGTCCAATGTCCAGGCAAAAGATTAGGGCCACATGTAGGGTGATTCTAAAACAGGGAAACACCGCATAATAATTGAGAGCTGTCTTGTTATGGTGGCACAAGCCGGGCACCACATATTGGCGTATCTAAGGAAAAATTCCCATTTTCATTCTCCCACAATTCGTGTGCACACGAATTTCTGCAAAACACCTGTGGGGTTAACATGTTTACTACACCCCTAGGTGAATACCTTGAGGGTGTTGTTTCCAAAATGGGGTCACTTCTGGGGGGGATCCACTGTTTTGGTCCCACAGGGACTTTGCAAATGCAACATAGCGACCAGAAACCAAATGCAGCAAAATCTGTACACCAAAAGCAAATGGCGCTCCTTCCCTTCTGAGCCCTGCCGTGTGCCCAAACAGCATTTTACGACCACGTGTGGGGTATTGCCGTACTCCAGAGAAGTTGCTTTACAAGCGTTGGGGTTCTTTTTTTCCTTTATTTGTTGAGAAAATTAAAAATTTGGAGCTAAAGCTACGTCTTATTGAAGAAAAAGGATTTTTTTTATTTTCACTGCCCAATTCTAATAAAATCTATGAAACACCTGTGGGGGCAAAATGCTCACTACACCCCTAGATGGATTCCTCAAGGGGTGTAGTTTTCTCAATGGAGTCACTTTTTTGGCGTTTTCACTGTTTTGGTACCTCAGGGGCTTTGCAAATGCGACATGGCCTGCGCAAACCATTCCTGCTAAATTTGAACTCCAAAAGCCAAATGGCGCTCTTTCCCTTCTAAGCTCCGCCGTGTGTCCAAACATCTGTTTATAACCACATGTGGGGTATTGTTTTACTCGGGAGAAATTGCTTTACAAATGTTGTGGTGCTTTTTCTCCTTTAGTCCTCGTGGAAATTAGAAAAAATTAGCTAAACCTACATAATCTTTGAAAGAATGACGATTTTTATTTTCACGGCCTACTTCCAATAATTTCTGCAAAAAACCTGCGGGGTCAAAATGCTCACTATACCCCTAGATAATTTCCTCAAGAGGTGTAGTTTCCAAAATGGGGTCACTTTTGGTGGATTTCCACTGTTTTGGCACCGAAAGAGCCCTTGAAACCTGACATGGTGCCTAAAATATTTTCTAATAAAAAGGAGGCCTAAAATCCACCAGGTGCTCCTTTGCTTCTGAGGCCGGTGCTTCAGTCCAGTAACACACTAGGGCCACATGTGGGATATTTCCTAAAACTGCAGAATCTGGGCAATAAATATTGAGTTGCGTTTCTCTGGTAAAAACTTCTGTGTTACAAAAAAAATAAAATAAAAATGAATTTCTGCAAAAAAAAAATGAAATTTGAACATTTCACCTCTACGTTGCTTTAATTCCTGTGAAACGTTTAAAGGGTTAAGAAACTTTCTAAATGCTGTTTTGAATACTTTGAGGGGTGAAGATTTTAAAATGGGGTGACTTTTTGGCGGTTTCTAATATATAAGGCCCTAAAAGCCGCTTCACAACTGAACTGGCCCCTGTATAAATAGCCTTTTGAAATTTTCTTGAAAATGTGAGAAATTGCTGCTAAAGTTCTAAGCCGTGTAACGTCCTAGAAAAATAAAAGGATGTTCAAAAAACGATGCCAATCTAAAGTAGACATATGGGGGATGTTAATTAGCAACAATTTTGTGTGGTATAACTGCCTGTCTTACAAGCAGATACATTTATATTTTGAAAAATGCTAATTTTTGCAATTTTTCACCAAATTTTGGTGTTTTTCACTGGTAAATATTGAATTTATCAACCACATTTTTCCACTATCATAAAGTCCAATGTGTCACGAGAAAACAATCTCAGAATCGCTTTGATAGGTAAAAGCGTTCCGGAGTTATTACCACATAAAGTGAAATATGTCAGATTTGAAAAAATGGGTCTGGTCCTGAAGGCCAAAATGAGCTTGCTCCTGAAGGGGTTAACGTCGCTATGACAATCTGTCTAGCTTCTGGGTGGTTCTTCTTTTGCTTTGAGCCTACATCTCTTCTCTGCCTTTCTGACAACCTTCTGTGGGCTTGTATTTATACCTGTCTCTTCTCATCTGTCTTTGCTTGTGAATCTTCCTGTTTCCTGGTTCCTGATCAAGCTTCTGACTTCTGGTCAGCTTGTCTCTCGTTAATCCTCTGCCTACCGATCAGTTAACCTACTGGCTGTCTGGCTTCCAGCTCAGGTTTGCCTGCATTGCACCTCTTTTCCAAGACTACACGCTGTTAAGACAACCTGGGTTCTAAGCAGCAAAGTCCATCTCACCTTGCGGTCAGCTCTGGCTAACACCTTAGAGTAACCTTAGACCAGAGTGGTTACGGATTAGAGGTTGCGGGTTTACGTGTACGCTCTCTCCCAGCAGACTCCAGCAGCCTTAAGATATCGCTCCACTTGCATTGACATAACATTATAGTGAGCTTACTTAAAGAAGCACTCCCAGAAATGTTTTGATTCTATGGCCCGTTGGAAGGCACATTATGTAAATTTTGGTGAAAATAATTTTTTTACGCCCAATGCACACGACCGTAAAAAATCTCCATAATTGCGGACCGTAATATGGTCCACAATTACGGACCCATTCAGTTCCATTGGCCACGGAAACATTTCCATATCGCTACGGATAGGTGTCCGTGCCGTAGAACTGCGCCGGGAATTATAGAGCATGTCCTACTTTTCGTATTTTGCGGGCCATGCTCCCATACATTGTATGGGAGAACAGCCCGAAAATGTGGGCTGCGGTCCGCAGCCGTCCATACCTGCATTCGTGGGCCGTGTGCATGAGGCTTCATGTGACCAGCAATAGGACTCTCCACCTGCCACAGCATCTCATGTGTGGACAGGAAGTCAGTTTCTCCATTCATTCCTATAAGACTCACATAGAAACTGTGATAGTAATGAATAGAGAGTTACATGTAAACGCCGAACAGACATGATGAGTATTTTCTGAGTTTAAATCAACTCTTTGAATATTCATACAACCTTTACCTGCGATTGGTGAGTGCTCCTGGAGACCCGACCTTCTCCTGATCTGTGGAATTTTTGATTTAGGCTAATTTTAAGTTTTTATATATACTGCACATATGTATTGAAAATGTTGTTAGATGTGATGTATCACTGTCACTTGTACATCATTGTGATGTTTTATATATTGTAACACAAATTATTTATATGTAAGTTTTATAATGATGTTGAATACTGTAATGAGACACATGGTATGTATACCTCCAATCACTATGTATCACTATGCTTGAAGATCCTAATGTGAGGTTGAAACGTTGCACCATAATGGTTGAACAAATCACTGCATTTTTTTACTTCTTTACCTGGAGATATATTTTTTGTTTATTGGAACAATCCTTGGATCTGGATTACTCGCTGGCACCCGCTCTTCCTTTTTTTCTTTTGAGTGCTGCTGCTTTCTTGATATATATATATATATATATATATATATATATATATATACATATAGTGTATTTATACATATATATATATATATATATATATATATATATATATATATATATATATATGTATGTACATACACTACCGTTCAAAAGTTTATGGTCACTTAGAAATTTCCTTATTTTTGAAAGAAAAGCACAGTTTTTTTCAATGAAGATAATATTTAATTAATCAGAAATACACTCTATACATTGTTAGTGTGCTAAATGACTATTCTAGCTGCAAACGTATGGTTTTTAATGCAATATCTACGTAGGTGTATAGAGGCCCATTTCCAGCAACCATCACTCCAGTGTTCTAATGTTACATTGTGTTTGCTAACTGTGTTAGAAGGCTAATGGATGATTAGAAAACACTTGAAAACCATTGTGCAATTATGTTAGCACCGCTGTAAACCGTTTTGCTGTTTAGAGGAGCTATAAAACTGACCTTCCTTTGAGCTAGTTGAGAATCTGGAGCATTATATTTGTGGGTTTGATTAAACTCTCAAAATGGCTAGAAAAAGAGAGCTTTCATGTGAAACTCGACGGTCTATTCTTGTTCTTAGAAATGAAGACTATTCCATGCGAGAAATTGCCAAGAAACTGAAGATTTCCTACAACGGTGTGTACTACTCCCTTCAGATGACAGCACAAACAGGCTCTAACCAGAGTAGAAAGAGAAGTGGGAGGCCCCGCTGCACAACTGAGCAACAAGACAAGTACATTAGAGTCTCTAGTTTGAGAAATAGACGCCTCACAGGTCCTCAACTGGCAGCTTCATTAAATAGTACCCGCAAAACGCCAGTGTCAACGTCTACAGTGACGAGGCGACTCCGGGATGCTGGCCTTCAGGGCAGAGTGGCAAAGAAAAAGCCATATCTGAGACTGGCTAATAGAAGGAAAAGATTATTATGGGCAAAAGAACACAGACATTGGACAGAGGAAGATTGGAAAAAAGTGTTATGGACAGACGAATCGAAGTTTGAGGTGTTTGGATCACACAGAAGAACATTTGTGAGACGCAGAACAACTGAAAAGATGCTGGAAGAGTGCCTGACGCCATCTGTCAAGCATGTGATGGTCTGGGGTTGCTTTGGTGCTGGTAAAGTGGGAGATTTGTACAAGGTAAAAGGGATTTTGAATAAGGAAGGCTATCACTCCATTTTGCAACGCCATGCCATACCCTGTGGACAGCGCTTGATTGGAGCCAATTTCATCCTACAACAGGACAATGACCCAAAGCACACCTCCAAATTATGCAAGAACTATTTAGGGAAGAAGCAGGCAGCTGGTATTCTATCTGTAATGGAGTGGCCAGCGCAGTCACCATATCTCATCCCCATAGAGCTGTTGTGGGAGCAGCTTGACCGTATGGTACGCAAGAAGTGCCCATCAAGCCAATCCAACTTGTGGGAGGGGCTTCTGGAAGCATGGGGTGAAATTTCTCCCGATTACCTCAGCAAATTAAGAGCTAGAATGCCAAAGGTCTGCAATGATGTAATTGCTGCAAATGGAGCATTCTTTGACGAAAGCAAAGTTTGAAGGAAAAAATTATTATTTCAAATAAAAATCATTATTTCTAACCTTGTCAATGTCTTGACTATATTTTCTAGTCATTTTGCAACTCATTTGATAAATATAAGTGTGAGTTTTCATGGAAAACACAAAATTGTCTGGGTGACCCCAAACTTTTGAACGGTAGTGTATGTATATATATATATATATATATATATATATATATATATATATATACACACACAAGATGTGAATGGACGTGGAATATCTAAAACACACACAGCAGTTTTGTAGATGTTGCCCCATATTAGGTTGCAGATATACCACAGGGAAAATGAAATGTGTTTCAGTAGCTTTTTCCTTGAAGTATTTCACACTTGTTGTTGAAGTCAATAAATAGAAATGCTTTACTAATGCCCCATAGTACAGAATGTGTTACAGCCCAAACTTATTGTAAACTTAAAGAGGCTCTGTCACCAGATTTTCAAACCCCTATCTCGTATTGCAGCAGATCGGCGCTGCAATGTAGATTACAGTAACGGTTGTTTTTTTCAAAAACAAGCATTTTTGGCCAAGTTATGACCATTTTTATATTTATCCAAATGATCCTTAAGTACAACTGTACATCTGGGCGTTTTTACTTGTTTTACTAGCTGGGCGTTGTGAATAGAAGTGTATGATGCTGACGAATCAGCATCATCCACTTCTCTTCGTTAACACCCAGCTTCTGGCAGTGCACAGACACACAGCGTGTTCTCGAGACGTCACTTCCTGCCCCAGGTCCTGCATTGTGTCGGACGAGCGAGGACACATCGGCACCAGGCGACAGAGGCTACATCGACTTACCTGCAAACGCCGATGCTGCAGAATCAACTGTAGCCTCTGTCGCCTGGTGCCGATGTGTCCTCGCTTGTCCGACACGATGCAGGACCTGGGGCAGGAAGTGACGTCACAGCGTGATCTCTCGAGAACACGCTGTGTGTCTGTGCACTGCCAGAAGCTGGGTGTTAACGAAGAGAAGTGGATGATGCTGATTCGTCAGCATCATACACTTCTATTCACAACGCCCAGCTAGTAAAACAAGTAAAAACGCCCAGATGTGCACACACAATACACGCCCACTTGGACATAACTTTAAACACGCCCAGTTGTACTTAAGAAAGGCTCATTTGCATAAATATAAAAATGGTCATAACTTGGCCAAAAATGCTCGTTTTTGAAAAAAAAAACGTTACTCTAATCTACATTGCAGCGCCGATCAGCTGCAATACGAGATAGGGGGTTTGAAAATCTGGTGACAGAGCCTCTTTAAAGGGATTTTCCAAGCTCTATAAAAATATTAAAATAGCCTTTTAAAACAGTAATCTTGCAGATAGAGAGTGGCGGAATTGTTTTCAATTGTATTTTTTATATTTCTCCAATCTCATCATTTCCATCAGCCCCATTCCTGAGGCTTATTTTTTTTCCCCATTTTCTGTAAAGAGTTGACCGTTTGGGTGCGTTACCTGTACACTGACATGATTGAAATTCGCAGGAACCTAAAAGTGATAGAAATAATAGATTTTCATGGCCATAATCATGTTTATGGAGAGTGACCTTGCTTTGGCAATCACATCTCCACTGCAGCCAGGACCTGGTCTTCGCTAGGTTCCATTTTGTTCTTCTGACAAGTGGGTATACCAGCTGCTGGATGCCTACCAATATAACTTTTATGATATATCCAGTTGACATGCCATAAAAATATTCTCTGGATTTTTTTTTATCTGATCTTGCAGTGCTCTCTTTTTGTATATTGTATAGATTCGTCTGGCATCTTCTCGTATATTTAGTGATCTCAAATAATTTTGAACAATATTGCCTAGTTTTCTAGTCAGATGCAAAATTCTGGGCCAAATAAGCAAAGTAAAACTTGTGCTCTGTACCTTTTATTCGTTCGTGTCTTGTGGGCTTCAATCAAAGGTCAAAATTAGACAAAATCAAGACCTATTTTGCAAAAATGATTTTGCTAAAGTACTTTAGACAACAAATAAAATAGTGAAATATTTTCAAATTAGAAGGTGCAGGTGAAAGTTAGCATTTCTTCTACAAGTTAGCTACTATTATACAGCATCAAGCAGACCTGAATGAATGACAAATTTTACAATACTTAGCAATGGTAAAGATAATAAAAGTACTGGATTCAAGTCCTTGTCTGACACTTCTGTGTGTCCATGTTTACATTCGAATGTTACAATGCTGCAGTCCTAAACTAATGGTTAATAATTGAAAGCAAATGTGTGTCTTATGTGTGTTAATCTTCTCAATGTATTTTCGCTGGTTTTAGCTGTAGGCCTTGCCAGTTGCCCAGAACCAGCTGTTCCCAGCAATGGAGTAAAAATTGGAGAAAGATACCTTGTGAATGATGTGGTCTCCTTTCAGTGTGAACCAGGATATACCCTGCAGGTACTAAGATAAATTGTAACCCAAGGCCTGGGGCTGGACATGATAACATCTCTCCTTATTTCTGTCATATAGACCTTTTATTTTACCTAATACAACAATATCCACAACCTGCCTTGCTTGACTAGTGGCCTTTATTTGTGTATTGTTGTTAGGGGTGTAGCTCCTGGGCCCCATGCAAAATCGGTAACAGTGCCCCACCTTTCATGTGACAAATTACTGGTGCCTTCTGATGTAACAAGGGGCTGTTGGCCCCCCTCAGGTAATTGGGCTAAGGTGCGACTGCTACCACTGAACCCCTATAGCTATGCCCCATTACTGGTGTAGTAATGAATGTTAATGGTGTCTTGAATTATAAAGGTTTCCCAAGCTTTGACAGTATGATCAGTGAAATCCATCATTTATTAATAAACACTGTTAATATACAGGGGGTGCATAAGTAGGTAGAAAGTTGAAATAGTATTTTATAGAATAACAAAACAATTAAGTCCAATCTCTTATATGCTGAACATGGCGGCCCTCACTATTTACACGTTGCTGTATTCCAGTTTTTAAACTCATGCACACTTTGGCACAAAGTTCTGTATTGGCATTCATTTCTTGGCATGCTTCTTTTATGAACTGTTATCAACCATGCGTGTTTTTTTTGAATATACCTTATCTTTGATAACACCCCAAAAGAAAAAGTTAATCTTGATAAAGTCTGGTGATCGTGGTGGCCATTCAACCGGGCCTCATCTACCTATCCACCGATTGGGTAATTTTTAGAAAAGAAAATTACGCACCGCTAAAGCATAGTGAGGGGGGGCTCCATCTTGCTAGAAATAGAAGTCTTCATTATAATGCTCCAACAGCAATTGTGGTATTACATTTCCTTGGAGCATGATAAGGTACAGGTCTGAGGTAACCGTTGTATTGTAGAAGATCGGTCCGATTACCCCTTTACATGAAACGGCCGCCCAAACCGTAACCCCAGGGAGATTCAAATGTACTTCAATTGTTGCATGGGGCTTTTCTGTTGAGTAATAATCACAGTTGTGCCTATTAACAGCACCTGAAAGTTTGACGTCTGCTTTATCAGACAAAATTATTTTTCTAATAATGCCATCTCCTTGTGTTTCTTTATTCAAAATTTGCCTCACAAAATTGTCATTAGACGGTTTTAAAAATGTATACCTACTTATGCACCCCCCTGTATTTAAACGCTATCTGAACACTTACATTTATTCAATATATAAACAGTTGACTGAAAATAACTTGCATGCAATAATATTTTAAGGACATTTTTCCACATTGACCGTTTTTACATGTAGTAATTTGCAATTTTCGGTAGAATCAGTTCGAGGAAAGTTTCTAAGAACTGCTCTTTAAAAAAAAAAAAAAACTGCTACTGATCGCAGTAATAACTGGATGTATCAGCAGAGGGCATTTGCTTATTTTTAGATGGTACTAGTTGTGTAAGAGTTTCCTAGGTTCACTAATTTATGCCTTTTTCAGCTATAATTGTCTCCATATTGAAGATTTGTCTGCTTGTCTTACAACAAATATCTATATATCAAGTTATCCATTTTCTTCAGTTGAAGTGCCAAGTTTTAGTGGTAGTTTTATATATGCAATAAAAAATATACAGTAAACTGTGGTATGTGATGTTGCACAAATAATGTTTTATGGGTTGTATACTCTTTCCTTCAGGGCCACTCACATATTTCATGTATGCCAGGGACGGTTAGACGCTGGAATTATCCACCTCCTCTGTGTATCGGTATGTGAAGAAAAATATTAATTGGTTTTCTCTTTGACCCATTTGTGCTGTATGTTACCTACTCTGTCAATAAATAATTTCATGATTGTAAAATTACAGAATACAATATTTACAAATATTTGAGTAATTGATTATGAAGTAAATTATAGATGTTTATTTAAAAATATTCTACAATTTTCAAATATTGCATTATAACACAAGCCACAGAAATATCACTCCCCCTTCCTGTCTATCAAGATTATTCCTCTAATTTCTGAAGATTGAATTCAGGGCTAATCATATAGACGTCAATGAAAACTTTCCAGATGTACCCATTATAAGATACAGATGTGTCCATCTTTACCTTTCCTCTTACCTCAATATATCCTGAGATGGCGTGAGATGACCAGCTTTGAAAGAAAACATGATTTATATGTGTCTATGTGTGACCAAGTTGTAATGTGAATCGCAGCCTGTCAAGTGTTTTGCTAGCATGTCACAATATAGTATTGAATTAGAGTCCTTAACAAAATTCAAGCAAAGGTAAGGATGGACACATCTGTACATAATGCCCCATAATAGTGCCTGCAACACTGCACCCAAAAAAGTGCAGACCACAGATCCACTATAATAGAGCTAGCTACTCAGCCCTTATAACAGAGTCAGCCACAGTACAACCATGACAGTGACAGCTATTGCCCTATTGCAGTATGATGCATTAATACCAGAGCCAGTCACAGTGTCTCCATAACAATGCCAGCCACAATACCACCATAACAGTGCCAGCCAGTGTCCCTATCATAGTAACAGCCACAATGCCTCCATAAAACAATGCCCCATTATCCATCTCAGTCAGTCAGCAGCTCTCTGAAGAGGATTATGAGCCATAAACTCTATGCAAGATTTTATATTGCTATCTTGTCAATTCTAATGAAAGATTAAGGTTCGCTATAAGGGTATGTTCACACAGGGTGGATACACAGCGTAAAATCACACAGAATACCTCCCCTGGTCAGCGCAGGGAATTGTGGTGCAGTTTGTACGCAAATGCCTGAGTGTTTTTTCTGCGTATTTTTTACACAGCATGTGGATGAGATTTGTTAAAATCTCATCCACTCTGCTGCTACTGTATTATGCTGAGGATTTTCCGTAACTAAATACGTTGCGGAAAATCCGCAGTATTTACGCTACATGTGAACTTACCCTTAACCTGCCCCTTCCTCTACATGAGAAGTATATTCGATATATTTGCAGGCTGCAAATGTTCCCGTTTATAAGCACTCTCGACTGTGTACTGCTAAGTTATCTGCCCCTAAACTAAAGCAATAATATGATAGACAGATCTTTCTTTGAAATACTTTGTCTCTTATAGTGTTTATATTACAATAGAGGCAAGTTCTATTAAACTTTTCCTATAGCAAAGACTTTGTTTTTTCTTTTCTTTTTTAATGGTGCATAAAACAAACTTGCTTCTGTAACTACTTACAAATGCTGTGCACCTTTACCATGTAACATACAATATTTATCTACATATTTTGTTTCGGTAAGTACAATATAAATGCAGCCAGGCAAAAAAAAAAAATCCATATCTTCAGATGACATGATAATAAACACATTCATTATTCATATTATTTTTATGGGATCTATAAAATGCACAAATCGTGAATGAACCATTTATTGTGTGTGCAATTCATCTTCCGTATCATGTCTTGGATGCATTCGCTGCATATTAAATACAGTTTGCCATTCAGGCAGCATTGTTATCCTATGTTGTGAGATATGGTGTATACAACAATGCACCAATATAAATATCCAAAGCATAATAGTCGTTCTGTGCTTGGTTGACCATTTTGTGTATCGTTTTCACTTACCCCTTCAACTACAAGCTCTTCCTTTTCATTATTTTTACCCATAATGCTTTATTACTTCCCGACGCTTATCTTTCTGCTAAACGTCTAAATCGCCTTTTTCTTTCCTTGATATTCAGCCCAATGTGGAGGAGTGACGGAAGACATGGAAGGTGTCATTCTGAGCCCTGGATTCCCAGGAAACTACCCTAGTAATCTGGACTGCACCTGGAAGATCTCCTTACCAGTGGGATTTGGTAAGTGACAGCACAGTCACATTTTATATACAACATGCTTCAGCGTGGTACCTACTGTCTAATGAACTGTGACAGAGAGGTTGTCCGATAATGTCTGAGGTTTTAGGATGGTAATATATTACTGTTTAGGATGTCAGGCGCACAGATGCTCATCATGTTTACACATGAAGTTTCTAGTTCCACCTGAAGTTATTATAGCGATGGTGCCAATATTTTAGGCAGGGGAAGATTGTCATCCTATCAGGAATAGTAACTTATAGTGGATCCACCACATTAGGACCCCTGTTGGCACAGTAATGTACTAATCAAAAATGCTAAAAGTGTCTTCAGAAGGTATTTGCATTAAAAAATAATAAAAAATAAAAAAAATTGTGTTTTTTAAAAAATGTAACACAGTAAATATTCATCCTTTGGACTCCCTAAGACATATTTTTAAATATGGACAATGTTTGCCAGGCAGCAGCTAACATTATAAACATTGCATAGCTACATAGTCAAATGGCACCTTAAACCTGTGGTGTCCAGCATTGTCACAAGCTGGTCTGCATACGTGCTGGTTGTGCAACCAGCTGTTCCACACCCGCAGATGCCATTCCCAATGCAAGATTTTACAGCATCCTGCGATGAAGCTACAGGTACTTTATGCCGTCATGCACATGACCATATTACGCACGCTTTGTTTCACACAGAGGCAAACAGAGATTTTGTCCCACGGATTCTATATTTCATAATAGTATGGAGGCCAAGCTGTCATGGTGCCTAAGGCAGGGGTTTCAGACTGCACTCCTCTGTCTCTGAAGTTCAGCTTTATAGCTGTCGGATGGCAATCATTCCTTTATTTGCCCCCTCCCACACCACTTACTAATATTTGATTGCAGGACATTGTAGTATTTATAAATATATAAATGTGTTGTAACTTCAAAAATTGTGAAAACTGTTCCAGGTCACTTGTTAGGACACTTTTGCTGCAGTTCAAAGTGACAGCACGATAATGCCGCAATTTTACTATGACTTGCAGGCGACATCATGTCAGCCATAGCATAAAAGTGGAGTAAATAATAATGTATCTCTTTAGACCTAGGGCACAGCTTATGCTTGTATCAGACATTTCATTAGTATTATTTTTATCCATGTGACATTTCAAAATATTTCACCGACAATCCTCAAACTAAAGTTTTATGCAACTCCAAATCCTGTTCCTACTATAGTATAAGTAGATCTGCCTCAATATTTAGGCTGGAGCTACACCGTGAATTTTGAGACAAGCGTAAAATTCATGGCAGAACTACCATTGTTCCCTATGTGGGGAGAAAGTTGCAAGTTACCTCCTCCGCAATATTTCCCACCGGATTGGATTTTTCACCCATAGGAATCAAGGTTACTTGCGACTGAAATCTGAATAGCCCCCATCCTTGATGTAGATCTATGGATCTGTAATATGGACTCTGTGTGCCGCCTTATAGAGTCCATGCATGTAGATCAGCTTAAAAACCCTTTATGAATCATTATTAACCTAAAATGCTGTATTCAAATCCAAAATACTCACAATCGTAGGATTTCTCTTACACCGGCATGCAACATCTATGATACAGCTCATATACATTTACTTCATCGATTCTAAGAAAAAGGAGAAAAAGGAAAGCTAAACAGATTAAATATTAATGTGGTCAATGTGTGGAATTAATTGCATGTATGCCGTCAAGTACAAAATAGTTATAGCAGCTAATTAAAGCGCGGCTATAATGAGGTGTGACTTAACTCTTTAAGTTCATCAGTCCAATACTGGTATGCCATGCATTATTTCTTCCGTGGTACTGTATGTAAAAAAGAAAGTATAAAATAATGTTTCTGTTCAGTACATATTATTTTTGAAAGGCTTGGGGAACATGAATTGGTGGTTGGCAGCCATGTATCCGTATATATATATTTAACCCCTTCCCTCCGCAGCCATTTTTCGGATTTTCACTTTTGTTTTTTTCCTCCCCACCTTCCAAAAGCCATAACTCTTTTATTTTTCCATCAATATTGCCGTATGAGGGCTTGTTTTTTGCGGGACGAGTTGTAGATTTTCACTGCACCATATAATGTAGTGGGAAACGAGAAAATCAGTATATGTGGGGTGGAATACGAAAAAAACAGCGATTCCTCAACCATTTGGTTTTGTTTTTACGGCGTTCACCATACGGTAAAAACGGCATGTTAACTTTATTCTGCGGGTTAATACGATTACAGCGATACCAAATTTATATAGTTTTCTTTATGTTTTACTACTTTTACAAGGAAAAAACTGATTGTTAAAAATGAAATTTTAGTTTTGTCGCCACATTCTGAGAGCCAGAACGTTTTTATTTTTTGGTCGATTTAGCCCTGTGAGGGCTTATTTTTTGCGGGGCGAGCTGCAATTTATATTGGCATCATTTTGGGGTACGTGAGACTTTTTGATCATTTTTTATTTCATTTTTTGTGGGAGAAGAAGGGACCAAAAAACAGCAATTCTGATGTTTTTAATCTTTTATTTTTTACGGCGTTCACCGTGCGGACTAAATAATGATATATTGTAATAGTTCAGACTTTTACGGATGCATCGATACGAGTTATGTTAGCTTTTTATTTTTTTTTACATTGTGCTTGAGGGAAAATGGGTAAAGGATTTTTTTTTTAGCTTTTAATTTTTTTTTTAATTTGTTAAAAAAAACTTTATTTTTCTGTTTTTTACTTTTTTTACTTGTCCCCCTAGGGGACTTTAACCAGCAATCATTAGATGGCTTGCACGATATACTGCAATACTAATGTATTGCAGTATATCGCGATTCTGACAGTCTCCTATGAAGCCCTCCGGAGGCAGGGCTTCTTAGGAGTACAAAGATGGCGGACCTGGGGGACTTAGTCAGGCCCCCAGGCTTCCGTGTCAACCAACGGCTCCCCCCATCTCACCACGGGGGGGCGTTGGGACGTTACAGGGGGTCGCACCCCTGTTTTTAGTCATTTAAATGCCACGATCGCTATTGAATGCGGCATTTAATGGGTTAAACAAGCGGGATTGACCTCGAATGGGATCCCGCTCATTACCCGGAAGTGTCGGCTGTAACACACAGCCGATCCAATCGCTTTATGGAGCGGTCTCAGCCCGTGAGCCTGCTCCATATTCCCCCACCCGGCGTGCGCCGTATATATATGGCTGATGTCGGGAAGGGGATATATATATCTCTATAGTGATAACAAATGCTTACTGGAAAGCCTAAAATACTCCTGAAAATTCTGCGTTTTCAACCCCTAAATACTGCAGTACCTCCCTGGTTCCGCTATATCTGCTAGGACAGGATGTCACTGACTTGTGATGAGCCTACACAAATGTAAGTTCATTCTGACGTGCTCCACTTACACTGCTCCATGCTTTTATAAATTAAATACTTCTTTGTGTCCACAGACATAACACAAAGCAGAGGAGATTGAGACACTATTAGGCTGGATTCACACAAGCACATTACGTCCGTAATGGAAGGAACGTATTTCGGCCGCAAGTCCCGGACCGAACACAGTGCAGGGAGCCGGGCTCCTAGCATCACAGTTATGTACGATGCTAGGAGTCCCTGCCTCGCTGCGGGACAACTGTCCCATACTGTAATCATGTTCTCAGTACGGGGCAGTAGTTCCACAGAGAGGCAGGGACTCCTAGCGTCATAGATAACTATGATGCTAGGAGCCCGGCTCCCTGCAGTGTGTTCGGTCCGGGATTTGCGGCCGAAATACGTTCCGTCCATTACGGACGTAATGTGCTCGTGTGAATCCATCCTTAGACAAGTGCCGACAAGAGATATGTCCTGTCATGTTTATGATAATCTGGTGATCTCAGGGTTGAGAACAGGGGGTTTAAGTAATATAGTACTTTTGGGATGGGTGCAGTGTTCAACACGTTCATTTTTTACATATTTTTTTGTTCATAAAACTTTGTTAAGTCAAAATATACTAGGCTAGTATAGAAAACCCGTTACACAGGTTTGCTAGCAAAAGGAGTGATAAGTATTTATAATTGTGCTCTTTGAGAATAACGTTGTTCATTACAGGCTTATCTTACTTCAGAGTTTTGCCTTCTTAAAGCCTTGTTTTTGGAATTGGTTTCTCGTTGTTCCTGGCGTCCTCTGCACTCATAGTTGCTCTTCTTATTCCCTGAGCCAGATATTTATATAATGGTTGTCAGCATTGTCCCTTTTATAAGGGAGCGTGATCACACGAAGCAGCTAAGGGACAATATAATCCCTTATCCTGATAATCAATATATATTATTGGATAATTATGCCTGCAATTCTCTTATGTAAAAGAATTGTGTCTTGGTATTTTTTTGAGATAAGGGAATTGCATGCACAGTAATTCCTTAATTACTCCTAAAAATAAGAAAATCGTGAATCAAATCAAAAATCGTCCATAAGGTTGACAAAAATCGAGATTTTATGTTTTTGCAAGATCGCACAGCCCTACACACAGTCATAACTCTGAGTACAGATAATGTAGTGGATGTTACCTGCAATCCTATGTAACACCACAGATAACACACTGTGATAACTCTCTGAGTACAGATAATGTAGTAGATGTTACCTGCAATCCTATGTAACACCACAGATAACACACTGTGATAACTCTCTGAGTACAGATAATGTAGTAGATGATACCTGCAATCCTATGTAACACCACAGATAACACACTGTGATAACTCTCTGAGTACAGATAATGTAGTGGATGTTACCTGCAATCCTATGTAACACCACAGATAACACACTGTGATAACTCTCTGAGTACAGATAATGTAGTAGATGTTACCTGCAGTCCTATGGAACACCACAGATAACACACTGTGATAACTCTCTGAGTACAGATAATGTAGTAGATGTTACCTGCAGTCCTATGGAACACCACAGATAACACACTGTGATAACTCTCTGAGTACAGATAATGTAGTAGATGTTACCTGCAATCCTATGTAACACCACAGATAACACACTGTGATAACTCTCTGAGTACAGATAATGTAGTAGATGTTACCTGCAGTCCTATGGAACACCACAGATAACACACTGTGATAACTCTCTGAGTACAGATAATGTAGTGGATATTACCTGCAATCCTATGTAACACCACAGATAACACACTGTGATAACTCTCTGAGTACAGATAATGTAGTAGATGTTACCTGCAGTCCTATGGAACACCACAGATAACACACTGTGATAACTTTCTGAGTACAGATAATGTAGTTATGTTGCCTGCAGTCCTATGTAACCCCACAGATAACACACAGTGATAACTCTGAGTACAGATAATGTAGTAGATGTTACCTGTAGTCCTATGTAACACCACAGATAACACACAGTGATAACTCTGAGTACAGATAATGTAGTAGATGCGCACACAAAGAAATATATACACATACAGATACACGGGTGTAGCTAAAGGCTCACGAATGCAGCTTGGGCTCCCCTACCCCTTCCCAGCATTACCAGACCCCTGCGCACACCTATGCCCAGCCGCCTTGCTAGACAGACCCCATGAATGCCTCCACAGTATTATGCCCCATAGCTGCCACCACACAGTATAATGCCCCCATAGCTGCCCACAGTATACTGCCACCCATAGCTGCCCCATACAGTATAATGCCCCCATACAGTATAATGCACTCCATACATTATAATGCCCCCATACAGTATAATGCACCCGATAGCTGCACCATACACTATAATGTCTCATACAGTATAATGCCCCCATAGCTGCCCCATACAGTATTATGCCCCCATACAGTATAATGCCACCCATAGCTGCCTCATACACTATAATGTCCCATACAGTATAATGCCCCCCATAGCTGCCACATACAGTATAACACCCCCATACAGTATAATGCCCCTATAACTGTCCCATACAGTATAATGCCCCATACAGTATAATGCTCCCCATAGCTGTCCCATACAGTATAATGCCCCACACAGTATAATGCCCACAATAGCTGTCCCATACAGTATAATGCCCCACACAGTATAATGCCCTTCATAGTTGCCACATACAGTATAATGCCCCCATACAGTATAAAGCCCCCATAGTTGTCCCATACAGTATAATGCCCCCATACAGTATAATGCCCTCCATAGCTGCCACATACAGTATAATGCCCCCATACAGTATAATGCCCCTATAACTGTCCCATATAGTATAATGCCCCATACAGTATAATGCCCACAATAGATGTCCCATACAGTATAATGGCCCACACAGTATAATGCCCCTCATAGTTGCCACATACAGTATAATGCCCCCATACAGTATAAAGCCCCCATAGTTGTCCCATACAGTATAATGCCCCCATACAGTATAATGCCCCTACAACTGTCCCATACAGTATAATGCCCCATACAGTATAATGCTCACCATAGCTGTCCCATACAGTATAATGCTCACCATAGCTGTCCCATACAGTATAATGCCCCACACAGTATAATGCCCACCATAGCTGTCCCATACAGGTATAATGCCCCACACAGTATAATGCCCCTCATAGTTGCCACATACAGTATAATGCCCCCATACAGTATAAAGCCCCCATAGTTGCCCCATACAGTATAATGCCCCCCATACAGTATAATGCCCCCTTTAGCTGTCCTATACAGTATAATGCCCCCAATATAGTATAATGACCCCTCAGCAGATATCATAAGAGCCACCCCTCCCATACCCAGTATAATGCCCCCATATATACGTACCTAATAGAAAAATAGTGACATAATTACTTACCTATCCCCATTCCCACGACGGGTGATGAATCCTCCTCCTCCGGTCTGTGCTGTGAGTGACTCGGCGCAGACTGCCTCGATGACGTCACTACATCGTGGGCCCCCCAAGTTTGGGGACCCGGTCGCAACTGTGACCGTTGTGACCTCTGTAGCTACATCACTGTACAGATACATATATAGGCACTTAGACACACAAATAAACACACACAAAGACACACATACTGGAACTTCTAGACACACAAACACAGAGACCCACAGACAAATAGAGGCACAAACAGACAGACTGAGCACTCACATCTCCTTCCTCACATTCTTCTTGCAGGTCGGGCTGTGGGCGGAGATAACTGTGCCTCGGACATATGATGTGGGAGATTTATTTTCAGGAAATGTCATTGGATTATTCTAATAATTATTATAATTATCTATGTCTTATGTCACTAAGGCCTCATTCACACGGCAGGGTTTCCCGGCCGGGTGCCGGCCGTTCATAAATCGGCCGGCACCCGGCTGCATTAGGAATAATAGACCCCTAATGGGGCTACTCACACGACCGATTTTTTGACGGCCGGGAAAACCGGCCGTCAAAAAATAGGACATGCTCTATCTTTGCCCGGGTACCCGGCCCCCATAGAAGTCTATGGGGCCGGGTAATACACGGCCATCACCGGGATGTGTCCCGAGTGATGGCCGGGTTTTCCGGCGCTTGCGCTCTATCTCCTCCTCCTCACAGCGCAGAGTGCATGTGAGGAGGAGGAGTTGATGCCATTCTGACGAATGGCATCGCTGTACACTGTGTGGCAGGGCCGGGGTGTACAGCAGGTGGAAGGGAGCGCTGCGCTGGCTCCCGTCCCCTGCTTGTTTTCCTGGCCCGGCGACACCTTCGATGGCGCCGCTAGTAGCAGCAGCTGCTGCTGCGGCTGCTACTACTGTAGCGACGCCACTATAGCAGAGCTGGGAGGTATGTCCCCGCTCTGCTATGTGCTAGCCGCACTTTAGCTCCTTGAAGGAGCGGAATCCCCGTGTTTTCGGGGATTCCGCTCCTGGACAGAGCGCTTGATGTCTCTGTCCATATCTGGGCAGTGACATCAGGGGAATCTCCTGAAGCGGAATCCCCGAACACATGGGGATTCCCCTTCAGGAGTTGCCGCTGATGTCACTGTCCGGATCTGCCCGGCCCGGCACGGATGCAAAACTTTATGCAAACCGGCCGGGCAGAATGGCCGATTTTACCGGCCGGCACTCGGGCTCGGGAACGACCCGTTCGTGTGAATCCCGCCTAAGTGATAAAAATCTGATTAATGAGATCTGGCAGTTGTGACCCGTACCAATCCCTAGAACAGGCTGATCCCAAAACTGAGCCTCAATGTAGAAGTGCCAGTGCATCACTGGCGTAGCTATAGGGGTCGCAGCGGTCGCAATTGCGACTGGGCCCCGAAGCCAGGGGGGCCCACGGCCCCCCGCACCACATCAATAAAAAGTTACTATAGTAACTCGGGCCGCGGGCCCCTGTTACTATAGTAACATACTTTACTTACCTTCCTGGTTCCGGATCGCAGCGGAGGTCCTGACGTCAAGCGCTGTGCGCAGCGCATGACATCACAGCGCTATGCGCCGCGCACAGCATCGAGACGACAGAACTCCCGCCGCAGCCGAAGAGGAAGGTAAGGTTAGCCCTGACTGGCGGGGTCCGACTCCCGGGACCCGCCAATCAGCTGTTTTGAAGGGGCTGCAGCACTCGTACGAGAGCTGCTCCCCTTCATTCCTGTCACTTCATTCCGGTCACACTGTGAATCCGTGTCGGTGATTCACAGTGTTGGCGAGTAGTGAAATGAAGGGGAAGCAGCTCTCGTACGAGTGCTGCGGCCCCTTCAAAACAGCTGATTTGCGGGTCCTGAGAGACACATCAGCTATTGATGGCCTATCCTGAGGATAGGCCATCAATATTTAGGGACTGTACAACCCCTAAGCCTACGATGTAGCAGGCTTAGGGGGCCCATGAGACAGGATCACAGATTGTGTGATCCTGTCTGCTGGGCCCTGTATCTAAGCCAATCACATGGTAGGCTTAGATACATGGCCCATGTGTGATCCTGTCTGATGGGCCCTGTGTATAAGCCTACCACACTGTAGGTTTAGATACAGGGCCCCAGCACACAGTAATCTTATACTGTATAAGATTACTGTCTGCTGGACCCTGTATCTAAGCCTACGTTGTGGTAGGCTTAGATACAGGGTCCCACAGACAGTATCACACATGGGCCCTGTATCTAAGCCTAACACACGTGTTACTAATCATTTTTTGTGTGTTTTCTTACAGGTTCGGTCGTTGGACTACGTCGGATTCCAGGACTACTTCGATGACAGCTTTTTTTTTATTATCAATAAAATGGTTAATGAGGGTTGTGTGTTTTTTTTTTTATTTCAATAAAATATTTTTTCTATGTCTTTGTGGTTTTTTTTAAACTATATTACTACCGCCTTAGTAATGGCCGCCGGCTGATTGACAGTATCCATTGCTAAGGCGGGGCTTAGTGTTAGCCGATGCAGAGGCTAACACTAACCCCCTTTATTACCCCGATACCCAATGCCACCAGGGGTGCTGGGAAGAGCCGGGTACGATCCAGTACCTGACCATCTGTAGTGATGGTCGGCCACTGGGGTGGCCGCAGGCTGGTATTATCAGGAGGGGAAAGGCCAAAAACAGTGGCCCTTCCCACCCTGGTGATGCTACGCTGCTGCTGCTTTATTGTATCTGGCTGGTTATGAAAAATGTGGGGGGACCCCACGTCATTTAAAAAAAAAAAAAATAAAAAATAATTGGAAAGAATGATGTGGGTTCCCCCCCAATTTTCATAACCAGCCAGATACAACACAGCAGCAGCAGGCAGCATTACAAGGGTGGGAAGGGCCACTGTTTTTGGCCT
This sequence comes from Rhinoderma darwinii, assembly GCF_050947455.1. Taxonomy (NCBI): domain Eukaryota; kingdom Metazoa; phylum Chordata; class Amphibia; order Anura; family Rhinodermatidae; genus Rhinoderma; species Rhinoderma darwinii. Next base: position 256,732,303 of record NC_134688.1, on the reverse strand, counting down.
TCCCCAGCCTAATTCTACCAGCCTGCGGCCACCCCGGTGCCTGCCCGTCACTACAGATGGTCGGGTACTGGTTCGTACCCGGCTCTTCCCAGTACTCCTGGTGGCGGTGGGTTCCGGGGTAATAATGGGGGTTAGTGTAGTCTCTGCACCGGCTAACATTAAGCCCCACCTTAGAAATGGAGGTTGTCAATCAGCCAGCGGCCATTACTAAGGCGGTGATAATAAAGTTTAAAAAGATACAAGCACATAGAAAAAATATTTTATTGAAATAAAAAAACACAACCCTCATTAACCATTTTATTGAGAATAAAAAAAACGCCGTCATTGAAGTCCTCGAATCCGAAGTCCAACAACCGAACCTGTAAAAAAACACAAACACACAAAAATAATCAGTAACACATAAAGAAGCAAAATTATTATTCTTACCTGTCCTGGGTCCAGCGCTGGAGACGCAATGTCAGCGAGCTGGGCCCTGTATCTAATCCAATCATGTGTGATACTGTCTGCTGAGCTGTGTATCTAATCCAATCATGTGTGATACTGTCTGCTGAGCTGTGTATCTAATCCAATCATGTGTGATACTGTCTGCTGAGCTGTGTATCTAATCCAATCATGTGTGGTACTGTCTGCTGGGCCCTGTATCTAATCGTATCTTGTGTGATACGGTCTGCTGGGCCCTATATCTAATCCGATCATGTGTGATACTGTCTGCTGAGCCACTGTATCTAATCCTATCATGTGTGATACTGCCTTCTAAGCCACCGTATCTAATCCTATCATGTGTAGTACTGTCTGCTGAGCCACTGTATCTAATCCTATCATGTGTGATACTGTCTGCTGGGCCACTGTATCTAATCCTATCATGTGTGATACTGCCTTCTGAGCCACTGTATCTAATCTTATCATGTGTGATACTGTCTGCTGAGCTACTGTATCTAATCCTATCCATAGTTGATAGGGTCGTAGTGATATAGATATGCTATGCTGTCTCATATACACACATTTTTTTTTGGGCGGACACATATGTATTGGGGCTATTTCCCCTGACATTTTAAGCCCTGAGGGTATGTTCACACGGCAGCGTCTGTTACGGCTGAAATTACGGTGCTGTTTTCAGGAGAAAACAGCATCGTAATTTCAGCCGTAATGGCATGTGCAGGCGTCTTTCGCTTCGCTGTGTCCATTACGGACGTAATTGGAGCTGTTTTTCTATGGAGTCCATGGAAAACGGCTCCATTTACGTCTGAAGAAGTGACAGGCACTTCTTTGACGCGGGCGTCTTTTTTACGCGCCGCCTTTTGACAGCGGCGCGTAAAAAAAAATGACGTCGGCACAGAACATCGTAAGACCCATTCAAATGAATGGGCAGATGTTTGGCAACGCTTTTGAGCCGCATTTTCGGACGTAATTTAATGCTAAAATGCCCGAATTACGTCCGTAAATAGGGTGTGTGAACCCAGCCTTAGTGACGCCCCGGCTGCTAGTGCTGCATTGTTGGGTCACTTAGGAGACCCAGCGATGCAGATGACAGCTGCGGACCATCGGCCATGAGAAGTTTGCGGGGGGAGGGGGGGGCCCAGTAAGAATTTTTGCATCGAGGTCCATGAGCCTTTAGCTACGCCCCTGCAGTGCATGTTACTCTCCATTGAAAAGAGTGGGAGTTATAGTAACCCCAAAGTTATCTCATTAAATGTTACTCAGTAATGTTAATGTTACTATTAATGTGAGTCCAGTCACTACACACTAGAAAGAAGAACGAGAAGAAAAATAAAAAAGAAGCCAGTACAAATGCAGTTTCTGGAAACAGTATTATGTGTCATTATGTTGTTTTACCAATTGACATATTAACTGTGATATTTTGACTGCCAAGTTTGATGGTTGTTTGTGAATTGTGACTTGCTAAAAGACATATTGGCTTCAATAATAAAAACCTTGTTTAACTGTAGAATTCAGTATGTTCAGGACACTACTCTAGTTTTAGTTTTCTCTTTGATAAAATTTTTGATGGGGACTATATGCTATCCATCTTTATATTAATAGTACAGTATATTCTGAGCAGCTTCATCAATCTAATAGCACAGTGTTTTATAAACCAATATAATGAAAATATCATATAGTAGCAAATTTACAACTTAGTAGATATACTGCCATCTTTTTTTTTCAATCAATCTTTACTCCCTCAGTTATCTGTATAAAATATAACTCATAGGTTATATAAGAGTGAGCATATGAGTGATAACCTTCCATCTATTAGTGTATAATGTATAGTATCTATAGTATAATGTATCTTACTAATATTTTATTTATATTCTTTTTATAGGAGCACATATTCAGTTTCTCAGCTTCTCAAGTGAAGCCAATCATGACTTTGTGGAGATCCGCAATGGCCCTCATGAGACCAGCAGTGTTATTGGACGGTTTAGTGGGTCTGAGACACCTGGCAACCTGCTTTCTACATCTCATGAAACCTCAATATACTTCCATAGTGACCACTCTCAGAACAAACCAGGTTTTAAACTTGAATACCAAGGTAATTAAAACAAGAATTTAAAAAGTCATATAAGATGCCGGACTAGTATATTTTTGCCAAATTTACAAATGCCTTATTATGTAAAATCTCCCTAATCTTTATGACCATGTGTTTATGAAAGTTATTTGAGGTACATATACAGAATACGTATTGTATTATTGGATTTTCTCTTTGTTCTGCAGCCTATGAGCTTCAAGAGTGTCCAGATCCAGAACCATTTTCTCATGGTGTAGTTCGAGGAGCTGGTTACAATGTAGGACAATCAATCTCCTTTGAATGTTCTCCTGGTTACCAGTTGATAGGTCATCCAGTTTTGACATGCCAACATGGCACCAACAGAAACTGGGATCACCCATTTCCTAGGTGTGAAGGTAGGTTCAATTGTAATGCAGTTTCATAATGCAAAGATCTCCTAATAGACTAATGCAACACTTGGAAAAACTCCAATAAATTTCCATACCAATGTTGGGTACTACCACGATTGTGTATCCCAAGTTTCAAACCAGAGCCTTCAGAAGTTTAATCTCATTTCTACACTATATATATATATATATATATATATATATATATATATATATATATAGCCGCCTTTACCTTGACTTTTAACGCATTAAATAAACAATGGCTAGATCGCATATCTTGACTTTTTCAATGACTTTTCAAAGCTATCAGAATCAAGCTAAAGATAGCTACATCCATATATATATGTGTGTGTGTGTGTGTGTGTGTGTGTGTGTGTGTGTGTGTGTGTGTGTGTGTGTGTGTGAATAGTATTATTTTTCTCACAATCCTATCAAGAAGAAGGTGGATTTCTTTTCTCAACCCTATCTTCTAGTTTATACATGTCCAGCTGTGTAACAGAAACTAAGATTAATGTGTTAAATTTAATTTCATAGAGCTGTGGAAGATAAAATCTAAAGCAATATGTGGAATACTTTCATCATTTTGATTTCACAGTAATGTATCAAATTCAGATTTCATAATGATTTTATCTGTCTTTTGATGTGCTATTTAGTTCCATGTGGAGGAAACGTCACTGCCTTCAATGGTTCCATCTATTCTCCTGGATTCCCTAGCCAATATCCAAATTCCCAGGATTGTTCCTGGATCATTACTGTGCCCATAGGATTTGGAATTCACATCAACTTTACTATCCTGGAAACAGAACCTCTGAATGATCACATCACTATCTGGTAAGTAGCTCCAGGCTTCTGGAAAAATACTTTGTACGAGTCAAGACTTTGAATGCATTTGCCATAGTTTTGAAGTAATTGTGTTCGTGGTAGCAAATTATTACCTTGGCAAAATCACATATTACCATAAATTGTTCTATGAATTTTCCTTGCACTTAATTAAAAAGCTGCTGATATCATATTTATTTGAAAGTAAATGACTATGAATTTTCTCAGAACTGACTTAGGGGGGATTCACACGAGCGTGTATTCGGTCCGTGCGGGCCGCGTGGTTTTCACGCGGCACGCATGGACCAATACAAGTCTATGGGGCAGTACAGACAGTCCGTGCTTTTTGCGCAGCGTTTGTCTGCTGCGCAAAAAGCGCGACAGGTTCAATAACTCTGCGTATTTCGCGCATCACGCACCCATTGAAGTCAATGGGTGCGTGAAAACCACGCAGGTTGCACGGAAGCACTTCCGTGCGAACCGACTGAAACAGAGCACCAGCTGTCAAAAGGATGAATGTAAACAGAAAAGCACCACGTGCTTTTCTGTTTCCGACCATCCAAACGGAGTGTCTTTGCGATGAGCGAAGCCGGACAAGCGAACCGAACTTCACCGGGTTCGGCCGAACTCGTTTTGGCCGAACCCGGCAAACAAATTATCGGTACGTCAGGAGATAGTCACTGTCCATGGTGCTGAAAGAGTTAAACTGTTTCAGCACCATGGACAGTGACTTCCAATCCCAATATACATGAACCTGTAGAAAAAAAAACGAAGTTCTGACTTACCGCTAACTCCCGGCTTCTTCCTCCAGTCTGACCTCCCGGGATGACAATTCAGTCCAAGTCACAGCTCCAGCCAATCACAGGCCAAGCACAGGCTGCAGCGCTCACATGGACTGGCGCGTCATCCAGGGAGGTGGGGCCCGATGTCGAGAGGCGCGTCACCAAGGACGCGTCACCAAGGCAACGGCCGGGAAGTTCTCGGTAAGTACGAACTTTTTCTTTTTTTTCAACAGGTTTTTCGATAGGATGTGTTCGGCATTCACTGTCGAGGGTGCTGAAAGAGTTAGCTCTTTCAGCACCTTGGACAGTGACGGCCATCGACTAGCCTCATCTCTATGATGGCGGCTGCGCGAAAATCACGCAGCCGCGCATCAGACACGGATGACACACGCAGCTGTCAAATGGTTTTTGCGCGCTCAAAACGCAGCGTGGTTTGCGCGCGCAAAAACGCAATGTCCGTCTGTATCTCCCCTTAATCTAATATAAAATAGTGATCATGAAAGATTATATTTTTCTGGACTTCTCATCACTAATTCCATTGAAGAACAATACAATTAGCCTCTCTCCGGTCTTAAAGAGGACCTATCACCTGTAATGAGGGACCTGTTTTATTTGAAATCCCATTATCCCATTAAAGAGGCTCTGTCACCAGATTATAAGGGTGCTATCTCCTTCATAATCTGATCGGCGCTGTAATGTAGATAACAGCAGAGGTTTTTATTTTGAAAAACTATCATTTTTGAGCAAGTTATGAGCAATTTTCAATTTATGCTAACTAGTTTCTTAATAGACAACTGGGTGTTTTTTACCTTTTTACCAAGTGGGCATTGTAAAGAGAAGTGTATGACGCTGACCAATCAGTGACCAATCAACGTCATACACGTCTCTCCATTCATGTCCATTTGTACTCAGCGAGAGAATGGACATTGCCTCCAGCCAGGACGCGATGTCTATTCACACTCCCGACACTTCGGTAAAATTTCTGTGGTACTTACTCTCACAGCGTGATCTTGCAAGATCATGCTGTGCTGTCATTCACAGCATGATCTCGCGAGATCACGCTGTGCTGTGATTAAGTCCCACACAAACTTTACCGAAGTGTCGGGAGTGTGAATAGACATCGCGTCCTGGCTGGAGGCAATGTCTATTCAATCTCAAGACACTTCAGTAAAGTTAATGTGGGTGTATGTGACAGCACATCGTGATCTAGTGAGATCACGCTGTGCTGAGTACAAATGGACATGAATGGAGAGAAGTGTATGACGCTGATTGGTCACTGATTGGTCAGCATCATACACCTCTTTACAACGCCCACTTGGTAAAAAGGTAAAAAAAAACGCCCAGTTGTCTATTAAGAAACTACATAGCATAAATCTAAAATTGCTCATAACTTGCTCAAAAATGATTGTTTTTCAAAATAAAAACCACTGTTGTTATCTACATTACAGCGCCGATCAGATTATGTGAGAGATAGGGCACTTATAATGTTGTGACTGAGCCTCTTTAAACAATTAATAATTTTCTAAAAAATTAAAGAAATCCCAGTATATAGCTTACATTCACTACGCAAATGACTCGACTCCCTGCAAGAATTGTATCACAAATTTCCAGGTAGGGGTATACCGGCACCCCCTGCGTCCTCCCACAAACCACCTTGGCTGCATCCAAGCTCAGAACGCGAAATCTTGCTGGTTATCGCAAGATCTTGTGTTCTATCTCCGATAGTGATAATCAGCAAGGTGTTTCATTCTGAGTTTGGATGCTTTCATGGAGGTTTGGGGGAGGGCACAGGGGATGTTGGGATACCCCTATCCGGAAGTTTGAAAACCGACTCTATTTGCATAGTAAAAGTGAGCCATATAATAAGATATCTTTACATTTATTTGATAACATATTTAGAAAATGACTAATTTCTTAAGGGGCTAATAGGTTTTCAAATGCAACAGATCCCCTATTATGAGTGATAGGTACTCTTTAAATTGTAGATAACTTGCTGATTTCTGGGAACAAATATGGAATATATTGCACAGCAAATATAGATAACATAGACTAAGTATCCTTTTAAAATGGATAAAACAATTTTAAATGTAATCTGTCAGCAGATGTGACCCCTATAAAATGTTAACATTGCTGAATAGGTGCTGGGGAAACCAGGTTAAATATCTCCATGTTTTCTATCATGAACCAAGTATACCGTAAAGAATGATCTTTTATTCACTTATGCGCCGTATGCTAATAAATCATTAAGTGTCCACTGTGTGTTCTTTCATCTGTGAAATCGATGACAACCTCTCCCTAACCCCCCTGCTCTTTATTGACGTCTCCTGCTTCATCCAACGTCTTTTCCAAAAGACGTCAGTCAAGCGCAGAGAGGAGAGGTTTGGGAGGGTTTGCTCCCGACAACGCAGGTGATGAAATAACGCCCAGCAGACACTAAATGACCCATTAGCATACAGCAAATGAGTAAAAGATAATTTTGTCTGGTATACTTGGTTTATGATAGCAAACATGGGAATGTTTGAACTCGTTTCTCAAGCACCTATTAAGCAGTTTTAAGAGTTTATGGGGGTCAAATCTCTTTAAAAGGCAAAGCTGAGAGACTGTAGAATGTTGCAGACCATTTGCTGATCTTGTAGATGTTAATGATACATATATTTCTCGGCTAAACCATTTTTTAAAGTCTTAAACTTTTTCAGATGACAAATGTACAAAAAAAAAAGGTTTTAATAGACAGCAAAAAAAAAATAGTATTAGTAATAAAGACAGCCAGGATAAGTTTGTGCCCTAAAAGAGGCATGCTGTCAATGGAAATGGTTATAGTCTTCTGCTTAAAAACGTATTAGTGCACCCTCATCTAGAAAACTAAGTTTTGTTCCGTTTATCGGGACAGAAGAGATTTCAATTAAGGTTCCTACTGGATAACAACAAGAAGAGATCCTGAAAACCATGAAGACTTAATATAGAAAGTATAATGGAAAATTGTATAACTTTTCATAATAAAAAAAAATAACATTAATTTGCTGAAACTGGGCAACCCAATTACTAGTGTTTTTTGCTTTTCCCTGGATCAACAAAGGTAAACTAGAAGTTATTTATTTGTTTCATTTACTGGAAACATTTTTTCATTCCAACTAACTGCGTAACTGTATATTTAAAATACTTCTACAAGATCGGATAACATGAAGCAAACATAAAGGGAGTTAAATGTAAGGAGTCAGCAGACCAGACTTAATGTCGTTTTTCTTTATGAATTATAAAGTAGTCTTAGAATTCCACACTTATATAATGCTTTTTTGTTCAGTTTTGAAGCTGGATGCTCAGAATGTAAAGGATGTTAAGAGATCACATAGGGTTTCATCAGGCATCACATTTAATACATCTTGAAAACCTCACGCTGGGCAGCAGGTGAGGCTGTGGGATCCTGCCGAGGACTGAGGTATCCCACCACACTTTCCTCTCTTACTGCCTAGCTGGAAACCTTCAGTCCATTTCTTACTCACACAGAATTCTTGCAGAGTCAATATACCTGGAATATCAAAGCAACTGGTTATCTGTATGAGAACTTGCTATGCAATAAATGGATTGGACAGGCTGCTTAACCTATAATATGCTAAAAGTGCTGCAGTGTCTCATATACATGCAGCAGGATTAATGGATAATGCTGGTGAATAGAAGAATATGTTTTGATGGATTACTTAAAGGGGTTGTCTGCTTTCAGCAAATTAAGGTTATTTTTTTTTAAATAAATCACAGTTATACAATTTTAAAAAATGCATTCTGTGTTAATTACTCTCGGTTTTCAAGATCTCTGCTTGTTGTTATTCCACGGGAATATTCATTGTTTACTTCCAGTGGATACAATTCTGTCCATGGTTATGTGATGATCGCACAGGTGTGTGAATCGTTACAAGACACAGCTTTGATACACATACTGTAACTGTAATGAGCTGTGCACCTGTGTGTCCATCACATGACCATGGACAGAATTTTATCTACTGGAAGTAAACAATGAAGGTTCCTATTTAATAACAACAAACCGAGATATCGAAAACCGTGAGGAATTTATACAGAAAGTATATTGGAAAGTTGTATAACTTATAATAATACAAAAAATAACATTAGTTTGCTGAAACCAGGCAACCCTTTTAACATGTTAATGAATACACACTGTCCTATGACTGATGGATAAGGCCCTGAAATCTGAATGCTCTTGTTTTACATAGAAATGGTGAACTGCAGTGTACAGATCTCAGAACTCCAGAAAAATTAGAGCTGTTGATCAGATCTTTTTATTTTTTTGTATACATGACATAAAATACTATAGAAATACATCTGCAATCCCTTCTGTATACATTGTATACAGTATTACGGAGATTCATCCATAAACTAAAAAAAGCCTGAGGTTATGGATTACTATTGAGGTTCAAATGTCATCCTCAAATGCCGACTGCCGTTACTACATATAAGAGTTTCTTCTTACGTTGGTCGAACTGTGTTACTTCTGCAGAGCATCCAGAGCTTGACTTAGCGGTGTGCAACCTGTATGGTCACACAGGGCGCATCACCTGTCCATGCTGAAGTGTGTGCCATCAATGGCTTATCACCTGAGGTAAGGGCAGCATATTACAGGAAAAGGTCTCTTAGTCAAAATTGTACCAAAAAATATTGCTTTAATATGAGCGATCAAAGATTACTCCAGACTCATAGGTATTAGTCCAATGTATGCATTAGGGGTGCGCTCCTCCGGCCTCCTGCGCCCCTCTCGGTCTACAGCAGCCCAATGTCAATCATGGGAGAGGCACGAGGAGCAGTACCCTCATCATCCCACTGGTCTCATGTCCGATGTATTCTTTGATCGCTCCTATTAGCCAAACGGCACAATATTTTGTTGTGCTATTGTGGCTAATCGGAGAAAAAACCTGTTCCTCTAATATGCTGCCCTTATCCAGTTGACAGATGCGCTTTAAGCAGTGTTATCACCCTGAACATGGCGGCCCCACACATGTTTTGGTGCAGAGTGATTCTTCTATTGATGCTCAGTGATACGTTTCGGCATTTACTTGTAAATGTAATGCATTCCTCCAATTTTTTTTCTTAGTCCATAGTTTTGCACTAATCAGGGCAAATCAAGACCCAAAAAGTGAGACACAGGAGATGATCAAAGGTAGTTTTGGACGTGGAATAACTCGTGGATTATTCCTTACTGCTTAATCCCTGCTTAATAATATAAAATTCATCCAATAATGCTCAATACATTTAATAAAGTCAAACAATTTTAATTAAAGTAAAATTCTGTGTTGTCTAGAAATTCTGATACAATAGCTGACACTTGTTTCTGGCACTGAACTGAAACATATCACAATATCACTAGAAGACTGACCTGAGATAACCACTTATGAGACTCCCGATTACATTGTATTTTGGGCTGTCTTCTTGTCTGTTTCCCAACCGGACAAGTAGGCTACAAGGGCATACATTGGACGCGTGCAAATCTAGTACAATTGTGGGATTAATGTGACCGCAACATCACAAGGTGGTGGGCGACCTTGGGTCCAATGCAAAATGTCTGACATGGTCAAACTTGTTGTGACGGTTTTGCTTGCGGCAATTCCAAGATTTTTTTAATGCAACGCACGAATGACCAAATGTTCCCATGCTTTTCTATTATAGACTAAAACTCTGTCACTTACTATTGCGGATCTGTCAGCTTAATATGCTGTAGCTCTAATTTGCTGCACTTACATAGGGCAGCATATTAAGATGACAGATCCGCCTTAAGTCACATTTATACTGTATTAATGGAATTGTACTGTAATTACTGAGATTAGCATAATCTGGAAAACTCATGGAGAATAGATTTTCTAAATATTCACTCATCTGTTCAAATGAGAAAACTGATGTGACAGATTTGATATTTAGAGAGAATCAGTTTGATTGACCTCCTGAAGGATCAGCGGAGAAGATACGTTTTAAAGATTCATTCATCTCTCGGTATCAGGAGGTAAACTAACATTAAAGCAATGAAAAACACAGACATGGCTAGATATACTGATATGGAAATGACTGCATCACATGTTTGAAGAAACTTGCCAGTCTCAGCCAAGCTGCAATGTTTTTCAAAGATAATGTTAGGAAAATGCATCCCTATAAATCACACTCCTGGACACTATAGGACAGCATTTACATACCTTTTTCTTCCGTTGATTGAATAATATATCAATGTTATTTTTCTTCACTGCCAAATCGGATTGAAGTGTGAATATTTCATTATATAGATGTTCTGTGCTGATTGCTTTACGTTGCCAGGATGCCTACAGCAGATGTAACATGGGCAGTCATGTCCGTGTACTTCATTAATTGTGAAGGATTTGGAGATGCAGTGAATATTATGTAGTGCCCAGGAATTGACCGTGCTCCTGTTTTCAATTATATTGAATACTTAAGCATATTTAATCTGACATCCAAAATGTTTGCCAACTTTTATATATGTAAATGTATAAATGTTGGCATTAGTACAAACCCTTTTTTATAATACACCTACGCTGCTGACGATCTGATCACTATGGGACCAGCTGCTATCACCCCAGGCAAGGGCGTAGCTATAGGAGTGCATAGTTAGCAGCTGCAGCCCAGACTCTGTGTTTTAAGAGCCCCTCTGCTACATATGAGGACACCAATATTATAAATGGCACATGGTCGGTGGGGTGCCTGTTACAGATTTTGCATTTGGGCTCAGGAGCTTCCAGTTATCCTTCTGACACCTGAGTGAGTGAGTGAGTGAGTGAGTCAGTGATCCACTGCCATGATGTGCTTATGTCAATATGTACTAACACATCATATGTAAAATGGACAGTCCCACAATAAAGAAATTGACAAAAACACAAATGTAACACTTTCAAAGCTCATCTTGGGCAACTGTAGATCGAGCAGCTACATGGACTATGAGAAGACTGGAGGACTGGATTTGTCATACTGTATAACAGATTGCTGTACATTTTAGGTGTGGTAAAATTGATCATGCCTACATGTATTTACTAATTCAACAACAGAAATATTACATAATATCATACTAAATATATTACTAGGATCTAATAATATATATGTTCTATTCTGGTGAACCAGAATTGTTCCTAAGTATAGTAAAGTACAGGCATCTGTGGTTTGACAATCATCAAGAAGATCAAGTTGACAAGTATTTATGTTTCGTATTGTGTGTTGGAATCCTTAGAACAGAATATTTATTTAGACAGAGATCTGACACTATTCTTTTCCTAGCTGGGTTGATGTCACTCAGCAATCTCATCATTGCATTTATTGCTTATCATCCGGCAAGTTGTTTTATTCCTGAACTAGACACAAGTGATGAAAATTTTGCGCACTTGTTTGGTGGCCATAGCCTGACACAGCGTGCAGTGTTTTTCTGTCCGGAGCGGGGAGAGGTCCGGCATCACAACTGATGCTAAAATTACTCCCGTGGGAATCAGTTATCCTCCGGTGTTTCTGTACCATGCCGGAGGGAAACAAAACTGGATTGCCAGATATATGATATGAAGGCCTTTCTAAGGATATAAAGCGTCTGTGGTACTTAATACTCTTTTGTAATTTTGTAATAGTATTTGCATTCCTTTATCCATGATTTATTTTCATTGTACGGCTTAGAGTCTGATAAATACTTGTGGGCTTTTCCTACTGAAGGTCGAGTCTTGAGGTTGCTGATGGATAGTGGCAGGACAGCTCGTTAACACTAATTTAAAAGGCAAGTGAAGTTAATTGGAAAGGATGGGGACACTGTCAAAGTGTCCCTAGTGCTAAGGCCACAGACCTGCATAGTAAGGATTGGACAGGAAGAAGCTGGGAGGATGGGGACTCGCATGACACTGACAAATTGCTCACTTTTCAGAAACTGTCACTGCCTCTGACCTGAAGAACATTGTACTTCTCAAACTCTCATTTCTGAGATGCAGCCGCTCTCTCACATTTATATCTATTGTCTCCCATTTATACCCTGGACACTGTGTGGTTCTAAGTTTCTCATGTGATGTGTATTTTCTGTAACTAGCAGAAATTGGATTTTTTCGTGAAATGTAACAGTACCTTTTCTCCAACAAATTAAGATGGCATCTACAATAAAATGTGTGAAATAGTGCACAAATATCTGTAAATAGCTAAAATATCTTCCTTTATATTTCAAGGGCATTGGGACATAATAAAAACAAAAAGAAATAACTTAAGTATATTCCATTTTTTTTATATAGTTGCACAATTTTGTTAATGCATTGAATCACGTCTCTTGCACCAACCCTGAGTTAGAGCCTATGTTATAGTCTAGGGCTGCATTCGCAATTTCACTGGCTTCAGAGCTAAAATCTTCCAACATTCTTTACTGGCACAATGTTTGCACAGAGCTTGCTCCGGTGATTTTAATTCTGGAAAGTCTAGTATCAGACACTAAACCTAATAGCCATTACATTAAAATCACCCGCCTAAATTGCGTGGGTCCCCCTTGTGCCGACCAAAAACAGCTCTAAACTGTCCACAAGATCTCTGAAGGTGTCCTGTGGTATCTGGCACCAAGACGTTACCAGCAGACCGAAGGTTTTCAAACAAAACATTGGCCATACCATCATACTGCTTCTGTCGGCTTGCCTTTTTCCCATAGTGCAACCCGGAGCCATCTCTTCATCAGGCAAATGACCAGGCCACATTCTTTCATTGCTCCATGCTCATGTGCCGATTGCAGCTGCTTTTGGTGGTGGACAGGGGTCAGCATGGACACACTGACTGGTCTATAGCTACACAGCCCCCAGCGCAGCAAGCTGCGATGTACTGTGTGTTCTGACACCTTTCTATCAAAGCCAGCAGTAACTTTTTCAACAATTTGTGCTACATCAGCTCTTCTGTAGGACTGGGTTGGACAGGCTAGCCTTCGATCCCCATGTACATCTATGAGCCTTGGGCGACCACGATCCTGTCGTTTACCAGTTGTCTTTCCTTAGACCACTCTTGATAGGTACTAACCACTGTATATCAGCAACACCACACAAAACCTGCTTCTTTGGATATGCTTTGATCCAGTCGTCAAGCCATCACAATTTGGCCCTTGTCAAAGTCAATCAGATCCTTACGCTTGCCCATTTTTGCTGCTTCCAACACATTAATTTTAAGATCAGTCTGTTCATTTCCTGCCTGATATATCCCACACCTTTGACAGGTGTGTTTGTCACAAGATAATCAATGTTATTCACTTGACCTGTCAGTTGTTTTTATTTTATGGTTTAACGGTGTATACGATATACTGATGAAGAAAAAAAATGTTTTTCGGCGTCTGTCAGCAAGCTTTTTGAACAATAACAATCAATAGGAACTTGTCTGCAGCCACTACTAGAAGGAGCCAGGGAGCTGAGCAGCTTACTGCAGATGGAATTTGATATAAGGAGTAGTATATCATACCTCTAGTACATGTTAACCAATTCTGTGTAATGATTTCAAGCTTCTGTAGTTATTGTAACATCTTTATGTTCTCATTTTGCAGGGATGGTCCCCAACAAACCGATCCTCAGCTGGGTGTTTTCTCCAGCAGTATCAATAAGAGGTCTACTATGAGCTCATCCAATCAAGTCCTTATTACCTTTCACAGCAATGCTGCCAATGGTGGAATTTTTGCACTATACTTTTATGGTGAGCCTGACAAAGGGAACTCAAATAACCAACTGCTGGCACAAGATCACCGATAATATCCAGAGTTACCTTCTAACAGGATAGCATGTTGGTTTTGTGTCACCTCTTCATGATCAGCAATCCTAGGAATCATAAATCTTGAGCCAGAGTACATGGTGGATTCTCAGTAGTGTTTCCAAAATGAGCACAGAAACTGTCTGTCTGCACGCTTACTTAATCCTAGATGTGGGAATGCGGCCCATATTTATTGTGTTATTCCGATGTCGGACATTTATGGCATTTCTACGGACCGAAGACCCCCATCCTACCTTCTCCCGCTGTCGCTTGTCTCTGGCCACTCAGTTACAAGGTGGCCGGGTGTACGGAAACAGCCGAGTTAGCTGAGCTAAGCTGTTGCTGTAACGCCCATAGAAGTGAATAAGAGCTACAGAAACAGCCTAGCGCCGCTAGCTACACTGTTTCCAGAAACCTGGAGCTATGGAAACAGTGTGAATTGCTGTGCTACGCTGTTTCCGTAACACCCATTCACTTTTATGGCAGTTACGGAAAACAACATAGCTCAGCAAATTTGTCTGTTTTCCGAACTCCTGGGCACCTCATAATGCAGTCGTTGGAGTGAGGAAGTAGGACGAGTAGGACGAGGCCTTTTCTAAAGATAGGTGCAGATCCCAGAGGTAGATATGCCATAAATGTCCAAGATGGGAATACCCCTCTCCTATGTATATTCTTAATTATTTAAAAAAAAATTGTGTTACATTCCTCTGCATCATTTCAATTTGTCATTGTTGGGTGTATGGACAGCCCACTTGTAGTGCAGTCCTGTAATTGGCATCATACTGTGTAACAAAAATCTCTCTTTGTGACAGGTTACCGACTTCGGAAATGTAAGCCTCCAACAACAGTGCCAAATGGAGAGGTTCTGTCAGGTAGTGAGGAGTTTTTAATGGGTGAGTATCATTGATATTGCAGAAGATACTCTGCACATAAACAATTAATGTAAGAAAAACATACTGTAGCATAAACCACGAGCTAATACATGCACATTTTTATCACAGTTTTTTTTTTTTTTTTTTTTTTTAACACGCCGTTTTAGAAAATGTACCTATAACTGCTTCTATGCAACTAATTTAGTTATATATACAGGTGAAGGCATGGTCATGAAGGTTTAGAGATTAAAACAGTGACTATATTATCAGCATTACATGCATGTTTATTTGTATTCTTTATATATATATTTTTTTAATTTTAGTCAGAACCTGATTTT
Source organism: Rhinoderma darwinii (assembly GCF_050947455.1). Lineage (NCBI taxonomy): Eukaryota > Metazoa > Chordata > Amphibia > Anura > Rhinodermatidae > Rhinoderma > Rhinoderma darwinii. The sequence goes on along the minus strand of NC_134688.1, from coordinate 256,716,868 downwards.
GAGAACTAAGAACAAGTGTAATATGGTTGTAGTTTAATACATTTAACTTTTATCTTTACAGGGGTTGAAAATAATATTAGACAGCAATATTTGAAATATGCAATATACTGCATATCAGATTAATGGCTGTCCTGCAGTATATTATCACATATTTCCAAAATTCTGGAATCCTCATTTTCCTCATTATTTACCCTAGGGGACATTGTACGCTACAAATGCCTCCCAGGATTCACATTGATGGGTCCGGAAATTTTGATATGTCGTCTTGGAACCCACTTGCAGTTTGAAGATCCTCCTCCAACCTGTGAAGGTAAGGTCATAAAAAAATTCTAGGATTCACCAATTTTACAGAATGTATTACCATCCAAAAGATTTTTACATTTTGGTCTGCCCCACAGACTGGTTCCATTTGCCAATATGAGTTGCAATCTAGTAAGGCACAAGATATGCCAATTGTAACATACTGACCTCTATTTTGCAATGGAGAAAACTGTTGCTATTCTTGTTACACAAAATAAAAATGTTGACACATTTGCTAGAATTACAGCCAAGTAATAATAATAATAATAATAATAATTAATATAATAATAAGTCAAGCAATCTGTATGGGAGAACAATACAGTGAAATTAATATGTAAAACATCAGTTTTCTTTATTTGAAGGGAGTCTGTGAACAGATGTCAGTATTGAACTACCAACAGGCTATTATAGATTAGGCCAGGGGTCTCAAACTCGACCGGGTAAGTGGGCCACATATAGAAAAAATGGGAAGTTGACGGGCCGCATTACATTCAAATTTGATACAATACAAAATTATTGTTAATCAATTAGTTATTTGAACTACTATAACACTATATTACTATAATAATAATACTAGATTACTATAATAATAATAATAATACTACATTACTATACTAATAGCGCTAGGTTTAAAATTTGAGAGAATTCTCCACGTACTTATTTCAACAATCCAGTTTTCCAGTTTAAGTGCTGCAAAATGCAGTCCGGCTCAGTTGGCAGCGTTTGGCAGACACACATGTCAAGATTGGGCAGTCCCTTTTTAGATAGTGCCACAGTGCCCTCTGTAGATAATGCCACAGTGCCCTCTGTAGATAATGCCACAGTGCCCTCTGTAGATAATGCCACAGTGCCCTCTGTAGATGCTGCCACAGTGCCCTCTGTAGATGCTGCCACAGTGCCCTCCGCAGATGCTGCCACAGTGCCCTCCGCAGATGCTGCCACAGTGCCCTAATAATAATAATAATAATCTTTATTTATATAACGCCAACATATTACGCAGCACTTTACAATTTAGAGGGAACATGAAACAAACATTATCAGACATTACATAGTGACAAAGTTAATTTACAATTCAAACCTGAGGAGTGAGGACCCTGCTCGCAAGAGCTTACAATCTATGAGGAAATAAAGGAGACACAAAGTGTAACAGTGTTTGTTCTGTACAATAGTGCAGCCATTTTTATACACATGGGGTGGTAACATAAAGCTGCATGAGCCGTCACCAGCCAGTATCCGTGTATGACGGACATGAAGAGAAGGAGTGTGAGAGAATCTTATTCTGATGACTAATCTAAAAGGGGGGCCATGGAAAGGAGTCAGATTAGGGAATGTTATAGGCCTGTCTAAATAGATGTGTTTTCAGGGCACGTTTAAAACTGTGGATATTGGGAATTAATCTGATTGTCTGGGGTAGCGCATTCCAGAGGACTGGCGCTGCACAAGAAAAATCTTGGAGACGGGAGTGGGAGGTTCGGATTATGGAGGATTTTAATCTAAGGGTATGTGCACACACACTAATTACGTCCGTAATTGACGGACGTATTTCGGCCGCAAGTACCGGACCGAACACAGTGCAGGGAGCCGGGCTCCTAGCATCATACTTATGTACGATGCTAGGAGTCCCTGCCTCGCTGCAAGACAACTGTCTCGTACTGAAAACATGATTACAGTACGGGACAGTTGTCCGGCAGCGAGGCAGGGACTCCTAACATCGTACATAACTATGATGCTAGGAGCCCGGCTCCCTGCACTGTGTTCGGTCCGGGACTTGCGGCCGAAATACGTCCGTCAATTACGGACGTAATTAGTGTATGTGCACATACACTAAGGTCGTTAGCAGAACGTAGAGCGCGAGTAGGGTGGTGGACAGAGATGAGGGAGGAGATGTAAGGAGGTGCAGCACTGTGGAGAGCTTTGTGGGTAAGAGTAATAAGTTTGAATTTTATTCTGAAGGGGATGGGCAACCAGTGCAGTGACTGGCACAGATTAGAGGCGTTGCCCTCCGCAGATGCTGCCACAGTGCCCTCCGCAGATAATGCCACACACACCCCAAGTAGATAGCTCCATTGGCGCTCCCTCTAGGAGTGGAATCCCCAGCCAGAGCGTTGCCAACACTTTGGCTGGGGATTCCTCTGCTGTTGGAGCCCCTGACGTCACTACACTGTGACGTCAGGGAATTCTCCTGGACGGGAATGTGATATCAGGGGCAACCCCAGAGCTGGAGTCCCGGGCAGAGCACTAGTAGGCTCTTCCTGGGACTCCAGCTTTGCTCCTGACATCACTGGGACTCCTGCTCTGGGGAAGCCCCTGACATCACTGTCGATGTATGGACATCGATGTCAGGGAATTCCACAGAGTCCCGGAGCAGAGCCGATTCTAGCGCTCTGCACGGGACTCCAGCTCTGGGGAAGCCCCAGACATCGCTGTCAATATGAGGACAGCGATGTCAGGGGCTTTCCTGGAGCAGAGCCTATACTAGCGCTCTGCACGGGACTCAGGCTCTGGGGAAGTCCCAGACATCGCTGTCAATATGAGGACAGCGATGTCAGGAGATTCCCCAGAGTCCCTGAGCGGAGCCTGTACTAGCGCTCTGCTCGGGACTCCGCTCTGAGGAAGACCCTGACAACACTGTCCATATATATGGCTCTGTGGAATTCCCTGACATCGCTGTCCATATAGGGACAGCGATGTCAGGGAATTCCACAGAGTGCCGAAGCAGAGCCGATACTAGCGCTCTGCTTGGGACTCCGGCTCTGGGGAAGCCCCAGACATCGCTGTCCATATGTGGACAGCGATGTCAGGGAATTCCACAGAGTCCCGGAGCAGAGCCTGTACTAGCGGCTCTGTGTCCTGCGAGCCGCAGATGACTGTCCCAGGGGCCGCATGCGGCCCGGGGGCCGCGTGCTTGAGACCCCTGGATTAGGCTAACCTGATTCTGACGTGTACCGATGTAGCCATCTTTATCTTGACTCTTCATAAATACAGAGACGCAAAAAACTTTAACTTGACTTTTTCAATGACTTTTGTTGTGTGATATCACGATGCAGCAAGTTATCAGTCAAGATAAACTTGGCTACATCTGTATTTTGTTTTTCCACAGAGTCCTTGCTTTGAAGAGAAAAAGCTTTTATTACATTTATGCAAATGAGCATTTTGTAGCAGTAGTGACGATTAGAACGGTGAATTAAAGGTTGTAATGCACATGCACCGTATCCTAATCGGCGCATTCGCAGTGAAATCTTTATGCTCATCATTCTAATCGCCACTACTGCGCATGCGCCGATTAGGATGTAGGGACGCGCACGCACGTTCACTCACTAAGGGGCCAGGCATGTACTCGCCTAGGACGCTGCCCGACCCCTGCCAATCAAAGGAAGAAGGGAGGGAGGTTGAACTGGGGAATAACGAGAGAGCATTTTGGAGCAACGGTGATGCCCTCGTTGCTCCAAAATGCTCATTTGCATAAATGTAATAAAAGCTATGTCTCTTCAAAGGAGGCACTCTGTGGAAAGACATAATAAACGTCAGAATTAAGTTAGCCCAATCTATAATAGCCTGTTGGTAGTTCAATACGGACATCTGGTGACAGACTCCCTTTAAGTGTTTAAAAAAACACCACCACCACTGAAATGTTACAGAACCCATAGTTGCCAATCTGGATAAACATGGCTTATCTTTGTCAAGCCCAATGTGTGTGGTACTGTCATTATAACTCTCTTTTTGAATAATAGGTTGTTTTTTATGATAAGTATTATATGAAATGCACTATACTGTTCATACAAATGTTCTCATTTTTATTACTTTTTAAACCACAGTCCTTTGTCCAGCCAATGAGATCCTTACCGATTCCACTGGAGTTATTCTCAGCCAGAGTTATCCCGGAACTTACCCTCAATTCCAGACATGTTCCTGGCTTATTAAAGTTGAAGCTGGATACAATGTGACACTAACTGTGGAATATTTTCTGAGTGAAAAGCAGTATGATGAATTTGACATCTTTGACGGTAAGATAAAGTTCAGAACAAAATCATGTTCAATAAAGGGGACACACAGTCAGATTTGCTGCGGAATATTCAGCAGAAAATTTAAGCGAGAATCCGCAGGGAAATCTGCCTGAAAAATAGTACCAAATCGTAACTGGCTGCAGCGGTCACGTGTCAACACGACATGTCATCACTGGAGGCCGAGTGTACAGAAACCAGCCGGGGACCAGGGACGTGTTGTTCCAGGAGCACCAGGGGAGGTGAGTATACTGTTTTTTATTTTAATCTACGAAAATAGTGTTGTCGTTTTTTCTGGACCTTCAGAACTTGCTGCAAACTTGCAGCAAAATCCACAACACAAGGATTTGCTTGTGGATTTTTACTTCCTCAACTTAAGTCAGTGGGATAAATCCGCAACAAATCGTTGCATTTAAAATGTAAATATCCGCACTGGCAGTAAATTTCCGCACAGAAAATATCTGCAATGTGTGGATGACTTTGTTGAAATCTTATCCACTTGGCTGCTACTGTATTCCACTGTTGATTTTCCGATAGGTGTGAACATAGCCTTAATGTAAAAGTGTTTATGTAGATGAAAGTGAGTAATGTAATTGTGCATGCTTATAAAGCTTGAGGGTTTAACATAGAACTGTATAAGTGGTGAATGCACAGCTGATATTACATATGGGTTAAACACTCTACAAATTATAAAGATGGCATTTGCGAGAGCTGGTTGTAAGGCTCTGTTCACACTGGCGTGTTTGCCATTCCATCAGCTGACATTCAGTATTTGCCAATCTATTGCTGTCAAAACTACAAAGCCTTAGATGTTTAGAAGCTAAGGCCAAAAGGTCCCCCTTAAAAAGTTATGCCATCACTTATATTGCCTTATAATGCTTGTAGGGCTCACTAAGTTAGGCATAAAGTTTCACAGGAAAGTTAAACCCTCGATAAGAATTTTGTAAATAGAAAGCATTTCTAAAGAGGCTGTCTAGAACTTTACCATATGCATGGAAGACTTCAGTAACTTAGTTGCTACATAAAGGGGCTGATATAATAACAACTTATTTGTAAAAAGGCTACATATCCATATACTACTGCTAAAATGACGTAGACTAGAATTGGATTGACAACACTGGTGCCAGTAAACACAGTTATGAGCCACCCAGTTGAGACAATTGCAGACCAGTGGTGTGAGTAGGCAAATTATTCATGGTCATACTCAGGCTCGCACTCTGTCATTTTGAGGGATGGAAGGTATCAGTGCAGGAACTTTGCAAAGGAAGTAGCAGTCGCACCTGAACCTTTGGGCCTGAGGGAGACTAAAGGCCTCTCTCCCACATAAGATGACACCTGTATTATCAATGGCACATGATACGTGGAGGGCTCTATTATAGATTTTGCATTGTGGCCTAAGATCTTCATTACAAGGAAAATGTCTTACAATTTGGAAATTCTTCTTCTATGATATCCAGAGCTTCTTTTCAATGAATAACATCTCCATATAAATGGCCCAAATCTCAGCCTGATTATTGTAATGGGACAAATAATAACCATGTATGATCAGCATTATGGTTCTTTTAGCTGTTAGTGGCCGCCAATACGCCTTTTCACGGCGGCCACTAACAGGCTTTATTCTGATACATACGCTATTTGACGGCGCTGCATCAGAATAAATAAGCGGCGCCGTGAAAAGGAAAGGCCCCCAGGTCTGCTTCTAGTTAATGCCTGCTAGGCCATGCCAGAGGCATGACCTAGCAGGTGCCTGTCAGTTTTACACTGACAGACAATAATACACTGCAATACAGAATTATTGCAGTGTATTATAAAAGCGATCAAACGATCGCATAGTAAAGACCCCTAGTGGGACTAATAAAAAAAGTTTAAAAAAGTTTAATAAAGTTAAATAAATAAATAAATAAAAACCCCAATTGGAAAAAAAAAGGAAAAACCCACTTTTTCCGTTACAAAATGCTTTATTTTGAAAAAAAAAGTAAAACTATTACACATATTTGGTATTGTCGCGTCCATAACGACCCAAACTATAAAGCTATTATGTTATTTAACCCACTCGGCGAACGCTGCAAAAAATCAAATAAAAAACAATGCCAAAATTGATGTTTTCTGAGCATCCTGCCTTCAAAAAAATTTGATAAAACGTTTTTCGGTGAAAACTACAAGTCGTCCCACAAAAAAAAGCCTCATGCAGCTGCATTGACGGAAAACTAAAAAGTTATGGCTCTTCAAATATGGAGACACACAAATAAATAATTTTGAAAAAACTGTGTTTTTACTGTGTAAAAGTAGAAAAAAAATTAGAAAACGATATAAATTTGGTATCGACTTTATCGTAACGACCCACTAATTAAATTTATTATGTTATTTATACCACACGGTAAACAGAATAAATCAAGGTCGCAAAAAAAGAGTGGCAAAATAGCTGGGTCGATGCAAAAATAAAAAAGTTATAGCTCTTGGAATGTGACGATGGAAAAACTTAAAAAATTGCTTTGTCATTAAGGTTTAAAATCCTCTGGTCATTAAGGGGTTAAGGCATTATGTAGTTATTGCTCATGGTTTTAATATAAGTATTGATATATATCATATTAAAAACACCGGGTTCTGTCCTCTTAACCGCAGATCACGGACGCAGTATTTCATGCGTCCGTGTGACATCAGTGTGCTTTCTGATTGCCATCAGCTTTTCATGTCGGTGTTTTTCCTCCGCAGTACTTCCTGGTTTTATTTATTTATTTCTCTAAGCATTTCTTTAGCAATTGATACGTGAAACACGGACAACAAATGGATATCATCCGAGTGCTGTCCGTGTTTTTCATGCACCTATAAACTTAAATGGGCGACGTGGTCCGCAAAAACGGACCAGAATAGGGCATGCAGTGAGTTTCACGCAACGGACACACACTCGTGAGAATAGCCCTATTGAACTGCATGGGTCAGTGTGCTGTAAGTTATTTCAACGGACAGCACATGGAATTGAAATGCGCTCGTCTGGATAATGCCTAAAAGCATTTCCAGCCACACCAAAAATCCCATATTTATAGCACGTTTATTATTTGCATTTTCTCTCCCATGAACATTATCTAATAAAGCTTTGATTTTTAGGACCATCTGGTCAGAGCACATTGCTTACATCTTTGAGCGGTAACTATTCAGCACCCGTGACATTCACAAGTACAGGAAACAAGGTCCTTCTCCGATGGTTGTCTGACCATGCATATAGCAGGAAGGGATTCAAAATACGCTATTCAGGTAAGAATTACAAATCATTTGTCATGGCTGATGGGGGAAGAGAAACTTTATCTAGATTGAGTGTTGCCAGTTTTTTAGGGAACAGTTATATAAATACAGTGATTCGCTGAATCAAAGGAAAATCCTATTGTTAGTCACTCAGGATGTTTCTTAACAACCATAATCCTAAATGCTGCAAAATGGAGATACCTGATCTACATAGAAAACACAAAAAAAAAAAAACAGACAGTCACGGACAAACCCAGCACACATTGAAGTAGAAAAAAAAAAATCTTTGTATATATAAATACCATTTCTATTGCCTTAAAGAGGCTCTGTCACCAGATTTTGCAACCCCTATCTGCTATTGTAGCAGATAGGCGCTGCAATGTAGATTACAGTAACGTTTTTATTTTTAAAAAACGAGCATTTTTGGCCAAGTTATGACCATTTTTGTATTTATGCAAATGAGGCTTGCAAAAGTCCAAGTGGGTGTGTTTAAAAGTAAAAGTCCAACTGGGCGTGTATTATGTGCGTACATCGGGGCGTTTTTACTACTTTTACCAGCTGGGCGTTCTGACGAGAAGTATCATCCACTTCTCTTCACAACGCCCAGCTTCTGGCAGTGCAGACACAGCGTGTTCTCGAGAGATCACGCTGTGACGTCACTCACAGGTCCTGCATCGTGTCAGACGAGCGAGGACACATCGGCACCAGAGGCTACAGATGATTCTGCAGCAGCATCGGCGTTTGCAGGTAAGTCGATGTAGCTACTTACCTGCAAATGCTGATGCTGCTGCAGAATCAACTGTAGCCTCTGGTGCCGACACGATGCAGGACCTGTGAGTGACGTCACAGATCTGCACTGCCAGAAGCTGGGCGTTCTGTAGAGAAGTGGATGATACTTCTCATCAGAACGCCCAGCTAGTAAAAGTAGTAAACACGCCCCGATGTACGCACATAATACACGCCCAGTTGGACTTTTACTTTTAAACACGCCCAGTTGTACTTTTGCAAGCCTCATTTGCATAAATACGAAAATGGTCATAACTTGGCCAAAAATGCTCGTTTTTTAAAAATAAAAACGTTACTGTAATCTACATTGCAGCGCCTATCTGCTGCAATAGCAGATAGGGGTTGCAAAATCTGGTGACAGAGCCTCTTTAAGCATATTTTACAATACTACTACACCGATTAAAAACCACCTTGGTCACCTGGTCAGGATATTGTAAATTAGATAGCACAAAAGGTCCACTACACAATATACATAACCAAATGTATTTGCAAATCTATACAATAGAAGGGAACCATTCCAGCACCTTCATCCCACTATATTGATGGTAATCAAGGAAAAAAGGGCAAATAGATAGTAACCTGGCCAGGTGATTTAGGTGTTTGTTTGTTTTTTTAATGGGTAAGGCAATAGCTTGTGAAATGGTATTTATATAGATTAAGAAATATATATATTTTTTCTATCCTAATGTGTGCTGGGTATGTCCTGGAATATGTTTTTTGAGTTTTCGCTACTACTTTGAATCTAGGACGGCACCAAAATATTAATCTTTACTGTACATAATAATTGCAGAGAAGAAAGGAAAAACATAAATAAATTAATATTTATCCCTTCATGTTTTCATTTAAAAATATATATATAATTTTTTTGGAGAGATGAGATTTCCAAATTAAAAAAAGTCTGTCTTTTAAAATCCAAACATGCAGGGCAAAATGAGAAAAGTTATGTATTGCAGTATATCGTGATTCTGACAGGCTTCCATTAAGCCCTGCCGGAGGGAGCGCTTAATAGGAGCACAAAGATGGCGGACCTGGGGACCTTCATTAGGCCCCCAGGCAGCCATAGCAACCATCGCCAACCCGCGATTGCATTGCGGGGGGCGCGATGAGCTGTTAGAGGGGGTCGCCCCCTCTTTCTAATGATTTAAATGCCGCAATCGCTATTGAGCGCGCCATTTAACGAGTTAAACAAGCTGTATTCCGCTCATTACTCTGAAGTGTCGGCTGTAACATACAGCCGACACCCGCATCGTATGGAGAGTGTTTACTCTGTGAGCCCGTTCCATACTTCCCCAACCCGACTTTGGTGAATGGATATGTCAAATGTCGGGAAGGGGTTAAAGAGAGATCATTACTACAGTTGTGTTTGGCCCTTAATAATTCCACCACTGTTACAGCTTTTTGATTGTGTGTTTCGGACGGCAACTCATATAGTATTGTCCATGACTTAGTTTCGAAAAGTACATGTATCAAAAAATGGCCATGCCTTATATTCCAATATAGTTTAAGGTCCAGAAAATTAATATGATTCACATGATGATGAAGTTTTATGTCATCAATAATTTACAGTGTGATTTCTTCTATTTTTGCTAATTTGTCACATTGTAATGTTTTAGATCATCCAACTAATTTTAATACAAGATAAATACAACATAAACACAAAATATATCTTTTAAATGATCATTCCAATTGTTGAGGATAAAGATTTATACAAAAAGTATATCAACCAAGTGTAAAAGTAATTGCCCCCTAAATTGCCCCCTAAACCTAATAACTAGTTTTGCTACACAACTGCAATTAAACATTTGCAATAACTTGCGATGAGTCTTACATTGCTGTAGAGGATTTTTGACCCACTCTTTTTTGCAAAATTGTTTTAATTCAGCTACATTGGAGAGTTTTCAAGCATTAACTACACATCCCAATAGGATTAAAGTCTGAACTTTGACTTGGCCACTCCAATCTATTGTGCCATTCAGAGGTGTACATGGCTTGTGTGCTTTGGATCATTGTACTGCACTTGAGCTTTAGGTCACAAACTGACGGGCGGACATTTTTCCTTATGATTTTCTAAAAGAGAGCAGAATTCATGGTTTCAGCAATTCTGATAAGTCGTCCAGGTCCTGCAGAAGCAAACCAGTCCCAGACCCTCACACTACCACCACCATGTTTGACTGTTGGTATGATGTTCTTATTGGGAAATGCAGTGTTAGCTTTACATCAGATGTCTTCTGATCAGTACACAGAATATTATCCCAAAAGTGGGATAGTATAAATGTTTTTGGCCAAATGTGAAACGAGCTTTTGTGTTCTTTTTGCTGAGGAGTGGTTTGCGCATCGCAAATCTCCACATGGATGACATTTTGTCCTTGTGTCTTTCTTTTTGTGGAATCGTGTTCATTTGCTTTAACTGAGGCAAGTGAAGCCTACAGTTCTTTAGATGTTCGTCTGGTTCTTTTGTGAACTCCTGGATATGTCGTCGATTTGTTCTTAGTTAAATTTTGGTAGGCCGGACACTCCTAGGAAAGTTCACCACTGTTCCAAGATTTCTCCATTTGGCTCTCACTATGGTTCACTGGACTCCCAGAGCCTTAGCAATAGTTTTGTTACAGACTGGTAGATTTCAATTACTTTGTTTGATATTTGTATTTGAATACTATTTGTATACTACTTAAAAGTAGTTTGATGATCTGAAACATTTTACTGTGACTAATAGAAGAAATTGGGAAGGGGCAAAAACTTTCTCTCTGCACTGTACTTGGAAAAATTAGATATTATAGATGAATCTCCTTCCCAGATAAAGAGATTACTTTCATTAAAAATAAATGTTTCCTCCCAGTATGCCATCACATGGTTAGGTAAAGATGGTGAATATGTGGCCCCCATGGGAACTCGTTTGATCTTCAAATAATAATGTATGACAAACAAAAAAAAACCTGCAGCAAAACCTTAAATATCTCTATATGCGCTATGTCTGTCCAGATGGTGTTCTAATAGCAACACAGCAATATCTTGGGAAATGGAGGTATAGAGCGATATAACATCGCAGGAGCGCCATGAATAGGTTTCATGCCAAGTTTTATTTATAAAAAACAGAAGTTCTTCTTTTGTATCCCTAATGTAGTCCGGCATACGCTGAACGAGAGGCTGCAGCAAGCTATCTAGCCACGCACGCAGCCTCTCGTTTAGCAAAATCAATGCCGGACACAATATGCCTCATAGGTGGTGGATTTTCCCCTTTGTGTACGTTAGGTAAAGCATACATTATGGGGTGATCTATCAGTATTCTGTTTGATTGTTAAAGGGAACCTGTCACCAGCATTTCACCTATTAAACCAGCAATAACTGGTGGTAGTGGTTGAAAAACCATTTCTATATAACCTATAATTGTCTTCTTAGTCGGCTCTGTAGCTTTAGTATTCAGTTTTTTTTTTCCGTTTTCCCACACCGTATGCTAATGAGCATAAAAGAGTCATATCTTCGTTTGAAAAGAGTCAAATCTTGATTTGAAAAGAGTCAAATCTTCGTTTGGAAAGAGTCAAATCTTGGTTTGAAAAGAGTCAAATCTTCGTTTGGAAAGAGTCTTATCTTCATTCCTCAAGTCTTTCCGAGTTTACCCCGCCTCCTTACTTTTGATTGACAGCTCCTCGCCTTCCCCCAGCACACAAAATCCCGCGCTTGTGCATTGATGTCCTCTTCTTGTGTGTGCGCACAAAGGGACACCGGATTATTACAATAAAAAGCGCAAAATGTTTGCAGACCGTTATTTACAGTCTGAGGAGGAGTTTACGAGAGGGGATAACGGCAATGAACTTTTGATAGCAGCGGCCAGTGAGGGATAAGTAAAGTTCAATAGGTGAAATGCTGGTGACCGGTTCCCTTTAAGGCCCCCAAAGCCTTCCTCTATTAACCTGCCTAAAGCCTTCTTGCATGCCTCTGTTTGATTTTCTGTTAGTTTTCTGTATGTCTGCGCGTCATTTATCATCATGTTAATTTTAATAAATAAAGAGATGCATCTAATACCGCAATCGTACCCCTCTTGTCTATTTTGATTACGATATTAGCATATTTTTGTAATTCAGTAAGGCCTTTTCCATGTAAAGGGGATAGATTCTTCACATGTTTATTCCTACTGATACTATGATTATACAATAAGCTTAATTCCCTTTCTACCAGATCCTGGAAATTGTCCCGAGCTGAAACCCTAGAATCTAGAAATCCTGTTCATTGATTTCCTTTCTTTTTGTGCAATTATCATGTACAGTAAAGCTTAATATTTTGTACAAAGTGTACATTAGGTATCTCAGGAATTCATTTTTGGATTGCAAGAAAAATAGCTGCAAACACTTGAATAAGTGCTAGAAGATTTTGTAAACCATGGCCACTTTTGCGCCATTTTGATTTTGGGTGTTAAAAAAACGGCCTGAGTGAACAACAATGGGATTTCCCCTTGATCCAGCGATAATGTAATCAAACAACTAATCACAATTGTAAAATAAATTACTAAAAATATATTTTTAGTTATGCAGTACAATTATTCTGAATTCTCAGGGTTAACCTTTATGCCTTACCTGTAATGACGTAACTTGCAATGCATTCTGGTATGGATCAAGGGGTGGGTGTGACTTTTGTTTGGTGGAGTCAGTCCTCAGTTATCTATGACAAAGATCGCATTTGGCGTTCGAATGGTAAGGCTTCATGTACACGACCGTAGCCATGTGCACGGCCGTGATTTTCGGGTCGGCCGGCCGCAGAATGTCACCCGCGAGCCGCTCGCAAATCGCCATTATTTTCTATGAGCCTGGACCGCTGAACACGGCCATAATAAGACATGTCCATTCTTTCTGCAGTCCAGGCTCCTTGGCCATGCACAGACCGTGGAAACCACAGTCATGTGCATGGGCCCATAGAAATGAATAGGGCCGCAATTCTCCCGTGGATTTTCGGGGGAATTGCGGCCGCAAAAGCATGTTCGTGTGCATGGAGCCTAAGCCTAAGCAATGGAATTTTAGCCTTGTTCTTCTATTTATATTGGATGTACTTACATTAAGGCATCATTTACACTAGCGTAATATACGCACATGAGATGCGCGTGCTTTTCACGCGTGTCGTACGCACCTATATTAGGCTATGGGGCAGTGCAGACAGTGCGTGAATTGTGCGCAGCGCGAGTGCGTTGCGTAAAACTCACGACATGTCCTTTCTTTGTGCGCTGTTCGCGAATCACGCACCCATTGAAGTCAATGGGTGCGTGAAAACCACGCAGGTCGCACGGAAGCACTTCTGTGTGAACTGCGTGATTCGCGCAACAGCTGTCAAACTCTGAATGTAAACAGAAAAGCACCACGTGCGTTTCTGTTTACAAACATCCAAACGGAGTGTCAAAATGATTGCATCATACACTGATGACACACGCAGCTGCGAAGTGCCTTTTGCGCACGCAAAACGCGGCGTTTTGTGCGTGCGCAAAATGCACACGCTCGTGTAAATCAGGCCTAAATCAGTGGATCGAGCAGAATGGAGTGCTGGACTGTTTTCTTTTGGAAACCCTTTATTGAGGATTCCAAACTGGTCAGCTCTATTCTGTAGTCTTTCTTTTTTTTTTTTTTATTCAAATCATCACCCCCATTAATGTTCCTACATATACACATACCTATTCAAGCCAGGATGTAAATATTTATGTAGATGGTGATATGAATTCAGACAAGATCTCTATGATAACACTGCACATGACAAAAAAATCAGAAGGGGGTGGCTTGGGCAACACCACTCTGAACACGCCTCCTTTTATTTGATCTTGGAAGAAATCACAAAGAAAGGTCATCAGAATGTGGCAGTAGCGGAGCCTCAGGCACAGGAAATGTAACTTCAAATAATCAAATCCCAATATAGAATAAAGATAGGGTATACATTTTTCACTGGTGTTCTCAACTATAAGGGCTCATGCACACTTCAGTGAATTGCTTCAGTGTGCTATCTGTTTTTTTAACGTATAGCACACTGACCCATTCATTTCTATAGGGCCATGCACACATCTGTTTTTTTTGCGGATCCGTGTGTCTGTTCCGCAAATTATAGAACAGATTCTATTCCTGTCTGTTTTTGCGGATCAGCCATTCTATTTATTGGTCCGTCAAAACTACGGACTGCACGCGGAAGCCATCTGTGTGCGGTCCATGTTTTGCGGATCCGTGATTTGCGGCCATATAAACGGACACAGATGTGTTCATGAGCCCTAATGTTTAGTTACTAGACAAAAGAAAAAATAAAGGGAGAAAAGACACAAGCAGAATAAAATAAAACTTTTATTGAGTGTTCGGGTATGTGCACACACAAAATCAAAAACGTCTGAAAATACGGAGCTGTTTTTTAAGCCACTCGCTTTTTTCGCTGCGTTTTTTACGGCCGTTTTTGGAGCTGTTTGTCTATAGAGTCAATTGAAAACGGCTCCAAAAACGGCTCAAGAAGTGACATGCACCTATTTTTTACTGGCGTTTTTTAAGCCGCCGTTTTGAAAAAACGCCCCGCCGGAAACACGTCATGTCGGAACAGAACGCAGTTTTTCCCATTGAAATCAATGGGCAGATGTTTGGAGGCGTTCTGCTTCCGATTTTTCAGCCGTTTTTCGGGAAAAGAAACGCCTCTGCCTGCCATTGAAATCAATGGGGGGCGATTTCAGACATTTTTTTACTCTGATTCCGATGCAGTTTCAGTGTCAAAATCAGCGCCAAAATCTCTGTGTGAATTGACCCTTAGAAACTATGTTCTTTAATATACTACACAATATTTAACATCCGATTTTACTGATACAGGAACCAACAGCAATGGTGTCATGTTCATAGCTAGCAAAATTCAGTGGTATCTTGAAGACAAATGTTTTCACTTCAATGCATATTTCATTAGCAATAAAAGACAATCATCCTTCTATGTAATTTATATATTTTTTTGTATATGTTAGCTGCATATTGCAGTCTCCTTCGTCCTCCTCTCCACGGCTCTGTACTGGGTTCTGTCATCAATCCCCCTGGAGGAGTTGTTCGGTTCACTTGCAATCCTGGCTATCGGCTCATTGGAATTAACTCTGCTACATGCCTACGCCGTCCTCAAGGCTATTATGACTGGAACTCAGAGGTGCCGCTATGTCAGGGTAAGTCTATACGTACAACCCCAAGGTGATTTACATAGCAATCCATGCTGAAATCCCTAACACAACTTTGGAAACTATAACAAGACACTATATTATTAGACAAACATCCCCTTAATGGGGAATTTGCTAAAAAAAAAAACAAAAAAACAGAATTGTACTTAAAAAGAGAAGTTATGTGCATTGATAAAACAAAACATTTATAAGCTGACAGTTTAAGTCATATAAAATTAAGAATGTTGCAAGTGAATATGGTGTTTTCATGTGGTTTTCTTATGGATGTTTTAAGAAAAATGCATTAACATATATTTTTAATGCTGCCAAATTGCATAAAGTTCCATAGTGTTGCTATTTACACAAAATACTTCTGAATGTCAGTGGAGATGAATCCTGGCAGACTGTACCATGTGCATTTACCATCAGTATGATTCCAGATGGCAGTATTTTGAAATATCTCAGTGCAAATATACAATAAAAATGCATTATACTGTATCACCAACCTACAGTGGAATCTCAGGGAAATGCCTTTTCAGCTTTAAATATCTTTAAAACTGTGTATTTAAAGCCTTTATGGTTCTAAATACACAGCGTCTTTGGGATAGAATACCCCAAACCAATTACAACAATGTAGCTGGGAGACGACACCAGCAAGTACATTTTCTTGACTAATGTGACTCTGGAGCTGATTATGTTTTTAAGTAATAAACTTACCGTACTTTTTATTACATTATAACATTAAGAATAACAAACTACTGACCCACACCACATTGTGATAGAAGAACAGATATTTCTGCATCCTTAAATCGAGGAAAAATAACATGACTTTTGACTATTCCTTTAAATCAATCTTCTTCTTCTCATATGAAGTATCTTATTTCTAATTAAACGTAGTAGTATATAATATAATTGTTTGGTAAGTAACAAGTAATCGACAAGGTGTCTTTTGTTCCCTTCACCCTCCCATGTATTACATTGGAATTCTGCACACTTAGCAGTCTAGACTGAGATCTCCCTCAGCTTCCCTTCCAGCCAGCCTGACACTGTCATAATTATCATTTCAACTGGAGGCATGAGGTGTCCCCCTACTGCTGTCCAGCCACTAAATTACCTGCCACCATGAGATGGTTGGCTTCTTGTTACCAGGCCAGGCCTGGAGGATCTGCCAAACTCTGAAACAATAATTGAGTGTTTGCCTCTTTGAGCTGTGGGGGCACTTAATTCACCTTTTCTTACATAGTTAATTTTCTGAAAATCAGACAGGCATTTCAATTGAATTTTAAAGCTAAAGGCTGTAGAAAGCATAGAACTATATAAAAGACTCTCCACTCCGCTTTTCTTTCCTCCCAGTTTATTCTTCTTTCCTTCCAGTTCATTATTTTAGCATAGTGGGCAAAGTTTTCCCCTCTGCAGGTTCTATATCTAATTCTCAGTTTTCTCTGAACTAGTGGGTCGAGCCTAACTGCTATCATGTCTTCTATACACTGAATACAAATGTCCTCTCTATCTATCTATCATATATATATATATATATATATATATATGTGTGTGTGTGTGTGTGTATAGATATAGAAGCTGCAGCAGCGTGGAGGACATTGTACAGCCGTAATGAGCAGTAAAGCTCAGAATTCAGCAATAGGTTTAGATATTAATCTTGCCAGCAGCAGCATGGAGGAGATTATACAGCAATAATGAGCAGTATAACTGAGAATCCACCACTGGATGGAATATAAATCTTACCAGCAGCCTGTATCTCTTCTCTGCTCATCCCCTCTCCATAGACTTCTATGGGCAGCCTGTCTGTGTCTATCTTTCTCTCACTCTACTCCCCTCCTGCTCCCACCTCCCCTCTCCTTAGACTTCTATGAGCAGCATGTCTGTGTCTCCCTCCCTTGCTCCTTCCTACTGCTCCTCAACTCCATAGACTTCTATGGGCAGCACATCTGTGACTTTCTCCCTGTTCGTTTCTTCTGCTCTATAGACTTCTATGGGCAGTGTGTCTGTCTCTTCCTACACTCTCCTCCTGCTCCCCCTCTCCTCTCCATAGACTTGTATAGGCAGCTTGTCTGTGTCTTTTTTGCTATCTGCGTCCTCCTCCTGCTCCACCTCCCCTCTCCATAGACTTATATGGGAAACAGCATCTGTGTCCCTGCTCCTTCATCCTGCTCCCCCTCCCCTCTCCATAGACATATATGGGCAGCAGCATCTGTGTCTCTCCCTGCTCCCTCATCCTGCTCCACCTCCCCTCTACATAGACTTCTATGGGCAGGCTCAGAAGAGACACATCCCCAATTCCTATAGTCCATCTCCTCTACTCTGTAACTAGGGATGAATTTTGCTTGACACCAGGTGGTGGACAGCAGATTACAGGAAGGGAGACACCTAGTGGCAGTAAATTCATACAGAATTTGCATGGATAAAACAACATTTTAAAAGTAAGTAAATTACAAAGTTCATATATATCAGGTTTGCTATTAGATTAGCAGAAGTATTTTGAAAAGTTAGTGTTTATTTTAGCAGGAAAGCTATACATCAGCAAAACTAACATAAATATTTTTGATTCCGTATGTATGCTGACACAGGCATCCCTTTATGCTTTTTGGATATCTTTTTTTTTCTGTTAATCTTCTATAATAGATAGTGCCATATACAAATAAAATGGTACTTTAATAGAGGAGACTATTTCCAGATGAAATGGTCATTTTTATAGAAAGCTATGTTCTAAAAAAAAAGTAGAGTGCTTCTTTAAATTAACCTCCTTTTCTCTTCAGCAATGTTTTGTGGAGTCCCAGCTGCTCCCAAGAATGGGGCAGTATTTGGAAAGGAGTACACTGTAGGCACCAAAGCTCTGTATGAATGCAATGATGGACACCATCTCTTGAATCCTGAGGAAACAGTTGCAGAGTGTCTACCTTCTGGGCACTGGAGCAATGGCAACAACCCTCCACAATGTGTAGGTGAGTACAACAGTGCACCATAATGTCGGCAAGGTGGAAAATACTTGACTTTATCTTACATCTTCACCTTCTCTTTCCCAGCTGTCACATGTCCAGAAATCAACAGTTTAAACACTGAACATGGTCGCTGGCGTCTTATCCATAAAACTCAGTATCAATATGGAGCTGAACTCATGTTAATCTGTGACCCTGGCTACTACTACATGGGTCCTCGCATTATTTACTGTCAAGCCAATGGATCGTGGAGTGTGGGGGAAAATGTGCCAACCTGCAACAGTGAGATATATTGAAATCTACTACCATGTAATGATGTAATAGGACATTGTGTCATTGAGAGTGTGAAATATGCCATTCCATTACTGGGTCATTTTGAGCTTTTCAGAACATGAATCGTAGCAAAACTGTCATATTACTGCCTGATGCTGAGCCTTCATATTCTAGAACGATACTTAGTTACCATATCAATGGATGACACTAAGCTATTCTATTACTGTGTGACCCATATGTCATTTTACAGATTGATACATTTAATAGAAGGCTGCAATTTTCTTTGTTGTGAGTAAAGAAAATTTGGCTAGTATATTAAAGGGATTCATTATATGACTAGAACCACTAGTATTGTAGATACATCAAAAACAGCAACATTGTGTAATCATATTCTAAGACATTTGTATAAGCAGGAAATCTGATTCAAGATCTGACTTTCGAAAAATGAAACTTTCTATAAGTTAAATACATTTCATAGTTTACCGTTTCACGTATGTAACTTTAACATTGCTTATGCAATGCCAAAGTCCACTGGCTTATTCAACATTACCAATTTTAGTATACAATAAGTCTATCTCTTGGAACATCATGTTCAGTGACAGTAGAGAAAGATGTTTTTTCTATATACATATTCAGTAATGTTCTAGTAAAATGCGCATTTTTCTGAATTAGGGATCAGTTATATTTGTTTTTGACACTCAAACTCTTACCTTACTTGTGTTTTCCAGTTATCTCTTGTGGGGACCAACCAATTCCAGCTAATGGAAATAAAATTGGTATGTTGACCCAGTATGGGGCAACTGCCATATTTGCCTGTAATAGTGGTTACACCCTGGTGGGGTCCCGTGTGCGAGAATGTATGGCAAATGGGTTGTGGAGTGGACAAGAAGTCAAGTGCTTGGGTAAGTACAGGAAACATGTTAGATACATACAGTACTGGAAGTGAAGTTCCACCTTTGACTAATAAGTATGTAATCATGTTCTAATCATGTTCATGTTTAGCCTCGAGACCTTCTGTCCATGCAACAAACATGTCTTCATACTGTGACAACCTGGGGACCACTTAGCTCACAGGATCACCATCTCCCGGGTGAGATGGTTGGCACACATAGAAAGCTCACACCAACTCATGGAATAAAAGTTTAAACCAGCCGCAGCTAGTTTTATTGTCTTCACCACAGCAAGCAGTGTTACAACAGAAACATACAAAATAAACCATAGGCCGTCCAGCCTCTAACTAACACATTCAGTGTCCCTCACTACGAGACACTGAGCCTTGTGCCCAGCACCTCAAAACATAGGCAGCTTTACCTTACACATTGGTGACTCTCACAGGCTAGCATGCCTGTCTTCCCCAGACTGAGAGCCCTGTGTGAACTGCACACACCTGAATTAAAGAGCCGTCTCAGGTGAAGCCTAACTAGGCTCATCAGACAGCCCAAGACATGGACTGTCTGTATGGAGTGGAAGACGCCCTTCTTCACACTCCAGCAAACCAGGCCCTATTCCGGGTTTTACACCCAAGCAACAGCAGAGAAAACCCTCTCTGCTGTACATGTTCCCTGGTTGCTTGAAACTGGACAGTTTCTGCACTGTCCAGTAGCTCCACTACTACAATACACACAAGTTTTAACCCCTTAGTGACCACTAATACGCCTTTTTACGTGATTCACTAATGGGCTTTAGGCCAGGCTGACGCCTTTTCACGTCAGCATAGTCTAAGTCCTGCACGGGTCTCCCGTGCAGGCAGGAGCCGGGGCTCTGCTGTCTGATGACAGCTGAGCTCCTGCTCCAACGCCCGCGATCGAAGTTTACTTCGATCGCGGCCGTTTAACACGTTAAATGCCGCCGTCAATAGCGACCGCGGCATTTAACTTTGTTTACAGAGGGAGTGCGCTCCCTCTGTCACCCATCGGCGGCCCGCGAATGCAATCGCAGGTCTCCGATGGGGTGTCATGGCAGCCGGGGGACTGATAAAAGCCCCCAGGTCTGCCCTGGACATATGCCTGTTAGGACGCGCCGGAGGCACGTCCTAACAGATTGCCTGTCAGATTTACACTGACAGGCAATAATGCTCTGGTATACGAAGTATACCAGAGCATTATAGCAGCGATCGGAACATCGCACAGTAAAGTCCCCTAGTGGGACTAATAAAATAAGTCATCAAAGTGAAATAAAGATTATTAATAAAAAGTACAGTAAAAAAATAAATAAAACCATTTTTTTCCATAAAAAGTGGTTTTATTTAGTAAAAGTGTAAAAAAAAAAAAAAAGTACACATATGTGGTATCGCCGCGACCGTAATGACTCCATTAATAAAGTTAATATGTCATTTAAACCGCAAAGTGAACACCGTAAAAAAAAACGCAAAAAACTAATTGCGAAATTGCAATTTTTTTCCATTGCCCCCCAAAAAAGTCATAATAAAAATGAATCAATAAGTCTATGTACCCCAAAACAGTACCATTCAAAACTACGTCTTGTCCCACAGAAAACAAGCCCAAAAAATCACTACATTGATGGAAAAATAAAAAAATTACGGCTCTTCGAAAGCGACGATGCAAAAACAAATAATTTTAGTTCAAAAGTGATTTTATTGTGCAAAAGTCGTAAAACATAAAAAAAACCTCCACATATGTGGTATCGCCGTAATCGTACCGACCCATAGAATAAAGGTAACATGTTATTTACGTCGCATAGTGAACGGCGTCAATTTAAAAACGCATAGAACAATGGCGGAATTTCAGGTTTTTTTTTATAATCCCCCCCAAAAAGGTTAATAAAAGTTAATATAAAAATTATATGTACCCAAAAATGGTGCTATTAAAAAGCACAACTAATCCCGCAAAAAACAAGTCCTCATACAGCTATGTAGACGAAAAAATAAAAACGTTATAGCTCTTTGAATGCGACTATAGAAAAACGAATAAAATAGCTTGGTCATTAAGGCCTAAAATGGGCTGGTCACTAAGGGGTTAAACAAGGAAACATACTAAAAAATCAGAGATATGTTAGCACCAGTTTGTTTCCCAGGTAGCAACATGAGATTGTTTTCTAATGTCAAAATGAATAATAAGTAAGAACATATAAAAGGTCATAAACAATGATTACATTTACTAACTGTACTGCCAATATAAAATAAAGGGGTTGCCTTAGGAAGATAACCCCTTTCCATATGCCCACTCTGACAAACCTTGTCCATCCATGTATAACATGGTCGGCCAGTCATTTGAATATTATACTATAGATCTACTGCAGGGGAAATGTATAGTAGCATAGTATGAAAGCCAAATAACAGCTGATCGCCATGGCTTTGTGTAGCGGGATCCGTGCACATTTCAATATAAAAAAAGGGGTAGTATTAATGAGGTGAATGCACACTTTAATTTTACCCACTTTGATGCAACTACATCTACTTGAAAAATCTGGACTCAGATGCAAACATTTTACCAGGCACCCCAACTATATGCCATTTATAGTACTGCTGTTCTCTTATGTGGTGGATGGTCGATGGGCATCTTCAAGCGGTAGGACTGAATCCCCTACAGTCACTACTGTTCCATCCCTACTCATCTAGCACTTGACAATTACCAATTTTAAGATAAAAATTATGTCAATAAAGACTCTTTTGTGAGAGCTAATAAAAAGAATAAGGTACCAATAATACTAAAGCAGTGTGACTACAATATCTAATCTGATCAGTCGGATATAAGAAAGTAGAGTTACTTAGTATTTTATAGCAATGATTCATTCATGTTCTGCATTGATTAGTGATACTTGTTTCTTTTATACAGCTGGTCACTGCGGGACCCCAGAACCTATAGTTAATGGCTTGATTAATGGGCAGAACTATAATTATCGAGACAGCGTGGTATACCAATGCAATGCAGGATTCAGATTGATTGGAAAGTCTGTCAGAATATGTCAGCAGGACCATCGATGGTCAGAGAGGTCACCCATCTGTGTCCGTAAGTACAACTGTAATGACCGGGGGGTAGGGAAACGGACAAGTGAGCCCTAATCTACCCGCCACTCTGTCCCTGCCTACTTGCAACGACCCGCCCTAGGCGACGGGGTACAACTCAGTAAGTGCACGACAAACACGACAAACATACAAGGGAATACAAGCAAGGGAAAGGGGCAGTTGCCCACGGCAACACCGTGAGCAACCAGAGTGGTGAACGAGCCGAGTCAAGCCAGGAGTGTGCGAGGTACCAAACGAAGAGCAGAAGAGTAGTCAGTAAGCCAGGGTCTGTATGGAGCAGGAACAAAATAGAAGGAGCTGTAGCTGGGCCAGGAAACCACACGAAAAAGAATAACAAGCAAGGAGGAACAGGAAATGCAGGTATAAATAGACAGAGGGCGGGAGCTAGCTGAGTCTGGCCAGGGTGCGATAGGCTCTCCCACTCCTAAGCCTGCCAGCCTGAGTGGTGGAAGCTGGAGTCAGTCTCAGGGATGTAGATTCAGGTGCTGACTGATTAATTAAGGGAGTTAACCCCGAAGCTGTGCCTGGCAGATCCTTTACAACAACATTGACAAGTGGGGTTGACAAGTACAACATTGACAACAGGGATCTTCAAAGCATCATTGGATGTCACCTTGTGCACTACAATAACATGTGGCATTTCTGTCATTCACAAGACATTTTTATAACACATCAACATTATATAAACAAACAAAAATTCAAAAATACATAAGGCATAATGCACGATCACAATTTGGGACATGTCTGCAATTTTTCTCTAACTGGCAACTAAATCGGTAGTTCTTGCCCTTCAATGTAATATTTGCACAATAGTGTTGTTGCCCAGGGGCTTTGTCTGCTGCTACTGAGCAGAGGCCAGAACATATACAACTACTGCTAATAAAACAATGTGACCAAGAAATCATTCATTAAAGATTCCCTTTAATACCTGCTCCTACGAGACTCCGTTCTGCAGGCCGAGGTGTAATGTCAAACTAAAAGTGGAAACTGGAGAATCCAGACTGCATATTGAGGCATATTGCACTTTTACTTACAGTACTTACAGTTACTATACCTACGAATATAAGTAAAGTTTAATATTACTATAGAATCTAAGCAGATACAAATATAAAAAAAAACAAGAAATAACGTAATTTGCCAACATTATAAAAAAGTATAAGATAGACTGGTATACACTAGATTACAAGACTTGACATGTAATGTATCACCTAATGATAACAACATATAGAGATTGGACGAGAGATTAAAAAAAAAAGTTGTGGGGTCATTTTAGATTTTCATTGTCTTTTCACTTCTACCCATCATAGCAATCACATGTGGACACCCTGGTAATCCTGGAAATGGAATAACTCAGGGATCACAGTATAACCTGAATGACATAGTGAAGTTTGGATGCCATCCTGGATATGTCTTAGAGGGTGTATCTCAAGCTCAATGCCAAGCCAATGGACAATGGAGTCACGTCCTTCCAACATGCAGAAGTAAGTAGGGTACACTTTCAAATAGTGCTGGGCGATTAATCAAATTAATTTGATTAATTCGCCATTTCAAGTTGGCACGATTCTGGATTTGCCCAGAATCGTGATTGTTACAGGCCCCGCCCCATAGCAGGAGAGAAAAAAAGCAGACACGCTGCACAGCGCATCTACTTTAATGAATGCCGACAATGAACAGGACCATCAGTGATGGGGCTGGGGTTTGCTAACTGTGTAACTGTGAGTCCAGAGATTGTTTTATACGGAGTCCCGTTCTCCTGGGCAGCTGCTCAACCCATTCAGTTCCTGCTGCATTTCAAGGATTAAGAAGCTATAGCCACCCTATAGCCATCCTATAGCTTCTTAAGCCTTGAAATAGAGGCAGGAACTGAATGGGTAAATGAAGTGGTTTTCATTATTTTCAGTTATGATATTGCCGTCGTAGCAGAGAGCAGTGTTAGTGAAGGAGCCTCAGTGCTGGTGATATACAATGCAAGGGGGTTTACTAGTTCTGTATAGTACTGCTGGTAATAAATCTAAGAGACATGCCACAGAAGTTATGTCCAAAGAGCATTCATAAATCACATGCAGACTTTGAGGGTAATTTATCAACCACCAGAAAAAAGTCACAAAAGGGCCGAAAAGTCATAATTTGCTGTCCAAATTGCGACTTGCCCTTTTTGCGCCACCCACGACACTTTTGTAGAAAGGGACGTGAACTCTGGGAAAGAGCGTGACCACTGCGGCCCAACACATTTATTATAATTTACACCAGGCTAATTGTAACATAAGGAGACGTTAAAGGGCCTATTACACAGGCCAATTTTGGCCGGTGCAATGAGCGCCGATCGATAAGACAGCTCTTTGTTTAGCGATTGTCTGCTCCAGTCACAAGGATCTATGTATGGGGACGAGCGCTCCTTACTCAGATTGCCCGTACCCATACATTATTATCATGTCAGCAGATGTGCTGCCAACAACGATAATATTAAAGTTTTTTAAAACGATACGATCAGCAGATGATCGTTCATTTGTTGGTCACTGCCCTGTTTACACAGGGCAATTATCGGCAACGTGCGTTCTATGAACGCTTGTCTGCCCGATAATTGCCCAGTGTAAAAGGGCCTTAAGCGTGTATGTCTAGATCTTTCCAGGCGTACACGCTAACTGTAGGAAAAAATGTATGTGAATGGGACCTTATGTGTATTTTACTTCAGGTCTCGCTGTTCTCCTGCTGCTCAAATGCACCACACCATATATACTGTACATTGTTTACTAGCATTGTAACATAAATACCCTATCTTGGTATTTATTTTTTTCCCATTTATTTAACAAAAATCGGAAAATCAAGATTCAAATCAAAAATTGTCCATAGTGTTGAAAAACATCTAGATTCTATTTTTTGGCAAAATCGCCCAGCCCTACTTTCAAAGTAAACTAGCTTACCCTTTGTCCCTATCCCTACCCTCTGTATGTAAAGTGGCAATTAATTAAAATTATTACTTACACTTATTGAGTTGAAGTAGAGCCAGTTGCTGCTCTGATGTTCTTCCCGGATACAGTCTAACACTTTTGTAGTCATTTTATCATCTATTTTTCTCTGTACTGTCCTTTTCTATTTAGGGTTTATGGTCTTTCTACGATGACTTTGTTTTCATGTATTTGTCTTGCTCTCCTTGTCCATTGTGTTCCATTTATCTTCTTGTAGTCCTTGAATACCTTATTCTTACAGGCTTCTGGTTTCTTTTTCCTGTAAATTTTCTTTTTGCCAGTCTTAAACTGTACAGATCCTGGACATGTTGAGAATGGCCTAAGACGTGTTCTTCAAAAAGGTCCAGATCGATTCAGCTTTGGTACATCCGTCTCCTATGAGTGCAGCCATGGTTACTATTTAATGGGTACACATGTTCTTTCCTGCCAGGGAGATGGCACTTGGGACCGAGATCTGCCCAGCTGCCACTGTAAGTAACCTTTTTAACCCCTTAATGTCCAAGCCATTTTTTTATTTTTCATTTTAGTTTTACACTCCCCGCCTTCTATGAGCCATAACTTTTTTATGTTTCCGTCAACGGAGTGGTGTGAAGGCTTATTTTTGCGGGAGGATTTGTAGTTTCTATTGGCACAATTTAAAGTACCATATAATGTACTGGGAAACTGAAAATAAATTCTATGTGGGGTGGAATTGGAAAAAACAGTGATTCCTCAATTTTTTGGGGGTTTTGTTTTTACGTCTTTCACCGTGCGGTAAAAATAACAAATTTACTTAATTCTGCTGGTCATTACGATTACAATTTCTGAAATGCTCCTGTTGCACACTACAATAATCATAAACTGGAGCAGGTATAAAAAAGTGTAAAATCCACAACACACTATGTAAATACGAAAAAAAAAATAAAAAAAATAAAAAAAAAAAAAAAAAAAATATATATATATATATATATATATATATATATATATTATACCGCTCTAACGATTTCAAAAATAGCAATCTAGTGCAATATCCTTAGCAGATATACGTTTACCCAGCACATACACAAATAGGAAATAAATAAAGTTCAAGACTTCTCCTGAGAAGGTTGGTTGCCACTACACATAGATCCAACAGGTTACAAATTTTGTATTTTTAGATGAATAAAGAGAAATATAGTGCAACACTGTTTGGAGATTTATCCAAGTACAAATTTTATTTCCATACTCACAAGGATTAGGATATTTCAAACATATAATAAAATGTTTAAAAGCGCTGCTCTCCAAACAAATCCTGCCCTATTGGCACCATTTAAAGTACCATATAATGTACTGGAAAACTGAAAAAAAATTCTATGTGGGGTGGAATTGGAAAAAACAGTGATTCCTCCATTTTCGTTTGGGTTTTGTTTTTACGTCTTTCACCATGCGGTAAAAACAACAAATTTACTTAATTCTGCTGGTCAATACAATTATAGTGACACCAAATTCATATAGGATTTTTAATGTTTGTAATATGACTTTAAGGACAATAATTACTGACACCGGGATTATATTCGTTTTGTCTTTACTGAACATGCAGAAAATATGACAACAGTCAAAACTTGAGCTCTAGGCAAAATATAACTGGTGCTCGGTAAACAATACAGTCTCTGCTTTTATCCGGCACTTCAATATAACACAGTCTCTTATAATCCGTAATGATTAAAATATGTTCTCTTTATCCGGTGCCTTAGGATAATAAAGTCTCTTAGCTTCCAGGTTTAGTGTAATGTGATCTTTGAGGTCCGGCAATGTAATACAATGCACTCTCTGATGATCCGGCACTTAATGGCTCTATGTTACCTTATGCTCAAAATGGCGTCTTCAGCTTCTTGCTCTAAACACTCTCCTCTTAACTTCAGCCGGATCTCCTTAACTTGGAACTCCAGTAAATGCGTGTCTGATACTTCACATTACTTATGCTCTGCTGCTGGCCAGAATGCTCTTTATCTTTTACAGTTATCTGAGTCACAATGTCTTCCTTACTTGCTACAGCTCTCTCAGTCCAGTCTCTGTCTCTTCCTGTCCAGCGCTTCTCAGACCTCTCTCCAGACACTTCCTCACTAGACCTCTCTTGTATATCACTCCACACACTAAACACTGTCGATGTACTAACCTCACAGCGCCCTCTAGTGGCCGGCCACAACCTCCCATTTCTCAATGCCATACAATCCTTTTGCTGGGTTACATCTTTTCCCCCAGGTTTATCAGTTGCCGTCCCGGCAACTTGCTGTGGCGTCACAAATCCTTCAAACCTAGAAGGAAGTCTTCCAAAATTGGATCGCTGAGAATGACGTACCTGTGACAACTCTTCTTCCACAGGAGTAACATTCTCTTCTTGTACTTCACTGGTACTTTCTTGTCTCTCTGGTACTTGAACCGGCGGACTCCACCAACCTTCATCTACGGGAACGGGTGTTGCAACAGGAGGATCTCTAGTGTTTGCTTCTGGTTCACGACTTATAAATGTGCAGGGTCTCAGCATATTTCTGTGTACGGTTTTCAAAGGGCCACTACTACCCTCCGGCTTGATCACAAATACAGGAATATATGGATTGGGCTGACGCACCACCTCATACGCCAAGGTTTCCCACTTCCATTGCAGCTTTCCTGCTCTTCTTGCACCCTGGTTTCGCACGATTACTCTATCACCCACTTGCAAAGGTAGTTCCTTCAATTTCTGATTTACTGTAAGATCATGAGGCCCCAGTCTCTGCGCCACTAAATTATACATTTCTTGTACCTTGCGTCGATGACCCCACATCCAGGTCTGCGGAATCCACTCTTCTTGTTCTTCCGGGATAGGCATCATTAAATTTAGGGGACATCGTCCATTTCTTCCGAACATTAACAGAAAAGGAGAATATCCAGTAGTGGCATGTACAGTGTTATTATAGATCCAGATTAATTCTGCAATGTAGTCAGGCCATCTCTCTTTTTTTTGTTTCTCCAGTGTTCGCAACAACTGCAATATGGTCCGATTCACCCTTTCACAGGCCCCGTTCCCTTGAGGGTGATACGGGGTCGTGCGGGTCTTTTTAATCTGGTACAATCTGCATAATTCTTCTATTACTCGCCCCTCAAAACAAGCTCCTTGACCAGAGTGAAGCTGTGAAGGACATCCATAGGGTAAGATGAAATGAGTCCACAATCCCTGTGCCGCAGATTCAGCCGTTTGATCTCTGGTAGGTACGGCCACTGTGAATTTGGTGAAGTGGTCTATCACAACCAATAAATATCTGTACCCTTGTAAAGACTCATCTACTGTCAAATAGTCCATCATGACCAACTGTAATGGATAATGCGTCTGTATATGCCCCACCGGAGCTTGTTGTTCAGCCGCTCTGGCCAGGGTGCAATTTCTACAGTTCTGACACACTTTCTGTGCCACTGCAAACAGCAAAGGATGATAGTAGAATTGTTGCAACCAACGGAAAGTCTTTTCAGGACCATAATGCCCCTTTTTCTCATGCATCCACTTAACCGTACTTTCTAACTCTCGCTCCGGCAACACAGCTTGCCAGACGGGTCCTTCCATGGTCGGTAGGAATACTCGGCGGTACAATATCCCTTGTTTTACTGCCAATCTATCTCGTTGGCGATATATTCTCTGTCCCACTCCAGACAATCGCAATCGCTCTCGTTGATTGGGTCGGTATCTCTCTAGCACCCATCTTCTTACAGTCCGAATTTGAATATCTTGCAACTGCTGTTTCTTCCATTCTTCAGCAGTCCATTGATCGATGGTTTCTCTTATGGGCTCCACAGTATGCACCGGAGCACTTTGAATATTCTCACCTGGCATCTGATCATGTACTTCATTGGCAAGGAAATTAGGAGTCTCTGTTTCCTCTAACTCCTCTTCAGTCAGTCCTTCAGGCAAATCTACTGGATTACGGGACAGGGCATCTGCATTCCCATTAGCTCGTCCTGGGCGGTACTTCACAGTAAATTTAAATTTGCTAAGTCGTGCTCGCCAACGTTGCTCCATAGCACCCAATTTGGCCGAGTCTAAATGAACCAATGGATTATTGTCAGTCCATAACACACACTCTGCGCCCAGCAAGATATCTGCAAATCGCTCGGTCACCGCCCATACGACTGCCAAAAGTTCCAACCGGAATGAGCTATAGTTGTCCGGATTCTTTTCCCCATCTCTCAGCGTCCGACTGGCATAAGCAATGACACATTCCCGTCCATTCTGCACTTGAGAAAGAACAGCTCCTAATCCTTTTAAACTTCCATCGGTACACAAAACAAATGGTAGAGAGTAATCTGCATACGCCAAGACAGGAGCACCAGTTAGTCGTCTTTTTAACTCTTGGAAGGCTTGTTCAGCCTCTATTCCCCAAGTGATACTTCTCTTATGATCGACTCCCGGTTTGGTTCCATTCAGTAACACATATAGGGGAGCAGCCACCTTAGCAAAATTCTGTATGAACCGTCTGTAATATCCAATCAGTCCTAGGAAACTTCTAAGCTCTGTTACTGTCTTTGGTACCGGCCATTGTTGCACGGCTCGTACTTTGGCATCCATTGGTTGTACACCGTCTCTAGTAACCACGTGTCCCAGGTACTCAATTCTTTCTTTAAACAAGTGACATTTGCCCGGTTTTAGTTTTAGACCATGTTCTTCGATACGCGTAAGTACCACTTTCAATCTTTCCAAATGTTCTGTGAAAGTGGCTGAGAAGATAATGATGTCATCTAGGTGGATGAGCAAACATTCAAAGTTTAAATCTCCCAAACAAACTTCCATCAAGCGCTGAAATGTAGCTGGTGCATTGGTTAGACCGAACGGCATTCTCAAAAATTCGTATAACCCCATAGGGGTGATGAATGCAGTCTTTTCTCGATCTTCTTCTGCAACTGGTACTTGCCAGTACCCACTGGCCAAATCCAGGGTAGAGAAGTATTTGGCCTTACCCAAAGCCAGCAAAGAGTCTTCTATTCGTGGTAAAGGGTATGCATCTCTGACGGTGCAGGCATTCAATCGCCGGTAATCTACACAGAACCGCAAGCTTCCATCTTTCTTCTTTACTAATACTATGGGAGAAGCCCATGGACTTTTACTGGGTCGGATAACATGACTGTCTAGCATGCGTTTTAGCAACACTTTGGCTTCTTGATAAAAAGCGGGCGGAATGGTACGGTATCGTTCTCGTACCGGGTGAGCATTTCCCGTATGTATTTCATGTTCTAAAGTTGTTGTCAACCCAAAGTCTGCTTCATTCTTGGAAAAAGCCTTGGAGTGCTCTCCTAACACTTCCGCCACTTCATCTATTTGTCTGGTAGTCAAATCCGTTCCTTCTAAAGGTATTTGCTCCAGTAATCGCCTCCCAATGGTGTCATTAGCTTGAGTGGTGGCTCGACACACTGTAACCACAGCTACACTTTCACAAGGATAACTCACTTGCCAATCTGAACGGCTTTCCACTTGTTCCTCCCTCACCGGAAACACTTCAGCTACTAGTTCCCGGGGAAATAAGGTTACATTTTGTTTCGTGATATTAACCACTCGTAATAATACTTGTCCAGCCTGCACCTTGCATATCGACCGGGCCACGGCTACTCCTTCTTTCTGCAGAGCTGATTCAATTAACACAGTGGTGCCCTTTAACACTTTATTAGTACCCACTGGCAAGGGTAACAACATTTCATGGCCTGCTGGTACTTGTATACTTCGAGAGGCTGGTATCTTAACCAGTCCTACCCTTCCAGGCCAATTTAACAGTTCTCCATTAATGCGACAATGTTTTAAAGTGCGCTGTAAAGCCATTTGAGAAGGTCGTTGAGTGGGTATTTGTTTCCAGTATTTTGGGCCCAGCTCTTGTGACATTACTCCATCTAAGTCCCGCAATATATTCATTCCTAGAATCACGGGAATTTCAGAGTCCATAGCTTTTTCTACTATGATAACCCCCTTTTTGTTCAAATCACGATTCCATATTGAAATGTCCATTTGTATAACTCCCAGGATAGGGATAGGTAAACTATTAGCTGCCTTGAGTCTTATCCAAGTGTCACTCTTCTCACATAACAAGGAAGGGAAATAAGTTTCAAACACAACTTTATCCATAGTGGTCACTTGAGATCCAGTATCGATTAAACATGACAACTCAACGCCATTGAATTTTGCTACGACGACGGGACATTCCCCCACTATATCTGTAGCATCTAACGCAGGGCATGTATCTGTGGACTCCCCTGTAGTTTGCCCCTCAACTACAGGTCGTTCTAGTTTAAATTCCTGCGATTGCTCTGATAGTGAGAACGCATGCAATTTCTAGCAATGTGTCCTGCTCGGCCACAATTATAGCAGATGGTAGGGTCTGGAGCATTCCTACCTTGATTCCTCCTATCTGCAAACGACTGTCTCTCTTGTGAGTATCGAACTGGAGTTCCAGGGTCAGGCTTATTAGTAATAGCGGCTTTCAACTCTCTCATGGCACCTTCCAATGACTCCATCCTTGCCTCCATGTCGGGGTTCTTCTTGGTTACAATTTCTGCTTGCCTGACCACCGTATCAGTGCTGGCCGATTCCTCTTTTTCCAATGCGATAGCTTCCGTCAATAATTGATGAATCGTCATATCTGGTTCTTTCTTTAACTTTTCCTTCAGAGTTCTCCTTAACGGTGGATTCTTGAGACCTATTACAAACTGATCCCGCAATACTACGTGTACATTGGTAAAGGACCCGGCTGATTGTTCTTCTTTACGTTGCAACATTGCCATTATTTCCTGTAATCCATTTGCAAACTGCGCCAGTGTCTCTTCTTCTTTCTGCTGGCGGGCAAAGAATCGCTTCCTTATCATGCCCTCAGAGGACGTATCCCCATACACATCATCTAATAGCTGCCGAATTTGTTCGAAGGTTTGTCGGTGTCGTGCTGGCTGTAACAAAACGGTTTTCCTAGCTTCTCCTTCTAAGGTACTTAGCGCCAATTCTACTTTTAAATGTGGAGCGACATTACAGAGCCGTGCCGCTCCTTCCAGCCGTTCACTCCAATCTTCCAACAATAGATCAGATCCATTAAACTTTGGCAAATGATTTAAGAGGGCTCCCACCGGTATCATTGGATGGGTCACACTGGATGATAATGTTGTCTCGTCCATTGTATCTGCATCCATCCTGCCGGACTACGCCAAGTTGTAATATGACTTTAAGGACAATAATTACTGACACCGGGATTATATTCGTTTTGTCTTTACTGAACATGCAGAAAATATGACAACAGTCAAAACTTGAGCTCTAGGCAAAATATAACTGGTGCTCGGTAAACAATACAGTCTCTGCTTTTATCCGGCACTTCAATATAACACAGTCTCTTATAATCCGTAATGATTAAAATATGTTCTCTTTATCCGGTGCCTTAGGATAATAAAGTCTCTTAGCTTCCAGGTTTAGTGTAATGTGATCTTTGAGGTCCGGCAATGTAATACAATGCACTCTCTGATGATCCGGCACTTAATGGCTCTATGTTACCTTATGCTCAAAATGGCGTCTTCAGCTTCTTGCTCTAAACACTCTCCTCTTAACTTCAGCCGGATCTCCTTAACTTGGAACTCCAGTAAATGCGTGTCTGATACTTCACATTACTTATGCTCTGCTGCTGGCCAGAATGCTCTTTATCTTTTACAGTTATCTGAGTCACAATGTCTTCCTTACTTGCTACAGCTCTCTCAGTCCAGTCTCTGTCTCTTCCTGTCCAGCGCTTCTCAGACCTCTCTCCAGACACTTCCTCACTAGACCTCTCTTGTATATCACTCCACACACTAAACACTGTCGATGTACTAACCTCACAGCGCCCTCTAGTGGCCGGCCACAACCTCCCATTTCTCAATGCCATACAATCCTTTTGCTGGGTTACATGTTTAACTCCTTTTACAAATAAAAAACAATTTGTTAGCATTAAAAAAAAATTTTTTCCCATATTCTGAAAGCCATAACTTTTTTTTTTTTTTTCGTAAATTGAACGGTGTGAGGGCTTATTTTTGCTACATACGACTTTTTGATTACTTTTTATAAAACTTTATTTCACCGCTATATTAGGTCGTTAGATCGCTGGTACAATACACTGCAATACTAATGTAATTGCAGTGTATAGTCATTTTTACAGGCTCTTGTTAAGCCCTGCCACAGGCGGGGCTTAACAGAGGCGGAGTGAAGGCAGTCCTAGAGGCCTTCATAAGGCCCCTGGGCTGCCATTAGAACCATCGGCACCCCATCATGTTGTGAGCTGCCCCCTCTCTATAACGCCCCAAATGCTACGGTTGTGATTGACCACAGCATTTGAGGGGTTAAATGGCCAGGAACAGCACGATCGCTATTCATGGCCATTAGTGCTGGGTGTCAGCTGTAATACACAGCTGACACCCGCAGTGTACGGAGTGGGCTCAGCATGTGAGCACGCTCCATACTTCTCCCCCTGCACCATGACATGCACTTACGTCATGGTGTGTGAAGGGGTTAACTAAATGTAAGGTTTATATGACCTTCACAGATTTTGTCTGAGGAGGACAGAGGTGTATGACTCCATCTCAACACAGATGTTTCATTTTTCCTTATTCTTTAGTGATCTCCTGTGGTTCCCCTGGACTTCCACCAAATGCCCAGGTTTCAGGTAGACGATACACAGTGGGTTCTGCAGTTCAATATAGTTGCCTTGGCAAGCGAACCTTATTTGGGAATGCCACCCGTATTTGCCAGCTAGATGGGCGCTGGAGTGGTTTCCTACCTCACTGCTCAGGTAAGCTGTTTTTTTTTTTTTTGTTTGTTTGCTGTTATGGTCATAGAGTAAGAGATTTCATTTCTAAAATTGTGATTTGCCAGTGAGAAAACATTAACATTTTGCTCTCCAAAGGTTAGTTTATACAGAACATCTGATTACTGCATTCAGAGTATGAAGCAACTGAAGACATTTTAACAGCTATATAAATCCATTACAAAGTTTGC
The DNA here is from genome assembly GCF_050947455.1 of Rhinoderma darwinii. NCBI lineage: Eukaryota > Metazoa > Chordata > Amphibia > Anura > Rhinodermatidae > Rhinoderma > Rhinoderma darwinii. The sequence goes on along the minus strand of NC_134688.1, from coordinate 256,682,254 downwards.
TGATTTGTGTTATATTTATATATACTCAATTACTATTTTTAAAGTAAAACTAACTTATCTTGTATAGTACCAAGCTAATAGTATGGAGCATGAAGTTTTAGGTTTGGTATGTCAACACGGTGGCTCAATTAGTAGTACTGTTACCTATGGTAGTAGCACTCAGGTTCTGGATTCAAATCTAACCAAGGGCAACATCTGGATGAAGGCTTTGGGTATCCTGGTATAATGATAGGTTTACTGGCTTCGTATGAAATAGAAAGTATCTGAATGAATGGATGAATGAAATAGTGTATTTGTCTAAGATAAGGAAATTAAATTGTGAGCCCCATTGGGCAAAGCAAAGAGAAAAATACATAATCACTGGGATTACGGTGACCATCGGTGACAGGGACTGATTGGAGTGAAGACAATTTGTGCACAGCGCTAAAAAAAATGTTGCCATTAAATCAACAACAAAAAAGATGTGCATCCATTCAAAAAAAACGTGGTATTCATGCCTAGTGTTTTCTTCTAAGGAACTCTGGTAGTATATTGACCCTGGTCATGGGTTCTACAGAAAATAACATCATCAAGAGATGTCACTTTCTGAGAGAACAAACTTTTCTTGGACTTCTCAAAAACGCTTTGCGTGCTTGTAGGCAAAGCAGTCACCAAATCTTATCTAGAACATGGTGCTAACAAAGATTTACGGAATATCTTGCTTGTCCTTCACATCAAATTTGCAGAGTTAGGAATATTGGTTCCCTATGATAGGAAAACTGTTCAGGGTTCCCCGGTTTAAAAAGGCTGGGAATTAGTGACTAAAAGGGTTATTTCAGGTTCAGCATTCTTTATATAATGAAAAAATTATAAAACTTTATTATACTATCGGTATTAATTCTTCAGGGTTTTTAAGATTTCTGCTGGCTGTCAACCAATAGGAACTTTCATTGTTTACTTCCAAAGGATAAAAATTTGCATTGAAGATTCCTATTGGATGACAGCAGAGATCTTGAAAACTGTGAGGAACTAATATAAGTGAAGTATTGTGGAGAAATGTATAACTTTTCATTATACAAAGAATAACCTTTATCTGTTGAAACCATAATGGCCATTTAAGCTTTAAAGGGGATCTGTCACTAGTTTATTAATGTTCTATCTCCTAACTAATCTAATAGTTGCTATGATGCTCATAACTACAGTGTAATTTGCATTTTTTTTTAAATATGCTAATTTGGCTGTACTTGCCAAATCGGAGGTGGCTCCTTCTTTTCACTCTGGGCGGTGTAATGTTTTCAGTATGAAGCTGTACAATCAGCGTCATACAGTTCTCCGCTCCCCAGCCCAGAAACACAGCATGATCATGTAGTATACACCTTCCATTCCCGACTGTGTTTTTAACTGGTGATACCTCCGGTTATTTCCCAGCTAGACTTAGAAACAAATCTTTCATAGGGCACCAGAACCACTGTTCTAGGTGGTCCACAGCCCGAGAAATAGCTGCTTGAAGTGATCCCCCTTCCTTCCAGCCTCAGTCGCCCACGCTGTGTGAAGCAGCTTCATGCTGATAGGACAGAAGCTGTGACGTAGCTCCACCTCAGGAGAATAGCTGGTGGTGACACCAACTTGTCAAGTATAGGCTCATTTGCATATTAAGAAAAAAGCTCATAACTTTTAAAATAATAAACTTTCTGGGACACAATTTTCACTAGCATTATCAGTGTGGCAGCACCTATTAGATTAGCTAGAGGATGGGGCATTACTAAACTATTGACAGATCCTCTTTAACTGTACAGGACGAGAAGAGGATCATACTATTGAATTAAACAACATTTATATTTAACTTTGCTTCTTTCTAGTTTACCATGTAACAATGATTTTTACCTCTAATTCTCAATTCCTGGGATGTCAGGCACTTGAATAACATTTGATATTATATTACAAAAATGTGACGTAAACCTTAATGCCAACAAGTTAAGTTTAATATTAAATACCCAAAAAGGTTTCAGTGGAGTTTTCCAGAAATATGGTAGAACATTTTTTGAATTATACCCATTGCTTAACTACACAGCAATAGGCCTAAAATTGAATCCCCCTTCCAAACTATTCTCATAGCCAGGACTTCTTAGCCTGCAGTGTTTGATAACCTTGAAACATTATTTGAATTCTTACGTCTGTGTTTCTTTCCTCTACGGTATGTTTTTTTCCCGTCCCTCGTTTTTATGAATCTGCCCTGCAGTTTTATGTCACAACTCATAAACCCTGGATCTTTATGGCCCGTGTTTTAGGCTGCTGTAAAAGGAAAAGAAATCAGTTAAGTGTTTTAGGAAGATTAATGTGAGTGTTGGAATAAGTATAGGTGATTAACTCTTGCAGTGCTAGGCCTAGCGACCCTCAGATAACAGGTATTTTAAATCGATCAAAAAAACTATTTTCATGACACTATAAAGTACATAAATGCTGAGCGGAATAAGTGCTGACAAATCTGCGCTAAAACCATGATCCATTTTCCTATGCTTTATTCTGTCAATTACTGGTCACTTTCCGTATTTTATAGTAGATTTTGCATTTGCTAACCTCTGACCTTTGCTTGTTATTTTCACTAATTATTCAGTTCATCCTGTTTTTATGTTCATCGAACTGCTGATAACAGATCTGTTATCTGTAATGTGTATCTCTATACAGTACTTTCAGTGCACAATGTTGTCCTTCTGTAAATGGGCTATGGGACCGATTATCTCATTAAGGAGGGAATCACACCCAGCGTTTTGCGGCGTTTTCATTGGCATTTGTTACAGCATTTTTTTAGGTAAACTTTAACGTCTATAGTAAATGATTGAAAAGGAAACATTTTTTCAAAACTGCATGCTCTGGGTATTTTTTCAAAAGGGCATACTCTGGGTATTTCTTCTAGCTTTTCTCTTAGGCCAAGATCACACACAGTTTTGATGCAGTTTTTGGCTCCGTTTTTTGAGCCAAAGCCAGAAGTGGATCCAAAAGATCTAAAAAATATTCACCGATATATGCTGTGAATGTCCTTGAGTGATGCCCTTCTTTCAAAGTTACATTTTTAATTAGACATTTCTTATTTATATGCCTTTTTGAGAAAGCTTTTAGGCCACGTTCAGACGTGGCGGAATTGCTGTTGAATTCCGCTGCGGACAGTCCGCAATGTAATTCTGCAGCAGCCGTTTTTTCATTTCTTTCTATACATTTTTAAGAAACTTAGTTCAGACGTTGTGGAAAATAACTGTGCGGAAATTAGGCTGCAGTGCAGAATTTTCCCTCCGCAGCATGCTCTTTATGTTGCGGAGAAGCAGCGGAATTTCACTGCAGATTTCAACCTTTGCAATGCAAAAACTGAAATCTGTGGCAAGTCCGCTGTGATATCTGCAACGTCTGAATTATCTGTCAAATATGCAAATGTTCGTGCAGATTAGTTGAGTAATTGCCCCAAATCTGCACCAACATTTGCAGCGGAAAAATTCTGCCACGTCTGAACGTGGCTTTAGACAAACAATAACATAATCCGTTGCAGCACCCATAGGCGTTGGCACTTAGCTTTTCCATGCACCTGAATGGCAAAATTTAATAGTTGTGTAGTGATATATCACCCAGCCCCATATCGGTGTTTAATTGGGCATATTTACCTTTCAGAATTGTTGGGCCACAGCTTATTTGGAAGTTGTAATGTCGGTTATACTGACTGTCAAGTCATTTTAAGGGCATGACCACACGTGGCGGATTTCCTCCGCAACTGTCCGCATCAATGCCGCACAGAATCTGCGTTGCAGATTCTGCTGCGGATCTGCACAAAATGTGCAGTAAATTGATGCGGACTAGCTGCTGCGGACTGCGGTAAAAGTACTTCCCTTCTCCCTATCAGTGCAGGATAGAGAGAAGGGACAGCACTTTCCCTTGTGAAAGTCAAAGAAATTCATACTTACCGGCCGTTGTCTTGGTGACGCGTCCCTCTTTCGGCATCCAGCCCGACCTCCCTGGATGACGCGGCAGTCCATGTGACCGCTGCAGCCTGTGCTTGGCCTGTGATTGGCTGCAGCCGTCACTTAGACTGAAACGTCATCCTGGGAGGCCGGACTGGAGACAGAAGCAGGGAGTTCTCGGTAAGTATGAACTTATATTTTTTTACAGGTTGCTGTATATTGGGATCGGTAGTCACTGTCCCGGGTGCAGAAACAGTTACTGCCGATCGCTTAACTCTTTCAGCACCCTGGACAGTGACTATTTACAGACGTCTCCTAGCAACGCTCCCGTCATTACGGGAGCCCCATTGACTTCCTCAGTCTGGCTGTAGACCTAGAAATACATAGGTCCAGCCAGAATGAAGAAATGTCATGTCAAAAAAGCAAGACGCATCCGCAGCACACATAACATGTGCATGACAGCTGCGGACTTCATTGCGGAAATTAGAATCTCCATTGAAGTCAATGGAGAAATTCCGCCATGAGTCCGCCACTGCTCCGCAACAGACAGAGCATGCTGCGGACACCAAATTCCGCTCCGCAGCCTATGCTCCGCAGCGGAATTTTACGCATCGTCTAAACGAACACTGCTAAATTAAAGTGGAAGTCAATGGACAAACGGCTCCGCTGCGGATTAACGCTGCGGAGTGTCCGCAGCGGAATTTAAGTGAAATTCCGCCACGTGTGAACCCAGCCTAACAGAGACAGATTTTCAGCAAGTTTACTGCTAATGTTCTGTTTATAGGATGAACTAATACTTAATAATTGCTATTTATTATAGATTTTAGTTGCATCTCCTATACATATGTTATGAAAATATATTAAAGGGTTTGTCCCACCATTAAATATTACATTTCTCTATTATATCACTCAAAAATATAAAAAAAATCCAAATTGAATAATTAAAAAAAATGCTCCTGTTTCTAGATATTGGTGTTACACACTTGTTAAAGCGACCCCTGGTGTTCTTTT